>NW_020273610.1:1189056-1437300 GCF_003268045.1 Sipha flava
ATGTAATTATACCAAAATATATAAAAATATGTAAAATAAAAATATTATCGTTTTAATAGGAATGATTTAAATCATGAACATTTCTTATCGAATCTTAAATATCTTGTTTTAATAAAAATATGCATTTACATACAAATCCGTTCCCTACTTATTAGGAATGTGAGTTATCGGCGATTGTGCATTACTTATCATTCGCCCCTCATAAAATGCTTCTACCCTCGGCCGTTGAAATAAAAACCAAAAATTCTTGTAACCATGTATTTATTTTAAATAGTCCTATAATATTATATTTTTAAGTATGCATATAGAATTCAATACATTGAATTTTAATTCTTTCCACCATCCGGAATCAATAATTTAAAAACAAGTGTCAGTGAATCGAACGGTGATCTATTATGATAAATACATTCATTATTAAATGTAAACAAACTACGTGTTACATCAATGTTTTTTATACGATCATTAAACATGTATAAGTAATTATATGATGTACTAAATACCTACTCGTCTACGAAAATCAATCATTGATTATGTCTTTCAGAAGTACCTGTACTAATTTACGCAAATTGTTGAACATTAACCATATTCGAATTGAAACACGTGTATATAATAATATAGGAACTATACAAACGCAAAACCAACACGGCTTTTTCCGTTTGTTCAGTGTCTTGCACATTAAACAATTATTGTTCGCAATCTATTTGTAATTATTATAGTGGATTAAAAATAAACTCAGTTTAACTGGTTTGGTTTTGAATTAGTATATTTCTTGTTGCTTAGAAACATTATGCAGTTCGGTTGTTACGAAGAAAAATTATTAACGTTATTATGGAAATATTTCGAAAAGCAAAATCTATTATTACAACTTATACGAGTTCCGTCTTTCGAGTTGTATAATATCGCACTGTATTTATTTTCGACTGGTCTCGATGGCCAAGAGCCAAAATGTATACCGACTTATTACGGACACAATAATTCACTATGTTTCCAGAAGTAATAAAGTGCCTCGGATCGTTACAAAAAATGATCCAGTTAAATACACTTTTTATTTTTAAATACAGCCATTTGGTGGCTGTATAGTACAACTTACAAGTCTACAATACGGTAAAAATAGTATTCTCGTGCATGGAAATTACGACTCGATAAACGCAAATGTGCTTATTAATTTTCGGCCGACGATAATAGCAGCTAACTAAAAAGTACAAACGAAACCGTGATACATTATAATGTATACAAGTGTGTACTACTGAAGTTTGTTTATAAACAAAATCAATCTCATAAACTTGAGCTACGTGTATGTAAAAAACTAAAATATTAGAAAATAAGAAATCTTCATTATGATGAAGATATTTTTTGAAAAATAGTGGATATCATAAGGCCTATGGATTCTCAATTCATTAAAAACTACGAATGTGACAGATACAAACCAAAAATCATTTATAAAATAAATTGTTACTTCACGCTTTCATGTTACTTTATTGTTATTAAGTCAAAACCTGATTTTGATTTATTGATGTAAATAAATACGTTATTTGATTATGTGTACACGTCATGATTAATCCCATTTGTATAGAACTACATACCATAATTATAATTAATTTTAATATTATTTTAAAAATCATATATACACATGTATCTATGACTTTCATTATCAATATATCAAAAACTCATTACTGAAATAATGAATGCATTTTGAATTTAGTCGAAACTTTAAATTACGTACTATATTAATTATTTACGAAAAATCGTATGAAATATAATCACTAAAATAAAACGCGTGTGTACTTATAATGGTAGTATATATTCACACTACAACATACCTAAACTTTTAAAATTCACTCAAAATAGATTCAGTTTGATTATATTATGTATATTGTATATGGTTCATTACTGATTCAATATCAACAGCATATAAGAGTAAATTACCTGTATATAGATTTTACTGAAATCAAAAATAAATTATAAACTCTTTTCTATTAAGTAAAATTTTGTATTCAGTTGAAAGTTATATTCACAAACGCATTCGTTTCTTTAAAAAAAATATTCCTTGAAATTATTTCCAACACAAGATCACGTGTGCAAAGAATTTCGTATATTCGGAGCAATGTTTGCTTGCATCAGAAATACATTTTTGAAGAAATTATTTGAGAGTTTTTAAAACTGCTGTGAGTTTATCGTCTATATTCCTAAATTTTAATTTTTTTTTTCCATTTTAAATAACTCAATAGTTAAAACGACGAAATTGACGATTCGTATTCATTGATATGGAACTCAATAGCGATATAAATTGTAAATATTATAATACATGTTCAAAAAGTCGGTTAGATACTGGTTTCATTTGGAATTCTTTTGATAGGCAAGTCGAATTTATTTGTACGCATTTAATAAAAATGGTAAACTGACTTACCGTATAGTATTTTTAAACCACGAAACACGAAATTGATACTTTTATCTAGATAAATCTTAACGCTCGTTGGATGAAACATTATATTAATTTTTTCTTAAATTGATTGATTTTGAGATTTTAATTGAAAACAATATTATTTTATGTCCATCTGCGTTCAAATAGAATAAACAATAAATACGCGTAAAATAATTTCGGAGAATATTACAATAATATTAATATTTTTGTGTGTCTTGGTTGGTAATTAAAAAAAAAAAAAAAATATGTTTAACCAAGATTATACTAGCCTCCGCATTTCTTTTGAACCCAAAAAATTGAATAAATTCGTTTTAATTTAGCATAGTATAATTAATCATATGCGTCGACTGGGTAGTTCATCGTTATCAATCGTTTGCTTACCGTTTTCCAAAACTACCCGAACTCGCTGCAGATAGGACAACGTTTGCCGTACAATCATATTGCCGAATTTACGACGACGACACTGATTATAATAACTTTACAAAATAATTTATCGTTGAAATGCTGACGTACCATCATATATTAAGTTAACTGCACAAATATTGAACGAGAATAATGTATTATCTACGGCTCGTTCACATTTGGCAATAAATTCTGGGCAATACGAGGTGACCATATTCCATGTCCTACGTACAGACGAATTGCGTAACAAATTAATTCGTTTTTATAAATACGTTCGACGGGTATTTTTCCAATCGTATAGTGACTTTTGCCGCGGGACAACCGATGTCCCGATCGTTGTGCAAGTGCAGTTATGTACAAGGTAACGCGTAAACCATGTCGCTATAAACAACAGCAATACATAACAATAAACTCCGATAAATCGACAAAAAAAATTTCGCAGTTTTTACGCATTTTTATAGCATCCGTTTTCAGTTAATAATAATAATAATAATTATAATAATTTAAATACGTGTTTATGTGTATAACGCACGGCGAGTCGGAATATATTATATGCAATACGATTACAGATCCGGTGTTCGCTGTATCAGTCGTACGGTCAGAGAAGTGTGTCATAATGGTTCGAGTTGTGAGTCATTGAATACAGTGTGATGCATATCATTATATTTTGTACGGTGCGCCACTTTCTGTATACATCTAACATCGAATACGTCATTGCAAATAGACATTGCGGTTATGATAGGACTTTTCAATGAATCACGTTGTACGTTAACTTCATATAGTTATAACTCCCATAGTTCAGTTATTAACCCATAGGTTGTTGTTACGCAAACTGTTACTTATACGATTCATGGGTCCTGGGTGCAGTCGAATAAAAATATATACATTTTTTATTTGGATACGAATCGGTTTTGATTTGAGTAGTATATAATGGTTTTGTACGGCTAATTTTGAGTCACATTTAATTATTGATTGGGCTATATGGTTGATACTAAAATTATTCAAATAGATACTTTTATGCTATTTTAATCTACTCCCAGATCTCTCTCTCTCTCACTTTTATTCGCTGTACTTTACTTTCGGTTTCTTTTATAAATTCATAGATGATAATTTACCATTATTATTTTTTTCGATTTATCTTACGGCTTTTTTTTTAATATTTTATTTAAAAATTTATTTTCATAGTTTCATATTCATATTAATATATAATATATTAAAATAAATTTTAATTACATTGTAGGTAAATACATTCAAACTTTTTCGTTTGAAAATGTATCGAAACTTTTCGTGTTTTCTTAACTTTTATTCATAAAACGTCTATAATATAATTTTGGTACAACTAACATTTTTGAAAATTTAACTCTCTAGAATCTCATAATTTTTCTTATTTGTATAAGAAAATTTTTAATATTTGTTATCTCAATTTCTTTTTATTAGTATTTGCATTTTATGTTTTAACGAAACTCGACAAAAATTATAGAAATCAGCATCATTTTGGTAGTTAAAAATGCCTAAAACTATTAATTATTACACTTATAATTTAGCAATTAAATACAACCTTTCTCATTAGTTGTTATATTTAGAATCGGCAGGAAATTAATTTACTAGAAAGCAACCAAAAATATTATTGACTTATGAAAATTAAATTTTTACGTAATCGATTTTTTTATCCTAGATATTTGTAATTTTTTTGTATAAAATTGTACCCGAAAGGACTTGAAATATTAACTGGATTCTTGTGCTGGCATTATATACATATTAAAATCATAATATTAACTGTTACTATGCAATTAATTGTGTTCTAATGATTTGTCATATAAATGGAATGATGAAACGGCATTGAATAAAAAAAAAAAACCAAATATTTATGTTTACTATATGGGTTAAAAGGATTATCGAATAGATTTACAAATATGTCAATAAATTATTGAAAAAACTTGGAACAATATCTAAACAATTTTTAATACTATTATTGAATACATGCACATTATACATTGCATTTTATAAATACCATACAACTATATACTTTTTTTTTTTTATACAACATCAGCAGTGTTCAACACACTTTTATTTATCTTTATATTCATTTCATGCTGTACATTTTGTGTACGCATATTTTATTTAATGGAAAACAATTTTAGTTTCTCTCTAATATAATATAATGAAATTACATATGTTAGCCACCAAAAACTGTTTGTTGTTTAGTGAGTCATAGTGATTTCGTAATTCCTTTTTTTTTTTTTTTTTTTGGTTAATTCATTAATTATATTATTATAAATAAGAATATTACGTCATATAGTTTGACAACATCATATGTTTGTCTTTATATCATGAAAAACTGATGATAGTGTTTTTTTTTTTATAGGTTATTTATTTTTATATAAAATGAGATTTAATAATTATTTGACATAAAAGGGACTTAAATAGTGATTAGTAATTTCATCAAATATAATAATTACTGATAAACAAATATATTAAGTATATTATTATTTATACATTCGTCGACGGATTACACAAAGGAAGACTATTGTAAGTAATGATTAGTAAGACTATGTGTTATGATAACTCGTTTTAATCTATAAAGGTTTAATAATTAATATATTTTAATTTGTTTTATTTTAAAAATAATATTTAAAATCTATTTTTAACGACATGGCACAATAAGCAAATTAGATAAAGAAAGAAGAACACAACAATGAAATACGTGAGAGAGGAGGACATCGAGTGAAAGAATCCAACGTTAATTAAATTTTTTTTAACCTTATTTTTGTAAAATGTATTATATAATGGTTAGTAAATCGTCAATTGTTTAATAAATGCCCATGCCATTTTTGTCTTAAGTTAGCGAATGTGATTTCCATGAAGTGATTTGGATGCAAGTTCAGTGATTAAAAGGGTTAGATAAAATATTTAATATCTAAATCATAGCACGAATGAATCAAAAGTGAAAAATATACACATGTTAGACATGTCTTGGAGTATTTAATTATATATTTATAATTGTATCTTGTACAAGGTTTTAATTAAAATCGAAAAATTGCTTTGCCGTCGAAAATTGAAACAAACCGATTAATCAAAATCACTGAGAGTTCAGTAGTATAATGAACTATAAAAATATATGAACTTGGTTTGAAAAAACGTAAATATAGACTGTAAATTACATTTCTAAATGCATTATTTTTATTAGCAAGCCCAAGGACGTCGTGGTCGCTTTTCCGCTAGTTTGGTTTCGATTCAGGGGATTTTTACTAACATATATGTCTTTTATCTCCTTAACCCCTCAATCATAGTTAGTATTATCTTTATTCATGATTCCAAATGTAAATTCTAATGTTTGTTCTATGTGATGGTCACCTGATTATTCGTATAATAATCTATTTTAGTTAAATGTTTAAATCTGTAGCTGACAGTCAAAGTTCAAACAAACTTAACATTTTGAGTTTTGCATCAGATGAATGTATACATTATATATTATGATATCATAAGCTTAGAAATTTAGCTTATTATGAATATAAATGGAAATAAGTGATAGATTAAGCGATGAAACTAATTAAAAAATGTTTTAGTTTCCCTAGCGAGTCTCAATAATTCTAACATCGATAAATCAAATTATATTTTTGGCCTTGAAGATATTATGTTTTACATCAAAATCTAGAAATATTTTCATTTTCATTTGGTTTTAACTTATCTGAGTTCAATTTATTTTTTCAAATTTATTTAAAGAATAAAGATAAAAACACCGTTAGCCGGTTTAGCCTTGAAACAGCGTACATGGCTATGAGGAGTGTGGATTGACATACGAAAATTTGACTCATAATTGAGCTACTGAAGTAGTGAATTGCATTGTTGAATAACAATATTATTGCACCGACCATCGAGATTACTATTTCTGCAAATTTATTGGTTGCGTTTGTGTATATATCTACTTTTGGTATACTACTTTTGATTTATATTTCTATAATTCACACTGATTTGTATTCAGAACGTTGTTTTGACTGTCAACTAGAAATGTTATGGCAATGGAGAAATAACATTATTTTTTAAACTTATTTAAAAAAATAATTTTAATATTTTCAAGATCTAGTATTACATAAAGTTAAGCTAAAATTAATTTTGAAAGTATCAAATTTGAATTTTATGATTAAACGTACAAGAGCAAACAATTTGTAAAAACTTTAAGTTTATTCGAAAAAAAATACTTTCCTGAAATTATATAAAAATACGAACGAAATATAATGTGTTTTATAAAAAAATATCTTTTGTAATACTTTCTTACTAACTGTTTTATGCTAATTTATTAGTAGGTACCTATGTGACGATTAAATGTGTATCCATTTAATGATTGTGGAGTGGTCTCTTTATAAATAAAACAGCGAAGAAAACGTAAAAAAATAATTACTACATTGATATGTTAAATATTTCAATATGAAAATGACACACTGTATAAGTACGAAAATTATGCAAAAATTTAAGTTTCAGCTATAACGCTATTTCTCATTAAACCTAACGTTATTTTTACCGTAAAATTTACAAAAATTCTCTAATAATCAATCGCGTAATGTTATTTTTATCGGTCAAATTTCCGTATGTGTACGATCTGTACGACCATATGTACTCGTATAAATTTGTTGGGTCCGAGTAACCGCGGGCTAATTCTACAGTCACCCTTACAGGTTAGCTTACAAATTAGCTATAAATACATTTTTTTGTTTTTTAACGTCATTTTTCAACATTTTTAAGTCATTTTTTCATCTATTAAGTAATTTTTTGTAGTTTTTGTTCAAAGTGGGGCATTTTTCTCAAACTTTAGATTTCAAAGTAAGTCTTACACTCAAGTTTGGAAACAAATTTAATAATTTATAATTTTATATATTGCTTAAAATGTAAATGTATACTATTGTTTATTTATATTATAATTTATAATTCATAATTTAAATTACTATTACACCTATGATCACACCCATATCTCTAATAAAAATTATTATTTATAAATTCATTTTTTCACTTAATTAGTTTTTTAGAGCATTTTTTAGGTAATTTTTTTAAGGGTTTAGGACATTTTTGCACTTTTTTTAGGGCATTTTTGTGTGTTTTTTTGGTCATCAACATCCTAACTCTACTAATAATTAATATTGTATAATATAATTGAAATACAAAGAAATATTTATTTATTAAGGTTTTTTTTTTCTTTTTACTAGGTATTTTTGTTGTAGCAGTTGTTGAATACTAGTGAGTGTGTGGGGCAAATACTTGTTATAATCATTGGCTTTTCTTGATACTAACCTCACAGTTTCCGGTCAAAAACATCACGGAAACTATACAACTTGTACAACTTCAAAAGCTTATAGCGGTCAATCGAATGACTTGCAAATTTTAAAATTATATTTGTAAATACTTGTAAATAACTTGCAAAATAATGCAATGGATTTAAAAAAAAATTGCAATACACAGGCGGACCAATTTTATGAACGTCGTGCGGTGAGGCTGCAGCACGGGAACGGATCCGCGAGCAAAGATATCACGCCGGTGGATAAGTTGAGCTGTTGGACTGTTATCACTAGTAATGCGTAGTATAATGAATGATAACAATAATTATAAAACAATATCTGTGACCGATGCACATTTTTCCGCGTGAAAGTAATCGTAGAACGTTGTTTCCGTTGCGCGCACAATTGACACAGTTGTTGCTTGACGGTTCACCTAGATCAGTGGTTTTCAACCTTTTTCGGACCACTATCCCCTATTTTTTATTTTTTTGCAATGCGATCTCTTAAAAAAAAAATGTTGATTTATCCATCAAAATTTGATTTAATTAAATATTAAAATAAAATATTTACATGGTGAGCAATTTTAATTAATTTACACTTAAAAATTTCACAAAATAAACCATTTTTATAATTGTTTTTTTAATTAATATGGAAAAATCATTTCATCCATTATTTTTGGCGATTCTGATGTTGAAAACTACTGACGTAAATTACCCGAAAGGCTGCACTATCGATTTCCGTTGTACATACAAATCAAACGTTTTTCCACCGAACCGTATTCGTATAAGCTATTACTGCGCAACACAAGTTTTCAATTTCTTACATATTATTCCGAAGGAAAATATTACACTTGAACGTTTCTGCTCGCATAAGTTGAATACCATACCATGCACTATGTAGGGTAGGTAGTGTTAATTATTTTACAAGCATTCAATGTTTGGATGCTGAAGTAGTCATGCTCACGCTTTATTCCACAACTAAAGTTTGAAGTACTTATTATTAATTAAATTATAATTCCACGAATAATGATCCGACATTCGGTTTTCTGAAAAATATTTTGTTTTTTATTTTGGGAAATTATAAATGATATATGGATTAAAATAAATTTCAGTAAAAAAAAATTGTATGCTCTACTTATATAATAATTATTAAAATCATACAAGAATTAAGTCGACAGTTCTATTCAAAAACACGAAAATTGACCGAGAAACGAGTAATAAATAGTTTATGTTTTCTGTTAAATATTGACTACGTAATGTCGTCCAGCTGACCTGCATCATGCGTGACATTATTGTTGGACCCCGATCAACAGTCACGCGATGTTATCGTTACAGATGCATTTATTGAAATCGAAAACTTTTTATTTTAGACACGTTTTTATAAACATTTCAAAGTTATGATCAAATGGAACTGATAAGCGATTATGGGCATTCATACGAAAACCGTTTGACGTCGATCACATACGTTTTGTTTATATACATTATTAAAGACTTCAATCGAACGAAAGTTTAAAGACGTATCTATATAAAGGCGAAATATATTTGTGCGCAACTCTAGCTAAACAAATTTATCGACGTTTAACACGGAAAATACAATTTTTAACGATTAAATAAACATTATTCAAAGTTCATTATTACTAGACGGATGAATTTGCATAACAACCGGAGTTCTCGTACACACGATGAGATTAAAAAAAACCTAACAGTCTCTTGGCGTAAGAAAGTCTGATGACATTGAAGATTTATACTAGTAGTTTTTAATTTATTCAACGGAATATATTATTTCATAAAAATTATAACTAAATAGTTTTATAAAAGTGGTAATTTTGTTGTGGCATAAGCCACAAACGATTCACCATTTTAATCAATGGTGCAATTGCACTTCATTACACTTTATCGTGGGTCCTCGGGCCTACATACATTTGGGGGACCCACTCTGGTCTTTGGAGCAAACGCTATAAATGCATAACTAATCATCTGGATCTTTAGATCGTTGAATAAAACGTTAAGAGTTGGCAGTGCCAAATATGTAAACAAATATACATTTATAACAACTAATATAGATAACTATAATAATGTTGATTTTGTTTGTAATTAATATCAGGGCATAGGATTTATATGCTATTATATTAATATGTTATGTAACTACTATATAGAAATAAATTATGATGAAGTAATAGATATATTTTGTAAAATAAATCAAAACATAAGTCAATATCATCAATCATTCCAATTAAATCACTGATTAAAATTATTATGTATGTTGTAGTATTATCTTTGAAATCTTTAATAATCAATAAGTTATTGTACTTGAAAACATGGCCTGAACAACATCAACTGGTGAAGATTTTATTTTTTGTAAAATCTTAAATTCAAACCCCTATTAAAAAAATGTTGTACAAGAATTTAAAATGTTTTTAAACGTATTTTAGGTAAAAATGTATTTGAAAATGCATTTGGGAAAAAAATTATTTCAATCAAACCATAATAGTCGTATGGATGTAGACCAAAATGAATTTGGAGGCCCTATAATTATAGCTGCACTGGTTCACGGAAAAACTGTGAGCACTGCTGATTATAACCAATTCTCGATTTCTCAGAAATCCCAAAATATCATGAATTATATCGGATCTTCCAACATTCGGTGTGATGAAATCATATTGTACATCAACCGGAATGTGACATGAATATAACATGACGGTTTGTAAAATGTAATAAGGGGATATGAAATAGCAGTTAGTAGCGATAATAATAGTATACTCGTATATGAAACATAATTCGTAAATTAATTGAAAGACAACTTTCTGATGATGTCTGACAGTGCTATGGGGTCACACACGCTGACCAACGAATATAGTTCACAAACCCGTTTCGCGTAAAACATAACACCATTTGATCGGTTGACGGTGCTGGTGTTCTATATTTGTAGTCTAAAGATCGGATCGTCAGACAAAAAAATTAGAAAAAAAAAAGTCGCAATTATTCGTAAAATGCTGCGTTGTATTTCAAAAATACTTTGACTACAAAAGTGGCCAAGCGCGCACCTAGAGTTTTTTTTTCAGAGGGGGCTCACCGATGTAACGGAGCACGCGCTCAAACAAAAATGGCCCTTTTTAGGGCCACCAAGAACATCATTGTGACGATGTAAAACGGCATGAAGACAACTAATACAGCGGAGGAATAGTGTCGTTTTACATCGTCGACTGGATCGATAAAAATTCAACCAATGAGAATGGAGCGTCGATGTCTGATTAGGTATATATAACGGTCACTTTTCGAAGCATCGATGCTCCAATCTCCTGTTCATAACGATCCACATCCAAAGAAGAATAGAAGCACCCCGACGGCAATCACGACGGCAGCGGTAACCACGGCCGTGAAAAAAACAACAACAATAAGACAACCACGAACCGGCCCCAGCGGCATTTACACGCAGGGCTCCGCGGTTCGTGGACCTATTCGTCGACTCTAAAAACGACCTTTTTCAAGGCCAATATCCATACAAACCTTTCCGGCGCGCTTACACAAGTGTCCGCTGGTAAAGTGATCACGGTCAATACGTTCGCTTAAATCTGCTATCGATCGTGTACCCAATTCTCTATCGCACCTGCTCAGGTCCGATACCGTCCGCCGTGGCCGCTTATTCGAGCCAGCCGCGCGGCCCGGAATAATTTTATTAAATTACTTGTATTACTTTTATTTAATGTTAAATAAACAACTTGATGTTTATTTCGTATACATTTATAAAAAGATCCGGATGTCGGTAACTCTGGCACACCGTTTCACCGATTTTTCATATTTTCCTTATATACAAGTATACAATTACTACACATTTTTAATGAACCATTTTTTTTTTTATCATTATTATTATTATTATTATTATTATCACCACATGATACATAGTAATCGCTAGTATTTGGAATGCGTTAGCATCCATAAATCTAAAAATCTAATAATTGTTGACGAAATAATCGATTGGCGATTGCCACAAATAAAAACAAGAGTGCACATGTACTATTACATTAAACTATAAACGTGTACCTAACGTAATAATCAAATTTGAAAAAAATAATAATCATTATTGGTGACACAACAATAAGCTATTATAAAATATAATCTACTGGGAAAAAGTATTTTTTTGATGGGCTTTAGCCCCGAAACCTCCCCTGGGTGCGCCACTGGTAGTGGCATGCACTATATCGGTTCATCGACTATATCGTCGGGATTGAACGAACGGCGAGCAAACCACCACACGAGTCGTAACCAAAATAAACGGTTATTATTAGAAAATTTTGTACAAGCAGCGGCGGGATCGAAGTTGGTACGAGTTTTTATTTCAAGGCGCACGTCGAAATATTATTGCGCCGTTTTAACGACTTAGCGGCTGCACGCGTAGGTGTACCGTTCACGCGATTATTTTGCACCAGACGAGAGTTAATATTTCCAATCCCGGAACAAATGGCCGCAATGCAAGCCTATCAAACAATGCAACCAGCCGCACGCAAAGGGTCCGTCGAGAAAACACCCGTTTTACGAAAGTACAAACGCACTAATTGCAGTTTAAAGTTGAACTGTATTGTAGCGTACGCATTTGAATAATTCGAAAGTTTTACACTCGGCACAGTGTTTCTCAACCGTTTTTCGTTCACGTACCGGCGTGGCATAGGAAGACTGACTAGCGCTCCAGGCAAACTAAGAAAAAGTTACCTTTCTAACCAATTAAAATTTGATGTCACAATATTTTTTTAACCTTTCATTTTACAAATATTTTTAAGTATACAATTTATACTTATAAGTTATTATTTAAGTGTTCATTTTAAGCTTTGAAAATTTCGCTTATCTCACTTTATGTCTGGCAATTTCATCGATAATTTCTTCATATAAAATTTTTTATTTAAATACCCTATTTTCATAATTTCATCATTAAATTCATACGTAATGTGTACAAATAGACAACATCTACGTGTTTCAAAAAAATATAGTGGAAAAATTTCGAATTAATTGTAGGATAAAAACACAATTTTTGCATAATTTTGCGCCACTTTGCAATTTGCGCCCCTGGTGTAGGCACAGTTCGCCATACCCTAGCTACGCCACTGCGTACCTGTTACCTCACTCACCAGAGCTTCATGTGTACCATCCCAACCAGGTTTAGTGACCTTTAGTTTTTAAAACTTTTTTCTGGCTGACTGTTATTATTAATATTAATATATTACTACTATAAAATTGTATTATATCGAAGAAAACACAATTTTTTATTTATGAAAATCATATTATAGTGATTAATTTAGATAAATTGTAATATTATTGTCTAAACAAGTTGATTCGAACAGCTTTTGTTTTTGTAACAGAAGTTTATTATTTTTAATAATTTATACATTTAATTCCATTTATTCCAATTATAATATATAGTGTATATCCGACTATTTGACTATTTGTCTATCGGACTATTTGAATAAAGCAAATTCCATATTTTTATTTTTTTTCAATTCCTCTAAGAGAGTACGTGTAACACAGGTTGGTAAAACGTTGGATTAAGGGTTGATCCTTACGAACATATATTTACGTGTACCTATATAAATACTCTAAATCGCCCAAATCTTTTACCTGTTTACCTTACTTGTTTATTTTATAACAGTATGTTTGTATTGAAAATAATTCTTTATAATTCGCACGAAACGTGCCAAAAAAACATTACTGTTTTTTGTTTGTTTTATTTTATAAATTATTCTGTATATTTTGACACAGCTCCAAATTCTGTTAAAATTATAACATATTTTCAAAGGTTTGAAAATTATAATAAAATATAATTTAAATCAATGAGTTTCAACAATTATATTAATATTGTTCGAATGGAGTACCTAAAAATGCGTTTCAATAAGTGATATGTATGTTCTGACGTGGCAATTTTTCTCGGATAGCTTTATCTATTTATGATTTAAACTTTTGCAGTAAATTGTAGCTGTTATATTATCAAGTTTTTTCCACGAAAATTTAGATAATTTAGTTTTATTTTATCCATTATGAAACATCATCTATTTTTTACCAGATATTTTAGAATAAATTACATTCCGTTTGACCAAGATCAGTTAAAAAAAAAATCCCTGACTATTATATTTAAATTGAAGCATCCCTTATTATAAATTCAACAAAAGAACATTTTCAGATTAAATTAATCTGACGAATAAATTTGTACCTTCTTTTATATGTATTTTTTTTTTTTTTTGTTAAATACACAATCAATAGATATAAAAATACAACAAGCATCATATGTGATATGGGATACAAAAATTGAAGTTTGTAATTAAGAAGTTACCCATTAATGATACTTAGGTTAGAAAAAATCTAAATGTTTAGAGCAACAGATCACGACAAGATTTTCTTTTGAGCAATCGATGGTGGTTCCCAAGAAAAATAAGGGTAGGTATTGAAGACGTTGATTAATGGGTTCACATTTCAAGAGAAACAATCACTCTGTCGAGTGAGAAGTTCCTAGACACTCTAATCTCGTTGCGTACAAACCAAAGCTACCCACTTCGACTAGTAACTTGACGTTGTGTGATTTTTTTCTTATAAGGATACATTAAGTCACGAATTTACCAGTTCGAAATGTCTTGGAACTTCAGCGTTCAGCGTATTAACGATAAAACCATATTATTATTATTTAGCGTTCAGACCTATGAATTTTTATTTCCGTTACACTGATATACAATTGTGTGTGTTGTATTCCTTATATACCTCTATGTGTGTATTTAAGGGGGTGTGAATTTATAATTTAATTATTGTACCTATATGTGATTTTAATCTGTGAGATGTCGGAGTCATTGACGTTAAGAATAATATGAATGTGTATTTTACATAAACAAAATAATAAGAAGATCATTATAAAATATAGATATATAGTTTTAGTTAATATGTTTTTATAAAAAAAGGAATCCGAGGAAATCATGGATACATTACATTTGGGTGACGATTTTTGCGTATGCGCCGAATTAGCCCCAACCCGGGCACCTGTTTTTCATCATGATTTCTTGATCACAGGTCATAATATCATGTATGTACCGTTTATATATAATGAAAAATATAAAATCAATGTCTTTTCGTGTTTTCCGTATCGGATTCAAAGGAATTTGTTCGACAAAATAATATGGATATAGGTAGCTAAGAACGGCCGAGTGACACCTAGTCTAGTGCCATAGGCAAACAATTATGCACACAAAAACTTTTTATAGTGAACAATAAAAATACGGTGAACAAAATAGCAACTGAAATTAATATCTACACTAGTCTGTATTTATGGAATGGTTCGCGGAGACAATAGCTTCCCTGAAATATTTAAGGGGGTGGCAATATTTTTACGGTGATTTTAAATAAAACCAAATCGATTTTTTAGCATTTTCAATGGAAATTATTTATGAATAAATAAAATTGTATAAAAAATAAATATTTTACCGTAAAATCATTTATATTATTTAGTATAGTACTATAGAACAACATGTATATATATGTATATTAGTAGTAGTTTTATAATATTAGAGTATTTTATTGTGATATAGGTATTGATTTAATGTTCATTTGTATGGAAATAGAACATTTAGACCGAAAGGTACAAAATTATTTAAGGATACCTACATCAGTCTTATAAAAAAAATTTTTTATAACTTAATTTTTATAATTATAACTCAGGTATTATTTTGGATTTGATATTAATTACAAATATTGTGTAATAGTGTTCTGAAATATGGAAAATGAATTGCGATTGGCTTTTTAATGAATAGTTGGAAACACTTATTTTCTGTTTTACACTTCAGGGAAGAGGGGGGGGGCAAAATGTTATTGCTCTTGGGCAGAGGAATTTTATATACGGCCCTGTATATACACGTATCGATTGGTGGGCATTAACTACTTATAATTTGTTAAATTAAATATTTTAAATAAACATTGTTATTTTTTAAATTTTCAATCAAAATTACAAAAAGTCAATTGATTTAAAATAAAGGTTATTAACTATTTGATGTATGCACGTTTGTAATAAAGGACATAATAAATATATTTCAACTTTTAAACAATATTGTAATCTGTTATTATTATGATAATTTTTAATAAAATGCTAAATTATTGCTTAAAATTTAAAATTTTCAATTCTTTTTTGTTGTCAAACCCCCAGAAAAGATATTTAAAAAATAAATAAACTTTTTTATAACTACATTGTAAAAAATATTAACTATCCACTTTAAGCATTATTGTATACTCTTTGTACTACTATAAAGCAGGGGTCGGCAACCCGCGGCCCGCGGGCCGCATGTGGCCCGCGAAGCAATTTTTTATGGCCCGCACAAAGGTGGTTAATTTTTATGTTTTATTTTTGTTCAATAAAATCTTTCATACAATTTTCAATACTATTCAATTCTTTTTTATTTATAAACAAAATCTAATCTAATCGTTAATAGTTGATGTTTATTCTATATAGTTATACAGTCAGTTTAATCTATAGAATTGTTATTATTATCTAATCGGAGTCGAAGATAATGATGGCTGCACTACTCAGTCATAGGATAAATTAAATATACTTATATATATTTAAAAATTAAAATTTTAAATATATTTACTCTATGCATTTAATACTTATGTATCTAATATATTTATTCTATGGACATAGTTACTTTGCGTTTGTAGCAATTAGTATTACACCGTGATTACGCCCGTACGTGTGACTTTTTGCGTAATAGTTTCATTTTACAAGTAAATCCAAACATTATGGCGACTAAAAAAGAACAATTTGTGATGAACATCATTTTTTTTTAATAATTTTTTGGTTGATTTATACTTTTTCGTCGAAATCAAAGGTAAGCCATGATATTTAATTTGTCAAAAAATTAATTTTTTTCTTAAGAGCAATTTTTTTCAGTAACATTCGTATATTTTTGCACTCATATTTCTATATAAAATAATCAAATATAATAGCAATACAATTATTAGTATATATCATATGTAAAAAATTGATTTTAATGTGGCCCTTGATAAACATTTGAAAAAAAAAATATGGCCCGCGTGATTCAAAAGGTTGCCGACCCCTGCTATAAAGTAATGAAATTTTTAAGAATAAAAAAAAAAATTGTGAATGATGAATGTATGTATTTTGAAAGATTATGGGTATTCAACTCTTTTCGAAGAGAGTATTATTTACGAGTTAAAAGTGCAAAACCACACTAGTAGTAAAAATTCGTCAAAAGTATAATATACTTATGTTGGAAAATTATGTAATAGAATTAAATTAATGTAAGTAAATAAATTAGTTATTAATGGGCAAAATTGAATTAAATAATTCATGAAATCCATATATGTCCATCACTAGTTATATGTCTGACAAAGATCAGTCTCAATTATTTTATTCTCGTCATTTATTTGGTAAGTTGTGTTTTATTTATTTTTTTTAAATAAGTTTATGAATTTTTTTAATAATATTTAAATTTAAATTATTTTTATGGCCTATATTCTAGATATAATTGAGTTCATGTTCATATTTAGGTTTATTTAATGAAATACTTTCTAGTTTATATAATATTAAATTAAAAAATGATATTTTTTTAGAATATGGGTGATTAGAATCATGTGGTATTTTAGTAAAATTTTGTATAGGTTTCTTGTAAATACTAAATTTATGAAAATGATAATTGTATGAAAATTTAACGATTTATATGAAAAAACTTTTCCTTTGGGGACTACATTTTTTCCTATCAGTTTTTTACTCTATGCGTTTGATATGTAGCCTATACAATACTCCTTAGTTAATAAACGACTAGAAATTAATTAAATTCTTAAATGTTTAATTTGAACTTTTCTCGACGTATCCCAAGGGTTCGATCGAGTATAGTATCAAAGCTTACTCTTTAAATAGAAAAAAATTCTTCCAGGTTCTCTTCATTTAATAATCAAATCTTACCTCTCAAACCACACATATTTTATCAAACAAAGTAACTTTTTTATTCCCTTATTAAAGATTCAAGCGGGAGTACCACAAGGTAGCGATCTTTTACCAGACTTCTATAACATGTGAACATTTGATGTACCATATGACGATAATATCCCTATTAGCATATATATTAATGACATAGGCTTACTAATCAATCATAATGATATGTTATCAGTGTCCTCTACTCTCATATCATATATTATTTCAATTAAAAATGGGCTTCAAATTAAAAGATCGAAATAAATGCAGAGGAATTATTTTTAGTACTATTCTTCTTAAGAAAAGTCTCACCTTCTATTTTCTTCGGAGGAACTGGAGTACCTATTCTAACTCAAATAAATTACTTCCTTGACAAGCGACTCACCTGGATAACCATATCTAAAATGGAAAAGAAAAATGTTCAACAGTAGATTTTAACCACCCTATACTGAAATCAAATCTTTCTTTAAAAAACCAAATTCTTAGTTACAAATCAATGATTAGGCCCGTCTGGTCCTACGGGATCCAGATATGAGACCAAATCCTCTCAAACCCGTCCAATTCAGGCATTTCAATCTATAACTCAATTCTACATGACGTGAAACACGCCTGTAGTGATATTGCATTACTGCCAAGTTCTATATATAAAAGAGCATATTTTATAATAAACTATTAAATTGGGTGGTTAAATAAATTTTAAATGTCCCCAAACTTCAGTGGTATTATTTTCCTTATTACAGTGAAATAACCTAAAAATCAATAATATTAAAACCCTTTGTTCCTAAAATTCTAGAGTGTCTCCCTAAATTCCAGATAAATCCTAGAATTCATTTCAGCTTACTGAGAACTAAATGAATTATACCAAAATACAATTTCTCTACAATTATATGAAATATTTTGTTTTCGTGACTAATGAAGTTTTAAGAAATTCTTTGGTTTATATTAATTCCGAAAAAAAGTTTAAATATTTGAAATAAGCAGACGTTGTTCGCCCTAATAATGTCCATACCATTTCCGTTTTTTCAGAACATAAAATATTTAGTGAAAGTGTTATTGCAAAAAAATAATTTAACCACTGCTCCCGTGATATAGTTTATGACATATTTTTGCACTCGTTTTATGGATCATTAAATTCTAAAATATAGAAGAGGACACAATATTTTGGGAGTGTTAAATGTATATAAATATTTGTTTTGCATAGTAAAGTTACTATGTAAATAGAATATTTGACTTAACTAACCACAACTATAAATGTATAAATATGTACAATTATGTGTTTTATAAAAAAAAGAAAAAAAAAATTATAAACTATTTTACGCTTATAAGATTTATTTTATATATTTTTATTATTAAATCATTTAAAATAATTTTTTTACATTTAACAACCTCATCGAATCTGGGTATGTGTCAAATAAAAATTATATCGTACCATTCGTATTAAATATCATTAATATTAATATCGATAATAAATGTATACCTTTCTGCAATAGGGTCACGTAAAGTAAATATAATAGGCTTTCAAATAGCGTTATTATATTATTACAATTTTTTTTTTTTTCATGAAATTAAACTTAATGGACTGGTGAACGATGTAATTAATTTACATCACTTATTTATTATATACTACAGGTGGTATAATACTCGTACTTGCATGATAGCTTTATCATTTTGCGAATAGTTAAAATTACTAGAATAATTTAGATTTTTCATATAGTTTTCATTAGGAAGACTTGATTAAATTACTATACCACAGTTAAATATTAAAATAAATATACTTCTTGTATATATTAACGAATCCTAGTATAAAACACTTTGAATCTCTAATTACATTGTTTAAACTTGTATAAAATATAAATTGAAATTACATTTATCATGTATTTATATAATTTTCAACATTTTAAATATTTTCGTAATTTTAATTTAATTTAAATTTTTGTTTTTGACATTTTTGCATTCCTTTTATACATTTTTGTTTTTACCGTGAGAATTAGTAATATTTTAAAGTAATGCCTTTTGTTTAATAATATGTTTTTTAATATATTTGAAAAAAACACTAATTTATATTGAGAAAAAGTTGTTGAAATTTCTCATAGAAATCTGATATAAGATAGTATTATAACATTATACTAATATATACCTATATAAAATTAATCTTAAAGTCGACGGGATATTTATTAATAAGTACTTTTAAACATATGATTACTTTTTGTATAAAACATTTTAATTGTTTTTATCTTCAAAATGTAAAATAGAACATTAAAATTGATTACACTGAAATGAAAATACGCATCGAAAATCTGGGTTACTAAGTTAAGTACACGCTTATTTACAAATCTGGAATCTATTGTATTTTAAAATGCAATTGTTGTTTCAAACACTCAAAAAATAAGGTGGGCATTCGGCTATCGTATACAATACACCGCAGGACCGGTTTCTTGTGATGATTGCATTAGGATGAATAATAACAACAAAGAAGTATAATATTCAGTTCCATGGTTCAGTGGGTATGCAATAGAATAAGTAAACGTATAGGCTTTCTAATAATTTTTCAAATATGTTCTCTTAGTATTATAAAAAGTATGAACGATATTTTATCCTGAAAAAAATCTAAAATTTCGAATTATCGAAAAAAAATTTTAATCTCACAAATGAAAATGATTTTTTTAACAGAAGTTTGTTTAAGTACATAAAAACAAAATATTGTTAGTCAGTGAAGTGATTTCACATAATTGTCTATTGCATTGTAATTCCTTAGCAATATCGGTATATAAATATTATAATACATTTTTTTAAAAATATTTGTCTATTCTATTTAATTTATATATTTTTTTAGAGTTATAAAAAAACCGTAAAATAAAAATAATAACACCTCCTGGACTTAAACGCTCGTACTGTAGGTTCCGGTAGCTTTACTGAAAATTATATTAGTTTAATTGTATATCAACTATTAGTTTTCAATTCTCGACCACTAGTTTTAGTTTTGATTTGTCATCGTATATGTTTATATGCATTATTATACGGTTATTAAACTATTGAACTTCTGATTCGTAAGATACTTGTATAATACTGCAGAGCTTGCGCTAAGGAAATATTAAAGCTACACATCATGTTTGTTTCATAGAAATGAAAAAATTTGACGCGCACTTCGCTCGCTATAATAAATTAATAAATAACACACACTATCATAAATATTAAATAATGTATTATACATATATATAGGTTATATAGTATAGATTTATATAGGTTATATAGCATTTCTGATCAATAATACTAGTAATATAATGTGCGTGCAACTGCAACAAAATATGCTAAGGCCTAAAAACCAAAGAATATACTATAAATGTTAGATGCAAAATAATGAAAAGTGATATTAAGCTAATCGTTAAATATTGTACTGAACAGTGCATGATATAATATTAATTTTACAAATTGTATTATAATGTAAAAATAATAAATGTTAATATACCAATTATTTTTGTGATCATCAAAATTGAATCCTTGAATTTAATTAAATGGGTATACTAAATAATAAAACATGAATTTTATAAACGATTGTGAATAATGTATAGTTTATACTATATAAACTCTAACTTCATCATTAATTTGTGTTATACCATGTACACATGGTAATACATAATATACATGAGTTGATAAAAAAGAAAAAAAAAATAATAACTATCTAAAAAACCAAAACTGCTCTTCATACCTTTTTTGATTCCATGATAGTTACTGGCTGGGTACAGAAGACTCAAAACTGATCAGTGAATAATATATTTTTCATATTGCATTTTATCCATTCACCAACAGCTCGTTAATATTATTTAAAAATAAATTTTTATATCTTATCATGTTGAACAATAATATTATTATTAATTAGAACACAATCACAATATTTGGCACAGAATAGTTTAAATTAAATCTAATCTATTCTGTGATATTTGGTGGAATAACGCGATGGCCATGACAACGATTTATCTTAAAGACCGTAGATTTAATCAATTAATATTCATAGATAAATATTTATTTCTTATCAATGTATTAATCATAATTTCTAATCATTTTGGAAAACAAATTGCAAATAGTACCTACTATATAGGTTACAAGCTCATATACATATATAAGTAAAAATTCGAATCGAAGTATTTTTTATGACCTACACAACATTTAAATAAGAACTGCACATTTTAATTTAGTACTGTACCTTAGCGTAAGTTTTGTAATACTATTAAGAATTTAATTCTGAATAATAATTGGAGGCAGACGATCTCAAATTCCAAACCAAGTTTATTAATATTTTCTTAAATACTGTCCGATATGCTTTTAAAACATCGCTCTGTACTAGACCGACAACACTATTGCAGAATTGATACAGATAATAACTCAAATAGTTTTGTAATGGAGCGCATAAACTACATGTACGTACACAAAAAAAAATACACACACGCACAATAAAATAAATATGTAATAAGAAAACCATGTTAGTCACACACTTCATATAAAACAAGTGGGTTATACAGACATTGTCTACACATTAGGTCAACTAAATCACCTAAATGTCGAATTAATTTCCTTAAGTCAAAATAATAGTGTAATTATTTATTTATTTGGTAATTCAATCATTTTTTTCAAATAAAATTAAACATGCAATGTAAAATTAAAGCATAAAAAATTGATAACATTTAATAATATTATATTGCTACATTTAAAGTATAAATAAGAAACGATATTTTTCCTGATAAAAATGATATATATTAGAAATTATTTTTTTATCGATTAATACTTTATAGTAAGTTATAAAATGTTACAACTCCATCACTTTTGGTGAACCTAAAAAACTTAAAATAATGAATGTCAGATACTTATAACTTATAAAAAGTATAAATAACAAATATATTTTATAATTTTTATAAGTAATTTACCGAATGACTTTTTTTTTTTATACACATTCTATTATAAACTAATATAGCTCAAAAATAATTATATAATATGATACAATTTAATATAATTTGTGAAATTATATATATATAAGTCATAACTAGTGAAGGTCATAAAAACAAAATAAATTATAATGCTGGGGCAGTAATTAAAATTCGATTATAATACGTGATAATATAAATATAAAGTAAACAAATAAGATGATACAGTAAGAGATTTGAACCAAAAGAACAATTTTGTTAGTATTTTTGACGATGAGTGCATATATAAAAGAGGAAAATAATACAATTATAAGGCCAAGACATTAAAATTAGTGATGGATTGGGAAAAACCCGGCGATATGTTCTATGGACGTGTTTTGATTTATTGTAGCTTCCACATAAGTTTTAGTTTTGGATTTACTACGGTGGTCTGTGTCCTTGGCTGATGGAACTTTCGTAGATGTTTTCTGAACATTTTTCTGTAAAACGATTATCCTCTATAACTAGCTATGTATTCCATTGGTCAAAAGGCGTACTAAGCAGGTTTGAAAGAACTTATACCTAATCACAATATCACAATTTTACAAAATTACTTAAAAAAAAATGTGTAGATTTGTATTGATTTTTAGTGAAGTATGCAGCAAATAATTATAAAAAATCGTACACTTTGAAATTTCACAGTAAAAAAATAATACTAATTTTTTTCTCAACAGAAAGTTGAATTATTTGTCAACAATAACATCAATTATTGATTGTAATTGGAATCCTGATTTCTTTTATTGAACGTTTCATTAAAATTAAAATTTAATAATTGCTCTTTAAAAGCTACTAATTCAGACGTGTGCGTAGGTAATAATAAAGTTACCTATACTTTTCTTATATATTGAAATACGAAAAAATAATGTTATATCGTAGAACCTTAGTACTTATAACCTAACGTTTATAAAATTACAGCGCTGAACACTTCGTCAATTTGAAAATTTCATTCCTATTCATGTAAATTGTTTACAAATTCTACTCACTAATTCGATAACTGTATTACTCGATTTCTTTTTTATCTTGCACGGGTTTCGAATCGTAGTGGCGAATTTGACAGCGATTTTATTCGGTACGTATAGTAATTTCATTAATAAATTCGAAAAATATTTGTACACTTGACATCATCCAAGGATTTGTCCACACGGGAAAAGTTTGATTGATGAAGAGCGATCTTATTTGTGATTTTTGTGCCACATATTTTTTCGACTGTTTGATAAGTAACAACATATATTTTTAGTCGTGATCCATTGACCAAACTAGAGCTAGAGCGTGATGACCGACTTCAAGAAATCTATATAAGAACGCCTACGCGTTATATTTAATCTCGTTTTTCTATTGTGTTGAACGGAATGATATATGACCATTTTAGAAGGCTTAACCGTGACTAATCTCTACATTATTGTATTAATTTTTGTAAACGGGTTTTCATGAATTAAAAACATATTGTAATCGATCGGTTTAATATAGGAAACTGTCTGTATACCTAGATGGGAATCGTGACATCGGGAAAAAATATTTACAAAAAGAACACTGCTTACTTACTACATAAGCTATTATCAAAATATATATTTTATGATATTCAAGCGTATCGCATAAGCTTTAAGACTTTTTTTTTTATTATTATTTGATATCTTGTGAGACGCCCGTAATGACTCGAAAATTACGCTCTACGCAAACATCACACACGAAGAATTGATTATCACCAGTGTTGTGCATTATCTAGATAAAAACAGTTTTATTTTTATCTTATGTAAATAAAAACTTATTTGAAGTTTCTTTTTATCCATATTTTTAAATAAAATGGTTATCTGAGATAATTTTTCTAAATTATTAAAAATAACATTTTTTTCTTTTGGTAAGTGAAACGAAAACTAAAAAATATTCGGTAGTGTCGTTGTGTACGTTTTAAATTTTAAATAGACATATTCTATACATTAATTAAAAGGTATAACACTTATATTTATAGTCATAAAACGTCAATCTCTGGCTGGAATGTTCCTTAAATAACTATGTATAAGTTGGGATTATAATGATGAACTTAAGCATTAACTACTGACTTCTAGTGATCACAATATATATATTATATGCTTTAGCGTTTTTGTTTAACTGCATGTAAATCAAAGACAAAATAATGATCATTCAATCAAATAAGAATATTATAAAATATAAAGTTAGCGTTATATAGTAGCGTTTTACAAATATCACGTATCCATGTTTTATGTATAGCGCATTAGACACCTTTTAAACATACTGTAGTATGATTACGTCCGAGTGCGTGCAAATGAAAAAAACTATATAAAATATAATATAATATATAATAAATATAATAAAAGATATATTATTTAAATGTAATCTCCCTCGAATCTAATTCGGGATATACTGTCATACTTAATATTATATACTATTCACACGCATTGCATACATTTTAGTTGTACTTTTCGTTTACTATAAATACAGATGACGTTTGGAACATCAAGTATACAATTATCATAAACGGTTATTGGTATCCAAAAATGTTTATGTCTTTTATTTAGAAGTTCCGTCTACGTTTCGGAATCGAAAAAAATTCGGGTGTATGTAATAATCTTCACTATACGTCATTATCGAATTCTAAACGAATGACTTATAGGGTTTTGTCAGTTTGAAGTTTTTCTTGAAAAACAAAAAATCTTATTGTATCGTATTCAACATCGTAATCCGTTAATTATTAAAAACTATCCGAGCAACCGCGGTGGTATTGCATTAATAGCCATTGTTAAAAGTATATCATAAAACTATTTGGAGTTTGACATTTTTAAATCTGGATCCTATTGCGAGGCACCCTGTGAATATAATATTTGTTTTCCAGAGTATTTTTGTTACGCGAAATGTCCTCAGCTACCAATTGGATTCAGATAATAGACTATTTCTACTAGTCACGACCGAATATTGCGAACAGATTGTCATTATTAGTTCAATTGTCACGTTAATACAACTGCCATTGAAATATCGGTTGTATATCGAAACAGCTCATGTACCATAACACGGTGCAACGTGTTGGTACTCACCAGGAACATTTTTAAATCAGCGTACCGTTATATATTATTCGATGTTTTTTTAGCTTATTTTCGTTGCTAATACTAAGGCTTTGCACGTGTTGATAGCTCTGAACAATGGTCATTTTTTCTAAATTTTTATATTTTTTTCCTCCCAAAATGATTATGTTTTAAATGTCTGATTTGATCAGGGCTATAACTGTCCTAAATCTGATCGTTTATTATTTATATATTTTGTAGATACCAAATGATACGTTCATTATAAATGCATTTAATTTAACACAATGAAAACTAAACTATAAGTAATTATTTAAATAAAATACATAAATACTCACACGCACATTGTGAATATCTGTTTTATTGTTATTTTTATGTTGTCGTTCATTCTTGAAAGTATGTGTAAAACAGAAATTGTTATTATAATTTTAATTATATTTTTTCTATGTGTATAAAATGTATGTCGTTTTACATATCGTTGGATGCAGTTTGATCATGACAATAATGCATGTCATAAACTTATATATATTTAATGTAATCGTGTTAGTAATTGAATATTATAATTTATAATGGGGCATTCAAAATGTAATAGTTTAATTTAAATGTAAAACAGTTTGATGTTTTTTGGATTTTCAGACATTCAATCTGACGATGCATATATAACATATATAGCACAATGAATTTATGGATCCGTTTAATTTAAGCGAATAGCTCATGTTTATGAATACTGACAATGGATATTATATTATATATAAGTTTTGAACGACAAATTAATTTTGCGACAACTAAGTTTTAAATTATTTGATAGGAAATAAGCTGAATTATTTTATGAGATGAAATCGTTTCTAAAACTAGAGTCCATGCAATCAGTATCAAACTAAATAACAGGTATTATAAAATATATATATGTATATGCGATTTGAAAATAATTGGTACGAACTGTTATAGTGATAATATATTTATTTTCAAAGAAGACAGAATTACTCATCTGGTTACTTAACTGATCTGTTTTACTTCAATTAGCAAATAGGATAAGTATTTATTATCAGTCGATAAAGTAAAAAATCTTGACGGTTAACATTATTTGAAGAAAAATAATGTTCTCAAAATTATTAAACAGTAAAAAATATTTTACGTGTTAGATTTTATTTTATACGAAGAGGTTGTAAGGTTATTTAAAATATATTATGATATTAATATTATATGCATATAGTGTGTAAATATGTGTAGACAATAACATATATATGTTTAAATATACATTACTATAACTATTTAAAAGTAATTAATAAGTGTTATTCATAATTTATTAGTTTAAACCTTTTAACTCTTTTAATACAGAAATAAAATAATATGTAGATGTTCCTATTTATTTTTGTAGAAAAATCAATTTTGCGTAAAATAAAAATGACTTAATCCAGAGTATCATCATATATATAAATACCTATAAGTTTTCCAATATTTTGATAATTGTACTTACATATTATCATTACATTTATTCTTCGTTTTTCTTTTCAAATTCAATTGCTCAGGTATATTTTCACTATAACGAAGTAATAAATAATTTTTGTTTCAAATATTTTATAATGTTTTATTGCAATATAATTTTAAAATAACACAACGACAGTAATTATTATTCTTAAGTTTCTTATTTATTTTAATAAAGACTTGATTTACTAATTAATTGATAATAATGAAGACATTTTGATTTTAATTTATAATTAAATGGTTTCTTTTTCATATAAATATTAATTGGACTTCTGTTTACACTTTTTTTGTTTGGAATTGCTGAAAGGAAAAGAAAGTATGTAACAACTATTATATTACGTTCTGAAAAACAATTAGTGATTTTAAATGTAATGAATAATTTAAATGTATAAAATTGAGTGTTGTATATTATATTATAACATTCCAAATTCTAATAACTTGCATTGTGTTATTATTTTACTGTTTGTGATCTTTTTGTATAGTTTATTTATTCTAATGTGTGATTTTTGGAAGGATAACCCAAGTACTAATATATAAATAGCTTTATTGTATTAATAGATTATCATTATTTACCATATTTACTTTTTTAAATTATTTAAAAAATCCCTGGAATTTTGTATAATTGTGTACATTAATAATAATATTCCAAAACAAAATTATTTGCAGGTTTTCTACAGTTCTAATATTACAATAATTCTAACGTTGAATTAATTTTAATATTGTTGATGCTAATTTAAAATTATAAAAAAAAACCATTTCCAAGAACTAACTAAAGTTAAAAAATTATCTTCATTCGTTTTTAATTAGATAATATTACAATTGCTATGATTTCGTGTGATCTTAATGTGGAGATTCATTATGGTTTATCTATTCACTTTAATAATCACATTAATGTTACAATTATTATTTTTATATTTTCAATTCATAGAACTATTTTTTACGTGTCTAGTATAATTTTTTCAAAGATTTAATACACTTAAACATTCGAATTGTTCTTTGAATGGCGGGTTAAAATGTTTGTTTTTTCTAAGAAAGACCGTAGTTATAAAATCAAAACCCCTATTTTTTCTCTATGATATATAGGTTCATTGAACAATGGACTTGAACTTCTACATCCAATTCGAGTTTATAAGTAATCGATTTTAAATTAGTATGCAGAAGGCTGTTAATGACGATCATTCTTTCGGTTATTAGTTGGAGAATCTGGAGGCGACCACAGAAGAATATATATTCTAATCCACGGATCAAGTGATAGCTATTGTAGTTGTACCCGAATTGTATGCCAAAAAAAAAAAAAAAATTCCGAATTGCATGATATCTCTTAAAAGAGTCTGTCTTAATTATATGCTATGTCTTAGGGCCTGTTCGAATTGTAAGCCACGTCTTAGAGAAGTATGCCGTGTACCAACAAGTTTATTTATCATACACTTACGTGCACAACTTAAACTTTGTTTTAACTTAAACTCTTTTTGATATGATTATTACAACTGATAAGTTTCTATAATGAAATATTTTTTTATCCGAATAAACATTTAAAATTTTTAAATGTCATGTAAAAATGTAAAATACTTTCATTTGATTACCCTAACTTACAATCGTTTTATTTAATGTTTAATATTCAGTGTTACCTCCTCTAATTTGGTAAAATGTTTACTGGGATATAAAAATAATTCAATCTAGAAACTAATCAATTTCTATTCTTCCGTTTTTTTAAAAATTATAAAAGTCAAAAATAAAGTTTAAGTTATACACATAAGTGCATAATAAATAAAATTGGGAGCACAGATCATGCAATTTGGACATTACAATTTATATTTATTTTTTTGGCATACAATTCGGATCCATCGACTGGTATTGTTTTTTAGGACAATCCGGTTCGTTTTTATACTCAGGACCACGTGAAAAGATTAATGTATTCATTAGAACAGGTTGTGTCCAATCATCATAGAAAATATTAAAATAATGGTGCAGGATCTCGAGGCAGTAAAGTCGTTTTCGAGAAATTATGGAGATAAAAAAAATATCCAACCCTTCACATCAACTTCTTTATAGAAAATTCATTCTAAAATCGTCATAAATACGATAGGAACCATCCTAGAAATCATGTAGCTGTACACGTATATTCACTTAAACCCGTGCTTAAGACCGTATTAGCAAACCAAGTTATGTCAATGATACGACATTGAGTTAAAAATACGACAAATAAACGGAATGACTTAATAATAATAATATTTTTAAAACATTGTATCATATTTAGCTTATTTGTGAGATATTCGGAAGACAACTCGTAGTAGTTTTTAAGGTGATATTACAAATAAAAGACTAGATATAACGATTAAATTAATTTGATGTCCACATGAAGGATAATATATTTAACATTATCCTTAGTGGACGATGGTAGACCTATATTTTATTGCTCCATACAAGTCCAGACGATATTCGATAATTGATAGTTTTTGGTCTGCCAACATATATTGTAGGTTCAATAATTAACTGATACAGATAAATTTCGTTATTTGTATCTTTCAGAAAGGCTAGGCAAGTTAACGAATTTTTTTAATTCATTTTTCTAGATAATTATCTGTTAAGTTAACAGTTAAAAGTAACTTATTTTTAATAATTTATAATTTACAAGTCAAATAGCCTACACGTATATTATTACAGAACGAGAAAAAAACACGACAAGTAGGTGTATAATATGCTGAATGAAAATATTATATTATTATCTGAACTTCTATACAAAACTGTACACTGTATTATGTTTTATAAATACAAATACAGGGTATATCGATGACTGCAGGTTAAAATGAGATGGAACTTCGTGTCAAATAAATTATTTAATTAATATAAACAACGATATTAAATCTATCTCTAATTGAAGGTACCTAATTGGTTCTAGTTAACCAAACATTATTTACGGTTGTATCAGCATTCTTCATAATTATATTTCAAGTCGCGAAAAAAACAATACAAAGCATTGTTTGATCTGACATAGATTTCAAAAGGCAAAATGTATATTTTATATAGGACAAAAAGAAACGGGAAAATTCGGGACGATGAGAACACGAAGTCGGATGGATAAGGATGCGGATGGTGAAAATAATATTGTCTTGTAGTTATACACAAACGAAACGGTGATAAAAAATTATATATATCTTGTAGAATACAGTAAATAAACGCCTCCGATGGCAAACAGACGAATTTCGACAATTCGACAAAGAAGTCCTTGAATCATTATACTATTTTTTTTTTCGAACCCATAATTTATGACAATTCAAGTAGGTATATCAATATTTCCCATTAAAAAATAAAATCTATGTCGATAAATTGGATCGTCAAGCGAAAGATTATGCATATTCCTAGATTGTGTTTTTAGAATCTTAGAAACGCTTTTTTCTTATTTTGGTGTGGGGATTCAAATGTGTTGTAAGACATTTACTTGTTTACACTGACGTTTAAACACTGCATAACTCTACTGATGGAGAATCATAGTGAATATCTGTTATAGGTAATAGGTATGAGTATTTCCTGTTCGCGACACATCATGCGGTATAATTTAATTTCGTGAAACGACAAATTTACCAAAATGTTACCGACACCGAACCACTGTGAATATTTTTACGTAAATAAAATGGTAGCGTAATATCGCGTAGGTGTACACGCTGTATTTAACACGCTTTTCCGTCGTATTAAATCAATATGCGTTTTTAGCGCACCACATTTACAGTCTTAGTAATATATACAGTCGCGAGTAAGCAACAGCGATTCTTTGTCGAGTCAACCGAAAGAGCTATTCGGGCGAGAAATCAAATAGCTCTGATGGGGTGCGTGACACACAAACGCGGGCACGAGCAAAGAGGGACGTCGAACGTCAGAACGTGCCCGACAATACGCACTAGCATGATAATGGAAATGTACACGTATATACGTGGTACACAATCGCATTGGCGTCCTATTGTCGTACGCCTTGGGCTGCGGACCGGAGTGCAACGCACTCGTTCTGGTTAGCGTGCATTAAACAGCATCCAATTATTATCTTATTATGCCTCGTGCACTGTACACGCGGTTACGAGTCGGAACAAAAATTATCCTCCACCGACGAGATCAACCTGCTGCTGCCCGACCGCTCTGACGTTTCCTGATAATAATCGAGTAAAACGAACGTGTAAACTTCGGTCATAGAATTCGGTACGACAAACGTTTGTATTACGAAATGTGTATTTACCGTCTTCATGTGCACCGGCGAGTGGAAACTGCGTGTATTTTATGAATAAATAAAAAAAATTCAAAAAATTTTCTTACGCTTCAACGTGATTTTCGTAAAATATTATTATTTTTTTTTTTTTAGCATAAAATCGTGCATGACGTATTTGGTGTATAGAAGTTTGCGACCGGTTTTTTATTCGTGTACAAGTGATAGATATCGACGATATTTTATCAAAACAAGTAATATCATTATGTTAAATTTTTATATTCCATTGTTTGAGACATTATCTTTCACCGTTTTATTCTTTCGGACGCTTGCTTTACGAAATTCAAAGTCAAATCCCATCGGAAAATTAAACCTATTATTTTTTAGTATATAGATATACGCACATATGTACTATGCACCATTTAATATATGTTATTGATGAAAGACCACGATAATATACCTATTATTTTTTTAATTTTATTAGTTATTGTTTAAAGGAAAACACGTCTTTAGCCAAGTATAGTTTACAATTTTTTGAATACTTCCTAGAAATAATTATAAAATAAAGGAAAAAAACTAAGACATAATCACCGAGAAAATAGGTTGTTTTTTGTTGCTATGATTTGAAGTCGATGATTTCGATGGGTACGTGCGATGCAGAATTGTATTGTTTTCAGTTAAATTTTTATATTTATAAAATAATGACTTAAATTATGATGGTTGAACAGTTGATAGAAAAAAAATTGAGTACAAGTCAGGGGCGTCATTTGGAGAGGGGCAGACTATGGCAAATACCCCACTCTAAGAATTTTTAAAAAGTCGGCAATTTTTTGTTTGATGATCAAAGGCTAAAATCGGTAAATCGTAAATTTTTATTTACTATTTTGTACTATTTCGCAATCAAACCATTACTGGTTCGATCGTAGGACGTACCCGCGTCGTTTGCAATAAAAAAGAACACTTAACAAGGATAATTAATGAAATTATAACAAATGCTGGGATAAACGGGCCAAAAGCACCACAGTAATATCAACAAAAAAAGTAATAATAAATATGATAAATCTAAAAATAATAATAAAATCACATATGCTCCAATCGCGTTGTAATAATATAACAAGACAAATCGTATAATATTAAATATAATTAACAAACGTATTATTTATAATTACTTAATAATAAAATAGATCGTCCAGATTTACTAGAACAAATTTATCTTAAAATACCAGTTTTTAACGCCCGCCAATAATATTTATTTTACACTAATTTTGGTAAAAATAATTTCGTTGAACACAGCCCACTAAACCGCATGTTAACATCATGTAACAATATTTCTAATTTTGATTTTTTCTATGACAACAGTAACAAATTGAAGTCATATACTTATTAGCTACTAATCCTGCTTATTATTTATAAATATCAAATATTATATTCCTCTTATCTAATATATTACAGAATTTATTGTTGTTTATCTTTATCACATTGTATGCATTTTTGTCTTTTATTAGTACTTAAACTTGAACATTGTTGTTACTTTGTACACACGTAGTGTTCGTGATTTTGTCTTGCTGTACTATATTACCCTTCGAGGGTGTTACTTTATAATAAGCAAATAATAATAATATTTTTAACAAGTATAACGGAAGATACCTTGAACGGTCTGGCGTTCGAGTGGTTATGCCTACACGACCGTGTTCACACGTGCGACGAACGCCACAACCGGCAGAAGAATCGGTTGATCAGCGGCGTCGGTCTCGATTTACAATAATTGGCTTCTCCGCGTACGACGATAACCGAAAGAAAATTTCGGTCGTCACACACACGAAGTTGTCCCCAGACATGGTGACTCCACCGTGCTATGCCGCAACAACAAAAACACACGGCCGGTGGCACGGGAAAAACGACGAATCAGACGTTCGCAGAAAAAGTTTCGGCGGAAAAAAGTTCCGGAGTAATGGCGTCCACGGACCGGTGACAGTCGTATGGCGATAACGCGCCGATCGAAAATTCTCGAACATCACACGCCGACACCGTTATCGAGTGCTCCGGTTAACACGAAATGGGATAATTTGAACTGCGACGTGACACTTGCGCGAACGATCTTATTTTCTAATTCGAATTGTTATATAAATCGCGGAAAACAAATTTATCCGTAACGTCCAATGCACTTGTGTGGGAACAGTGAAAACGAAATATGTTTAAATTTTATTTTAAGGAGGTTGTGATATATGTACAAGATTTAACCGAAAGTTTATGTTTTGTATGAAACGTGGTATGCATTTAAGTTTCTGGTTGTGCTGGACCAGCGCTCATGGAAATTTCCACTTTACTATACGATGTTATAGGGATTTCCATTTTCCCTCCCCCACGCATTTTTTGGGATTTCTACTTAACCGGCTGCCACTATGGGATTCCTATCTTGCCGTCCTCTGGACGAATAAATGTGACATTCAAACGCTTCGACCGTGGTCGAAAACCAAACTTTCGGTATAGGTGTGATAAAAATATTATATCTAGAGTGTCATGTTTTAATTTCAATTACCGTTTTTCTTTGCGTTTATGATTTCGATTTCTTTATTGTATAGCACTTACGAGTGTAACGAGAACTTTCAATGGCTGATTAAATTATCTTTTGGATTGAAAGTAATTCAACAGTGGACGATCCTATAAGTAAGGGAGCAGGTTTTGGAATTTTTCAAGAATTACGTGGAAGATTGAATGCTCTGCAAACGTTTTCAACACCTATAATAATACACAAAAATAGTAAGGAAATTATATATATTGAAACAATAGTTTTGAAAGATTCTTCCGATCTCGTCAAACATTTCCGTTCTCTCTTAAAATAATAATTATGTACAGTCACCATAATAACACACCTTCACGAAAACAAATAAATCGATCTTTATCGTATTTTTATTATTTTATTATACTGGTAGTGAAACAAATTTTGTCTGCTACTCGTCATATATATATATGTATTGAAACACGATATATTTTGATATTTTTTATTGTGCCAAAATTATCGATTTTATTTCTGGCAAGTGCACGGATTTAGGTTAATGTTTTCTTAACTTTTTTGTCTAAAAAATTACAAATTATACTTAATTCCTGAGGATTAATTGGCTCATTAAATATAATGTATTTTAAATCCGTCCTCACCTTGAATGGGGTAGCCAAAATCGGTATTAATTATTGAAGATCCACTGTTGTGGAATACGATACGTAATTAGACGATATTTGATGCTACACACAATGCGATGATTTCGATCACGTTGCACGGAGTCAATTATCTGTCACAATGGACGGGAAATGGGTCCATATAACTGTGGAAACGTGCTATACGCAGATTATATACTTCACTGGTAATTCGCAGAGGATGTATCGAAGATTATTGATCCAAATTATATACTTCATGAGAGGAAAGATATCCTATGGGAAAAGGAGGTTAGATTGGTTTTTTACACGTAGTAAACGTCTGTAATTGCCTCAACGGTCTATTTCCGTAGGATAAGTTATGGTGGTGTTGGATCTGTTATTTAATGACTCTAATTCGTAAAGCACCATTAAATAAACATATACCGATGATAAAATTGTTTGTTGTTGTTGTGGAATATATTTAAAAATTGAGACCAATGTTATAGAAAGCTGCACGCCCACAACAACTAATTATAGAAGTAATATGATATTATTTTTAATGACATTACGCGCGGGCGTAATCAGTTGGACAACATTAGTATCGCACATATTATTATCAAAACTGATTTAGTCTTTTTCTAACACTGCATAAGGGAAACTTCAATATTTTAAGTTGATGAACTCATAACACTATAGAGTGACGCCGAAACGTTTTAATCCGAGTACGATATTTTTTAATGTGAACAATATTTGATTGGTTTTTAAATTTATACCAGTTGACTAATGACGTATGGCAATCAATATTTCAATAAAAGCGAATTAGAACTTCGGAACTAAAATAGAATATTCTGAGCGAAGCGACAGATATATTGTCAGAAATAGATTAATCAATACATTGCAATATTTCATGTGTTTGGTGGTTATGTCGTTAGGTGTATAAAAAAGATCAAAGCCTAATTTCAGCATGATTTACAAATAAATGCATTAAAGTCATCATGTTGAAAACGATAATATTTGGTCGTATTTATTGCTTTTTTTGTGTATATTAAATGTGTTTGTTCAAAGCAACATTTCCGCAACTGCACTGTATCAATATAAATTATTAATATTATTATTATATGTATTTTTGTTAAAAGAAACAATCATGTGAATTGGAATGAATGGTCTGGTTTTGACCGACTCATCAAAATTATCCATACAGATGAATTGTAATAATTGGGTTACCAAACAAAATACTAATATATGGTAATTGTACCGTTCGTTATGTACCGGTATATGTTTTGTAATTTTTTTACTTTAAGTAATGAAAATATCGGTGATATAGTTTAAGTGTACATTATATAGTTTCACGGATATGCAATAATTGCTGGAATTTTGCTTTTTTTTTTGCTTTTTGGGCCATTAAGGCCTTTTGCAGCTTCTACTAAACCTCTCCACTTGTCACGATCAATAGCAGTCTCGAAACTTGCTGTTTTGTCCACCATTCTTATATCTGCATTTCATCTATTCCGCCAACGTTGACGAGATCTTCCCCTGGGACACTTGCTGGTAAGGTTATTAATCAGTACTTTTTGAATTATGCTTCCCTCCGCTCACCATACATGACGTGGTTTGAACGACATACATGCCCATTCCATTCGTTTTGCTTAGTATACTAAATATATTTAAATTTTATTTTCATAATATTTAATTTAAATTGAAATTCTAATTAATATAAGTGTAACGAAATTTTTTGTAAACAAAAGTACTAACGAAAAAATTAGTATTTTAATTCATTCGCAATATACGATATTGTAATATAATTAATTAATCTTTTTTTTTGTATTATAGTTCGTTTTCAAAACAGTTATGGGTATACCTACTATCCATTGTTGATGTTTAAAAGTAATTTCCTAAATATTTTGGTATAACAATAATAATTTAAATAAGACTTGAACAAATTAAAAAAATTAAAAATTAATTATTTAAAATTAAACATTCAAGAAGTCAGTCACTTTTATTACACTTCCGACGTCGAATAAAAAATATAGTTTTATTTTCGAGGAAATTAATTGCAGATATATGGTATTACAAATGTCTGCAATACGTATAAAACAAATTGAAATTCCTAGACGAGGGCTAAACCAAAATAATTTTACAGATGTTCTATAATTGAATTCACTAATTTTATTGCCATTATTATCAGACGCGAGATGTACGAATAATAATCAGATGTGATGACTCGAAAACCATAAAATAATAATTATATCGCATCGTTGTTGCTATTATTTTGTTACATTTCGACAACACCGACAGCCGTAGTACAATAGTCGAACAATAGAAACCGACTAAGTATATTACCATTTGATTTATTTCCGCGATGGTCTGATTCACAGGCGTCACATGTCTACGATAGTTAAAAAAAGACGTAAAAAAAAACGTATGATGAAGGGATACACATACATGAAGTCGCTCACACCGTTGTCGTTGTCGTTTCTCATGAACCCGTTTTTACTCCATTCAAATATTACGTTTCATTTAATTTTTTTCCCGTAACACTGCCGTAACTAGGTCTTCGAGTTAAGCGATAAATCTGAAATCATTTCAGAGGAAAAATAATCCGTGGGGACCGATTCCTAATTTTTTTATCCGGTTTGGTTTTTCGTATGTTAAAGTCATGAATACTACCAAAGCTTGCGACGAGGAAATATTAGAGCTGCACATCCTGTTTGTTTTACAAAAGTGAAAAAAGTTTAAATCTCGCTTTGCTCACATATAATAAATAATACATACTAACATCAATATTAAATAATATTATACTATACGTCATAATGTAAATAGATTTTAATAATTGAAATAACAAATTTCTTTAATCTAATTTTAAAATGATTTCTTTTTCTTTTTTGTGACAACCTCTTCATCATCAGTATCGCTATATTCAAATTGGTGATATTTGTTTATAGCATCTGGAAACACATCATTGAAATAATTTTGTTGCTTAGCCTTTGTTCTTGTAATTACTCTATGTTTTTTGCTGTTCATCCATTTGATAATTGACATTTTAGAATCCCAATCATACAAGGAAGTCATGTTATAATTAATGTATAAGTACATATTTTCAGTTGAAACATTTATAGCGGAACGTAATGGAAACTTTAATAAATTACTAATATCGTAGTTTTAATCTTTTGATATTCATAGATAAATATTGTTATCAATGTTTTAATCATAATTTCTAATAATTCTGGAAAACAAAATAATGTCAAATGGTACCTATGTTACAAACTCATATACATATAGAATTTATTGTTAAAAATTCAAATTATATTATTTTTTTTATGAACTGCACATTTTAATTTAAAACTGCACATTAACGCAAGCTCTGAATACTACAATAATTGAGTAGATGTATGACATAGAAATATGTGAATAATATAGAACTGCTGTAAATAATGAATTGTTGGCGTCGATTTTTTTTTACGCAATTATATTTTTGATGTACCTAATAATCGTTTTACAATAAGAGGTATAGCTATACATGAAATGGAAAAAGTTGCTGTGGTTTGAAAACACATAATGAGTTTTTGAGGAGTTTTGGATGGTATTGGATACGCTCGATTCTCTATATGTACCCCTTGTCCAATAATGCTCTTATGTCCAAATTTCGGTGAACAGATAACATGTTAATTTGAAAGACAATCTTTTTGATTTTCTGAGTAGTTTTTCTGTTAACATTTTACTTCGTGGCCGTTTCTATGCTGTGTTTTAAGCTTACAGATGATGATGAACATTTTTGAATAGCTAGAGTCGGCTTGATTCTACGAGTTTTCTTGAGTTACTAATATTCGATGTACGTGCAGTTAATTAAACGTATTGTCCACCGAACTTGCAGAACAGTTTGTCGAAAGCTCCACCATATTTTTATCACCGATCGCATGTGTATGGTTGCGCAATAACATGAGACGACAAGATACGTGTTATAGCGTACATGCCCGAACGGCTGTTTTTTGTTCAAACTTATTAATTTTTAGAAATGCGATTTCTGTCATAACACCAAACGGTGTTTACAGTTAAAGACGTGGTGCCTGATTCAGCGGCGTAGCGAGGACGTTTAAAAGCGAACGGGAAGGTAGAGACGATCAAAAAATGGAAAAATAAACTCAAAAAATTGCACTCCAAGGAACGTGATAGTCGTTACTGGTATGATACGATAACAAATACGTTTTGGCTTCGGACAGAGACGATGATGGGCCGTACGAGTGTGTACGAGCGATCGAAACATAACAATAACGACGACGATACGAGTGATGTACGAACGAAACCGGCGCCGGGCAACGGTTCGGGGTCACCGCCGTTGCGTTAACCGGAGGGATAACGGGATCTCGGGGGGAAGGACTTCGCGGCCCAGGCGGTTTCCGAACAACGTCCGGTTTCTGGTGGTGGCGCACGACGACGCCGCTGCGGCCGAGGACTCCGCCGCCGCAAGCAGTTCGCCTCTTCCGCATCGATCGGCCGCCTTCGCCGCAGTATCGTACAAGACGTCGTCGTCGAATAACGTTCTCTCAGGTCAATCCGCATAGACACTAAACGTTGTCCGCGCGCGAACGCGTAACAATTACGTACGGAGTATTCGATAATCAATAAAAATCGTCAATAAATCCGTCCGCAGACCGCAGCCGCCGCCGCCACAGTTTTCGGGACGCTCTTTCTCCTCCCCTTTTCCGGCGGTTTCGAATCAACCCTCGTTCGGTTCGATTCCGATCGTTTCACCGCGTTCGTCTCTGTGCCCACGCGCGCAACTACACGGACCCAATTCCACACCGAGGTAAGAACTTATCCAGAATATCCGTTACCGTTACCGTTACCATGTCTATTCGTAATTATAATATTACACTGTCGACGGTTCACCGGTTCCAAACCGTGTTTTCTTTACATGGAAAAATCATTCTATTTGAAATCCTGAGAACTTTGCTATATTGTCGTCTATGATTTTTTTTTCTCGTTGTTTAAACTCACTTGTAAGCTTATATCTGCATTACTAATCTTGGACGATACTAAGACTTTGTTATGATATTTATAATCGTTTACATTACAGTTATGTACAGCGCAAACGGTCCGGGACGGAACTTTAAGGATCACAGAAATATTAATTTTCAGATTTGTTTCCGGTTCATTCAATACATAATGTGTAATTTTTAGATATCACATTTATACAAAGTACCGAGTGAGGCAGTTTTCCTTATACGTTTACACTTTGTTAATTTTTCTGCGTAAACAATCGAATTCACTACTTTGCGACTGAAATTCTAAAATAGGTAATTTAAGTTGTTCGTTCTTTAGCATACTGCGATTATGTGCACTTTAAATTTACGGTAGTGATATATCATATATAACATATATAACATTTACTTTAGTAAAAGTTTGTTTTTAACTTTTTCGTGAATTAATTTAAAAACGTTTTCAGTTGAAGACTATGCATTATTGATCCTCACTCAAATGTGGAGTGAACTAAAGACATATTTTATACAAGGATTTTAAAACGATTTATATTCGAGAAAATTCGATCTTTCACAAAACTTATTATATATTGAAGGATTGATTTGCCGTCATCGTCGATGTATGGGTTAAAATATTTATTACTAGTTCGTTAAAAAGTATCTACTATAGAGCTTCTTTATTTATATCTGAATTCTGGATGTAATTAGTTTTTTACAAAATCAATCTTTTTTATATTTGATTTTAATGCGTTAATGTTTGAACACTGTACATTGTATAATTTTTATTTTTATTTTTTTATTTTAAAAAATAACTTTATAAATATGAATATTATTTTTTACTTTATGAATAATAAGATTTATTAATAAAATAGGTAACTACTAAAACGCATGTGCACTTAAGAATATAAACTATAGCGATTAATTTGTAGTATTTTCTATGAATCATAATATATTATGATGAAACTTATATTCTTACATTTCATTTAAAATTTCCTAATCCGTACTTAGAAAAAGATGATTTGTAATTTAAATAATGATCTACCATATCATATTTATGACTCAAAAAATAATATAAATCGGCTAAGACTTCAAAAATTATATAGTATTTACGTATATATAACGGGTGCATGGATTTCATTAATTATACGCATTATGTGGAAAAATAAAAATTATTATATTTTATTTCCAAAGCGTCATTATTCAATTATACGTTTTCCGTTGCATTGGGTTAAAGTACGTTCGTTTACTTTATTTTGATATTTTTTTTATTACTAAAAATCAATATATTTTCTATGTTAAGTTAAAATACGCATATGTAACGTGTATACGGAAAATATAATGATTCCTTTCTTCTTTTAATAAATTGTTAAATTGAATATCTCTTAACTGACTATATACAATAACAAACTTTATTTAAACCCATATAGTAGTTTAATGAACATCTTTTTCTATATTGGTTTCTTGTGTTTCGGAAGTAACGTAGAACAAGTAAGAAAAAGCGAATAATGTCACTGTCACAACGCACGCTTCGTTAAAGCCATAAAAAAGTTACCGTCACCGAAGGTGACATAGTTTTAGCTCATTAATAATTCAAGAGGCTTGCACAGAACTCATAGGATAATATAAGTCTACGAGAAGTTTCGCTCGATCGCGATTTATAACATTAATAATATTATGAGAATATGATTAGATATGATGTTATGTAGGTCGTATATTTCCTAAATGGTAAGGTGTATGATACTTCATTACCAATAAAATTGCACCTGTCGTTGGAAATTACTCGATTGGAGTTGAGGATTATTTCAATCCGACATGCCACTATGGTATGATATATAATGTGGTTATATGTGGAGGATTTTATTTAGGAGCCCTATGACTGTTCTTTCGACAGTGTATTGTACAATCATTTGGTACATACACCAAAAACACAAAACAACATTATCGTTGGAAGTATATTATCTAGAAAAGTGTACATTACTTTCTCGTGGTAATTAAATTCAATATAACACCGTTGTCATTCGTTTGGTGAAATGACCGACTTAAGACAGCTATTGAACTAAAACACATAAACCATATTTTTAATAAGTCTAATTTTTTATTAATTTCACAAAGTAAAAATTAAAACACTGCAAATTCAATTAAATTTCTGTAACACATTTTTTTTTTACTCCATGTAATGAATAAACATTTGTAAAAATAAACCTATTGTTATCAAAGAAGGATATAAATCGAAAATATTTTAATTTTTTGATATCATGGCTACAAATATTTCATATTTCAAAAATTCAAAAATACACATAATACTATAGATTTTAATATAGCATATAATATTTTAATGCTACAGCTATATTGCTACTATTATAGTCAGTGTTTCTTTCAAGCACTTCTCCTGAAATCTGAACCCTTCCCTCCCAGAGAAAAAATTGAAGAACAATAAAGACATATTAAATATTAAAAAAAATGTAATTTTGATATTACGATAAATGACTAAAAGACATCAGATATAAGTCAATATTCTACTTTATTCATTCATTTATAAAATTATTTTTTCCGATGGAAATCAATAATCAGTAATCACATAGTAAATATTCTTGGATATACACAAAACGGTATATTTATTCGCAAATAATAAAAATCACTGAATTCGGTTCCTGAATTGTAAAAATAAAAGTAAAGCTGAACATTTTATTTTTTACTATTTTTGTTTTATATACATTTAAATTATGCACAATTTATTTAAAAGTAACGTTGATTTATAATAATACTATGTTTCTGTATTAAAATTGTTAAAATTTGTGTATTTGATTATATTTTTTATAATTATAAATAACAGGTAAAGGTAACTCTCGTATTTTTAAAAAATGTATTTTTCTTGATGTAATATAAATTAACTGCGATTTTTTGAAATGGTCCTCCAAAGAAAATTGCCTGAAAGAAACACTCATTATACCGATAGAGTACATTCAGTATTCGTTTATATAAATTTGTTAATGTATTGTTTACTATTGTCATAGATTAAGTAACAAAACCAGTAAGAGTATGTTGATGTGTTTTAAATTAAATAAAAAAAAATAAAAATCTGTATCCAAACCAATCGAGAACACAAATCGTCCGCTCTTCATGATGGTCATTTGTCGACCATAAATATTTAAGTAATTATTGCCGTTTATTGTAAAGGTAATGATAACGATGTTGTTACGGTGAAACGGTATGTTTCAAGTAATATCCTCATCTGCCGGCTGTCGGTTGTTTCCGTATCGCGGGAATCAACGGCCGTTGACCTACGTTTAAGCGATACAATCGCATTTGCTTCGTAAATACATTTAATGAACAGAAATAACTGTGCACAGCTGCAGTAATAGCATCGCAGATTTACGAATTCGGGTGAACTATGTTTTTTGGCCAAATGACTACTGCGAAGCAAACGATTTGAAAATACAAATTATTATATATCTACGAACTACATCATATGTCCTGTGATTCCGATCTTCTGCGGTATAGGTATACGCTGCAGATATTCGTTCTAGCTCGTTGGGCGTTTGACATGATATTATTACCATCATGATTTCATCTATACAAATACCGCAGGTTGTGTTCGTGTAACGCGAGTAAATACGCAAATCGTTACATTTCACATATTTTCATATGTAAATGTGTATATTTGCAATGGTATACCTAAACACGATTCCCCGTCAGTAACTTGAATGCACGTATATGCGATTTATAGCGTCCGAACTAATTCTTCGGTGATTTCCGAAACGTCAGGAAACGAACGCCATTGCACTCAATTCTAGATCATATCGGTCATCGATACAATGTTGTTGCACAGTATTTTGGGTCAATGAGCACCACCGTACCGCCGTCGAATCAATAAATCTCCGTTGGAATTAATTAGCCATCATCGTATAAATTGCTGCAACCCGCTATAGATAGTAACTGTACAATTATTCACGTTTACCTGCCAAATGAATTCGTCAACGGTTTTAACGTCGTGGCATGTTATTGTTTTTAATTATGTACCGTTTGAAGAAAAGAAAAAAAACAAAGCAGACGTAAATTCTGTGTCAAATTACATAAAACGATTATAAAAATCAATCGCGGTATACGATCATACAAGTACATATACCAGTATATGTATATAGGTTTCAAAACCTATCAATGAATATATAATAATATACATTGACTGATGTGTTTTATTACATGGTTTATTATATGATGAATAGCTACACCGTAGCAATAAACAATTAATTCGCAACTATCGTTTTTTTAAAACTCTTTTCAGTACCAAAAGGTTAGCTATTTCAATAATAATATACTTGAGTTATTATATATATTCATCATTTGAAATTCTTCCTAACATTATTATTTTTACTGATATTCCGAAAATGCGTTTACTAATAATACTCGTGTACTATTGTTTTGTACCATAATGTAGTAACTGTATACTGTGTACCGTTAAAGTGTTGATGCGATCTAATTATCCATTCGTTTTCAATCGATTTTATTATTAATTGTTATACACTTTTAACTCGTTATACCATTTTGTAGGCAAAATATTCATTCTAATTGCATTTGTACAACATTTGTTGTTTTTTTTTTTTTTTTAAAAAAACAAGCATATTACATTTGTATTGTTTCGGTCAATTTACGTGTTATTGAAAAAATTCATTTTTATATAAATCGTTATACATTATGCTTTATCTAAGGCTTTATTAGACCAGAGTTTCGTTTACTAAATTATACTTTTTATCGTAATGCCCTCTAAGGTTTTTATTTTTTCATCGTATTTACGTAAACAATGTCTGGTTCTTCATTTACATGATCTTTAACAACTATTAAAGTTCGATATCTGATTTATAACTCGTCAATTGCGATTCAATCGCAAATACACGATGGTTTTTTGTGGAAAATAATACACATATAAGTTTAGTGTTTCTGGTCAAAAATATTATTTTAAAGAATGACATACTACAACATGAAATATGATCACTCGGTTGTGTATGTCGTCCTGGTTCTTCGGCTCGAGTTCACTACGTGAAAATCGTAATCGACTTTTTATTCGACAATGAATCGACCCGTCACATTTATTTCTTTTTTGTACCAGCAGCAGTAATAATAACGCATGTACATTGATATTATATGAATCGTCGAGTTGAAGTTATATCGTTTTGTGCTACCGGCCGTTTGATTATTCTTTCCGTCTTGTAATAATGTTTTCCCGCGACGGTGCGTTTGTACGCGCATGTACCATCTGTATTACACGCGTCGTAGATACCTGGTGCATATGCGTCCTATTAAATAAATTAAATATTAAGTACCACTATTTGTTCCTTGAATCGCGACCATGTTATGGACCGACGAATATACGTTATGTTTATTTTGATTACTATTTTTTTGATTTTTCCGTTCACTGTACTTTATTATATTGTGTTTACGTGTCATATTGTACCTACACATTGTACGTAATATATTAAACACATGGTGTTTCCGCTACGTTCAGATGTGTGACATGATTCCATTAGCTGCCGGGTACCCGGTACACAGTGAAAAACGCGATGCCTTAGGTTTTTTTCGGTTGAGATGCGCACGTCGAACGTCGTTACACGTTGCGTATGATCGATTTGGTTGACATGATGATTTTTCTTTTTGGACGTCAGACGTTCATATTTTTCTATATCACGTTATGTGTATTAGAAAAATTATTTCTGTGCGCACGAATCATTACGCTCAATACTAAAAAACTATACAAAACTCGATGTTTACTGTATTTTCAAGTTTTTTACTCTTTCGAACAGCAACCAAGGGTACGCTTGATGTGGGAGGGTTGATAGAATAATGACATACGGGATGAATATAAAAAAATAATTCGATTCTTAAAAATTATAAAAAATAAATAAAAGAACAATTATTGTGTGATCATATTTTTCTTCTTCGGCTTTTAAAGGCCGTTGAGACCTATTACCGCAACACAAACCTGCTTCCACCTGTTTCTATCCCGTGCTACTGTTTCTCCATCTCGTGTACCGATTTCTGCTAAACTATTTTACTTTGTCTTCCTACTTTTGTTCTGGCTTGCTTAGTGGTTAGACCCGTGGTTTTCCCACGGGGCTTACATTTTAATATAGCTTTCGATTAAAATATCTGGCCCCCATGCGTGGTCAGCCCATATATGTGTAACCATATAAAAATCATGAAGAAGTATTTTTCTCAAAATCATAATTCGTTCGTGATAAAAAAAGAACTTGATGACGTTACATGCTGACCCACTTGTCACTTCTGAAGAGATTTACGCTCTCACCTCCTCCGCGTTTAGAGTTCGTTATTATGGTGCTCATTTGGATTCCACAGGTATCTCGGAAACGAATGGATTTCGAATCTAAACACTTTGCCGAACACTTTGCATATACCTGCGAAAGATCTACGAATCTCGACGCGTTTCCCACCGTCCGTTCGTCAACGGTAATAAACCACTCGTATAACGTGTACGCACGCACGATCACCTACAATAACGGAAACGTGTGCATATGGATATAATAAGAGACGGTATACAATGAGAAATATAACCGAGACGGCGAGTGTAACCGTCACCGCGGCGCGCACCTACGTCGGTCAGTAGTATAAAATGTTTATATTTCAGTGACTGTAAAACTATAACGAGCGTGTGCGTTTTGTAGGTCTCACGATATCTACTTCGGTCTCGTTTCGCCGTACGGGTAAAAAAATTTTTGTGTTACGATTGCGTTTCGACTATAAAAACATCATATAATTATTGTGCGTGTAGATGTGTGGAGACATAAATTGTTCGTCCTAATCTGAACTGTATTTGTCAGATATACGCGAAATAACGTTTTCTGAAACGATAATAAGTGCACGCGAACTACGCGGCAATGAAAGATAATGCGTAGTTAAAGTAGTTCCATACCTACTGCGGTATAAAAAAAAAAAGAGGAAAAAAAAGAAAAACAGTTACACTACGGAACATTGTATTCCTCTACCCCGGTCGTCGTCTAACGACATCGCTCTGCGGTTTTCCGGACGTTCGTTTTTTCGTTTCCACCCAGAAGAGTTTGTCAACTACCTACGCCCGAAAAATGCAATAAGACGGCCGTCTGCGTATATGTATATTCGTATGATAATAATAATACGTACAGCGAGTCGTTGAACTCTCCGTCGATGCACCTCGAGCGAAATGTCCGCATAAATAAGCGTATTATATCGCGTAGGGTACGTGTAACGGCGAGCCGTGGATACAATGCACAGACGATATATAACACGTGTATACGTATTCTTACACATAATAATAATATCCAGTAAACGCTGTGACTCGTAATATGTTTATGATGTAGGATTTAAATGCGTGATGACGTCTGCTGAGGATTTCTGCGAACAATATTCACACGTCCAAAGGGGGTGTTCCCGAGTGCGTCCCGTTTTTAATTTTTACCTTTTTCATAGCCCGATTTATCTGCAGTCTTTATCGTATAGCCCGAGTGCGTCCGAAGTTTTATCGACTACTTTAACTGAAGATGCCTGATTGCGTCAACGAAATATACAGTAAGTTCTTGTTACAACGAACTCCAAGGGACCGAATTTTTTTTCGTTATAACAGAAATTTCGAATAAAAAAAATGTAAAAACATTATTATTTATAACGTAATTTTGTAGATGGTGAATGTTTGTAAGTATTAAGTCCGATACATCACTTTGTGATGTAATGAATGTTCGCATTACTTCTAAACTAACAAATATATTTTAACCTGTAAAAATAGTTAGTTGTATCGGGATTTTTAAAAATCAATCATTTCGTTATATTGAGATTTACTTAACAATGTTAAAATAGCTTTTCGATTGAGGGCTCTATGACTTTCGTTATAATGGAATTTTTCGTTGTAACGGGAACTAGAAATATTAAAAAAATTCAAATTGACACTAAAATTGCAATTAAAGCAGTCATAAAAACAACTATGACGAAAAAAGGAACAACTAATAACAAAATTGCATTCAACGAAAAAAATATTAATAATTTATGAACAACCAATTTTCAAGGATTGATTTTGTAAACATTATGGCTTTTAAATATCAACCACAACATAAAAAGTAACAATGTAATTTATATGAGCATAAAAAAAAATACTAAAATACTCACCTACAATTATTTGTTGTAAGTTAAATAAACGAGATAATATAATTTTAATATAAATATTGAATAAATCAAAAAAACATTTTTAGGGTGTAAGCCAGTTCACCTCCTCATGGTGGACATTCGGTAACTCTAAATGAACTGGGACGCGCTCCGGCGATACCTTGTTGTGGACACGCTTACAACATTAAAAAAAAGCACTTTTTAGTACGCACTCAGGATATCCCCGTCCAAAGTGCATAATATTTAAATTCGTATATGCATTATGATATCCTCGGTCTGCGGGTTTTCATATGCAAAAAACTTGCGGCAGAAGTACTAACCCTATAGGATTAAATCTTGGAATAAGCCCGTTTTGTACACGGATTTTAAGGACATTTTATTTTTATTGTTTAAAGTTTGATAGTCTTTCTGAAATGTATGCAATTTTTTTATAACTTGTATATCCTTTTTATATTTTCGTTCAACTTGTTAATGTTAAAATATAAACAACAAAGATATGTCAATATGTATGTTAACAGGAATAAACAAAAAAAATAGAAAATATTTTTATTTTATTAGCAGAATCGGTTGATTTATTGTTGTATACTGCAATATAACAAGAAAAATATTTTTTTTACACGAATCACGTAATCAGGACGTCGATCAGGATTGTTCAATAGTTCAAAAAAATGAAGCGCGATGGACAAACACTGTAATACATTTTTGTAACGTGCTTGACTTATTCTCCTGAATATCAGAGAATTATTTTATTAAACATTCTTCGAGATAATATATAGTATAAACTTAATGATACAGACTCCTAATCGAGAAAAATATTTCGAAGAAAACAAATCTTAAGTAACATTAAACGCGGTAATTACACGATTATTACGATCGTGCAACGTGTTCATCATGTAAGGTACAGAGGTATATAATTGCTATTATTCGAGTGGTTTTCCGTGAATAAACAACCTAAGCTTCAACTGTATATAATAACAGCAGAACGGTGTAGTCACGCAAATTATATCATTGCAGGATATTACAACCGCAGATCATCACGAATCGTAATTCAAACCATTTAATGCCATGAAAACGAATCTATAATTTGACCCAAAATATGTTGTACCGATCATCGCATATCCTTCGTCCCAACCGCTCGAGCCTTGTGTTTATCAAGTTAAGCGTAAAATAATGTAATAACAGGTGTTTTATACTTTATCCGGACGTTAACGTACGAAGTTGATTCGGCGGATCATAAAGGGTAAGAGAGGTCCTTGACTTGGATATTCATACTAGTTGGGATAATAACATGTGTACCCCGATTGCGAACTATTACAGTGAATCACTTTAACCGTTATAATATTTTTTTAAAATCTTATTTGGAATTGATTGCATTACACTTCAAGATAAATCCATTTATATTGTCAATTTTGATATCCGTTTATTGAATAATCCATTACGATTATCTCGCGTTTACTCGAATTTATAAACTATTGTCTACTATTATTCATGAATTATGATTTAAGAATGTTTTTTACGAGGCAAATCAATTTTAAAATGACGTGCGTTCTATTAGTCGAAACATTCGCGTTCATTCACAGAACAATGATTTATTACAACATTAATGTGACTAGTAAATAATTCATTTTTTTATTGTATTGATAATTTAACTATCGATTTGCAATATTCCTGTTCTGATAGATAATAAAAATTAGATTAAAATAATGTATTTGATAAAAGTGCTCCAATATTTGTAGAAAAATGGTACATTCCTATCACCTAACGCGTTTACTTAAAATGTTAACAAATTATCCATGATGATGAGTTAAGAGTTATTTATATTATAACATACATATCTCAAGTTGCAGATATGCCATATGTCATAAGTGCCTTGGTACATTCTGTTTTGGAATATGAGTCCATTATATTGAATCCTACTACGATTCAAAAGCTTGTACGAGTAGAAAGAAAATTTGTTCCTTTTTTAAGTTTTAAAAGAAGGTTAACAAATAATATTGATAATATCTCAGTTCAAATCCTACCGTTTAATTTAAAAGTATTTTGATTTTTTTTTTTTAATAATCTGTTTGAACCCAAAACGTCATTATTTAAATCACTAGTCTGCCCAAATAGCAATATTTATATGTGCTTGTTATGTTATCATTTATTTTATATACCACACCTATATGATTGTATCACACTTCCAAACCATTTTTGTTTTACGAAATTCTGTTAATTATGTTATAAATCTGTACTTGAGCCTACCAGGCGTTTATCCAAACAAACAAAAAAACAAATATGTCCTAAGCATAAGGGAACGCTGTTGAATAAAATTCTATATACGTGTACTGTTAGCATTTGAATAATAAAATGTTATGACAGTATACTTGTATGTACATATGATAACGTTTTAAAAAGACCGACGCGTAATTAACCGTTACGAATGCGACACTAAATGATTCAGTATTAGCTGACGTGTGAGTGTATGCGCAACGACCATTCGATAGCAGAACGGGTACACGGCATTAAGATTACGCGGCGATGACGTTTTATACGATCAAGGTTCGTATGTGTAAATATCATCACACGGCGCGCGTAACCTCTTAATCGACTTAATTAACATCAGGTTCGAATGCCGGGAAATCACTATATGGCACTGGGTAGATAGTGGTTAACGATTGAATTATCGGATCCGGGTAACAGTAATGATGGCCGAAAAAATAACATCGAACGTTGATAGTTTTGCGGCTTTCGAGGTGTCAACGTTGATTAACCGTAAGTATTACACCTCTCGAAATCGAACGATCGTTGGGACTGCCTTAACCGAAACATCACGTCTTGGTGTACGACATAAAAAATCGTTTTAAACATTACCGTCGTACGCGAGGTTGCATACGTGTCCGTATTGTGCGGAAAAAATAATGAGAACGAAAAAAAAAAACAAAACACTCGCGATCGGTCACACTTGATTAACGTGCACGCAACAGGGAGGTACGAAAAAACACAAGTATGTGTGACCTAACCGAACGTTAATTGTTGCAGTTATTGCGGGTGGTACGAGGGCGTCGGGCTGAAATCACGTTCCAATTTTTTTCTCGTTTTTTTCCCACTGTCCTTTGTTTCTGTTCGGTCTTCAACTCGTTCGACCCGGGCATGAACAACTCGCGATGGAAACGGTCTCCGATAATAGCGTTTTATTGTCACCTCATCGGACCGGAAGCGGAATAAATGCGTATAATATATACGTGTATACCTACCTGTACACCGACCGATACTATTTTTCAAGACATTGCACAACGAATTCTCACGTACAAGAATAGCAAGCGCTGCACGGATAGCGTCTGTGAACGACAATAAATCCTATTTACTGCTGTACTTCGATTGTTGTCGTCGTTGGCAGGGCAATCACATTTTACGCCACCGCAGGTATACTATATATAAACGCATTCTAAGACGACGACAAAGTGTGCGTTGTTCCGCGCTCTGTGCTCGGCCATCCGAAACGTTCATCTCCTCGATGACGACGGTAATAATTAGTGCGTTTACCGAGACTGCTCGCGGCCAGTTTTTATTACTATTATTTTCTCTCTCAACGTTCCACGCGTTTTTTATTTTTTACTTCTCATTTTATAACGAATAAAATTTAATATTGTATTGTTCTGGTCGGCCGGGATAACGACAAATCGTCATCGGCCGACATACGCATTATATACGTGTACAGTGTACGACGGAATGCTCTGTCTTTACGACAAACCCCAAGAATCCCGCGCGCCACGAAGTGAACGTGGCGAAGAGTTTTTACAACAACATTTAATTTAACAGATTTACTCGTGTGTATACGTAATTTTAATATAAACCTTTATTGAACGGGCTCTGAACAAGACCGGAAATATGCTTGTATTGGAATGGTATACGTTTAGTCCCGTCACAAATTGATGTCAAGACGGAGCGCGGTGACCAACCGGCTTGTGTTCGATCGGCGGTCAAAAATCACCGACCGTATCGCTTTCTGGACGGGACGGCTATTCAGAGGGAAGAAATCGCTAACTGTCCGACGTGCACCACCCATCGGTCAAAATACCTACGTAGAAAAGGAGTGCTAATAATCCTCCTCCTCCTCAAAAAAAAAAGATAGATCATTAAAAAATTAACGAACTTACATCACGAATATATCACACTGGATATGCCGGAAACGTATCTAAAACGGAATATTATTTATCGATTCCTACACAATTCTTTAGCGGTTTTTAGCGTGCCTACACAATAAAAGAACCGTTTGTTCGCGTAATCCGACACTGTGACAACATCTGGTGCAGCATGTCTTATCGGCCTCACTCGCGTTAAAGTCTTCGTGATGGTTCGGTCTCCGGTTTAACGGTTGACATCACATACCTCACAGTTGTGCGATGCCGTCGACGTGTACGCGTTACGCGCACGATGTTTCCGAGAGCTGTCCATAATGCGCGTAGTGTACGTGCGACAACGATTTGGTTATGGTAGCATCGAATTTTTTCGTATTGTTCTCAGTGAATGTTGTGGCGCGCGAGAATTGTTTGCCGGCGGGAAACGCGCACCGGAAACGAACGAAACGAAATTATCATGAAGCTGCGTCGGTCGGCTTTTCAACGAATCCATTTTCTATTATATTTCTATTATATTTCTTTGCACGATGCGTACACGTATACAATACGAGTAATACATGACGCGCGCCAGGGGTGAACATGTCCACTCGAACAAACGCACCACTCTCCTAACGTCTTGACGTCATTCGAGGTCCAAAAAAATCGAATAATTTCGATCAACGAATTTTGTTCAACACCAATCATGTTGAGGGAGAATTTTTTTTAACGTTGATCACTACGACTGTCGGTCCGCTGATCTTAAAAACAAAACTACCATTTATGTTCGCACCTTATTTTGCGATTTAAATTTTTCATGGCTGTTCCAAATCATACATATCTTTGCGAAAAATACATTTCTATCAACTGATTGATCGCGTCTACTGATCAACTATAATTTCATGTGAGAACTGACCACATTTATCACCAAAACTATTGTACGTACAAAATACAATTTTGCGCGACTGCTATTTTGTTTTGTAAAACGTACGTGAATAATAGTAATATTATCGCGATTATCGTATTCAATAATACATAACACGTTTGAATTTAATTAGTATGAACAAAAACTTTGTTATATATATATATACATACTATTTACAACAATGCGAACTACACAAGTCGTATAGATCAACATCACACGATAAAATAAACATGTTCTCGTAAACGGACTTGTTTGTATAGGCGGTGGAATATTCTAGAAGACGCGCGCGTAGAACATTCTCGAAGCGATAAAAAAGTTACCCCCTCGTAACGCTCTCGTTTCTTCGTCCTTGCACCGGCGCTCGCATCGGATCTCGAATGTTTCATGCGCGCGGCCGTTCGAGAACATTGCACCGTAACAATATACCAATGTTATTAGAACAAAACATGTCAAAGCATATCTACGGATGGTCACTACTCTGCCACAGAGGCATATTGAAATCGGAAAAGAAAAAAATCGATTACAATACACAACACGTTGAATGATGATTATTTTCGGTGATCCTCGATAGCCGCGTGTGTCCTGCAGGTAAATCGCGTTCCCGATCACCGTGAGGCAATCGGACCCGGACGGACGGACGATGTGTTGCTTGCGATACCGATTGTGTACGGTTCTCGGTCGACGTGAGCCATTTTTAAGACTCGGGGGCGTATAATTCGTCGATAATGTTCGTGATGTTTCGAAACAAGCGGTTAATCGGCTTACGGTTTCATTGCGGTCCGTTGTAGCAACGCGTGTTGGAATCGTTTTGGTCCGTTTTATTCCGGCGGCGAATTAAAACAATTTATCATATAAACACGTTTACAACACAGAAATTCGTTTAAACGGTTCTCGTGTCCCGTTGCGCACCGTGCACGACACACTTATTGCACTGGGAAATCTCGAATGAGCACGACGAAAATACAATGCAAAAACAAAGCGGGCCGCGACCAGTCCGATTACCAGATGCGTTTTTCGTGCGCATTATTTCGCGATGTATCATGTCAGGACTGACGTTGTGTGTTTTGAACCGGGAAAATAAAAATGTTGACGATTGCAAAAATGATAACGCAGATACGGAAAATAACATAACTGGTCGTCAGACGTTTATAAACGTTTTTTTTGTTGGGAAATTTCATAGGGTCTTCGCTTCTCAGACTACACTGATTTCCTCCAAACAAGAACATTGACTGCGGTTAAAACCGAACCATCTAGAGCTGATCAAAATGTATCATATTATCTCGTAACCGAATTTAATGAAAATTATTTAGTAGTACATAAATTGCGTTGAATTACAAGTTGAATATCAGAAAAAAATAATCGTTTACATGTAACCGTAATAGGATATTATAATATGTAAAATATAATGTTGATATACCGTTGTTCGTTAAATGTCGAAACAAATTAAGTAATTCATTTTATTAATTATTTACAGTCAGTTTTTTTTTTTCGAAGCTCAGTTTTTCATTTTGTAAATTTAAAACTATTATGTAAATTTTAGTAATTAATTGTAATATATCATTGGCATTATGATAATGACAAAAGTGGTCTACACGCTCAAACCGGTAAAACTGTGTCCATTTCTCATCAAAAAAATCACATCAGGAATTCAATTATTTATTTGAAGATATAAAAAAAGAAAAATTAGTAATTTCACGCTTCGTTTAATTTAATAATCGCAGATATTCTCAAGTACCAACCGATTAAAATAAAAATAAATATATAATGCAATTGAAGTCCCACGTGGACCGGTTGGACCACGTTCATAACGGTGTTTTCTGTAAGACGAGTTATTTACTCACCGTTTCTTTTCATTAAATATTTATTTTCGGCTGAGATGTGTTTAAAACGTTAGCAGTTTTAAATTTTTCCTGCAAGATCGTTGACCCATAAAGTAAAGTCCTTATTCCTACGGTGGATAGTGTCAAGTGAACTCCGTGCATTTTATTTCTAGTTAATTGCGCTTAACTATTTATGTGATTACATTTTATTTTATCTACGTGGGTTGAGCGTACTCAAAGTACTTTTTACGTTATTTTATATTTGAATATGTTCCAGTATCGATTTACAAATGTTTTTCATAAGCACTTGATTAGTATTCTGATTTCTAATGATTGTATACTTGTCGAGTTAATAATTACTACAAAAATTTTTCACAGATTCTAAAACCAATATAATATAATCCATTTAACTGTTAAAATTCAATTCAACGTTTTAGTTTTGTGCAAAAATTTCAATAGAAGTTATTAATTTTTAGGAAATCAAATTATTTATCGACACCATTGTTAGCCGTCCGAAGAAAATATTTAATAATTATTATTAGGTATTTATATAACCATGTTAAAACGTCTGGTTGTATTTTATTTGAATTTATTTTATTTCAATACGAAACTTGTCCAGCGGTTGATTTAAAAAAATAATTAATTTAGTTAGCAAGTCAGGACGTAAGTTTTCTTCTTTCCGAATGAAATAAATCAATTACGCAAAATATAATTTATAATTAATAACGAATTTTCATACTTATACGTATTCCTATTTAATTGTGTTAATGTTAAAAGTTCGATTTATTCTATTGAACTCGTACTACAATAACGGTGATACGAGTATCTGAATGTGTACGATTCGCTATTTTTTCCCCCGTGTTTTATAACGAGCGGTGTTCCTGTTTTTTTTTCTTCTTTTCTTAACACGCACGCGCGTTTTCGTTGTTACCTAATTTCATTTTCCATGTACGCGCATAATCGATTCAGTTACAGTTCTGTGTTATAAACAATATATAATAACAAGCATTAATACATGTATTTTATAGTTTGACAACTGTAAACGTAGTAGTGCGTATGTGTCCGACGACCAATCAACACTACGGGGTTTAAGTGGGCGATGGAAATTATCTACGGAAAACACGCACGTACATAATGTTACGTCGACTTACGTGATTTATCCGTACTCGCACGTACAGACGTGTTATAACTGCTGTAACACAATCGAAACGAACTGCACGAGTCCAGGTTTTCGTTTTTTTTCCCTCCTCGTGTAGACCAATTATTGAGAAATATTGATCGAATGTGACAATCGTATACACACTCAATCTATTATGCATCACTTTCGTAGACGCGCACACGTACGTGCGGGTATTTACGTCGATCGATTTGCGTTCGCACTCGTCCAAAAACTATATTGTAATTATGTACCACGTACCTACGTGCGCGCGCGTGTCCTTCCTCGTAGAACGTTTGCGGTCTGGAAGCGCACGTGGAGATAAAACTTTAAAAAAAAACGAATTGTAATTTTTTTTCATTTTTTTCGTTTTTGTTGAAATTTTTATCTAAAAGAGGGGGAATACGCAATTTCCGATTAGTCATATTACATTACGTTGCTGCGTTGAGCGCGAGCTGTCCTTACTATTGCTGTTATTATCAGCTTATTATCGTTGCTCCGAAGATTTTCACCGAGTTCGGTGACAAATGTCAAAAAAAAAAAAAAAACCGTGCGAGTAACCGAGTAATATTATTATAAGTCCGGTTCGCCGAGAGAACCGTTGCCAACGAATATATGGGTCCGTCCGTCGAAAGGATAATCGCGCGACGAAGGTAAAAATATTTTACGCGAAATCATAACAATAATTCAACAAAGGATATATTTTTGTAAAAATTTAAAAAAATAACAATCGGAAAACCTTTTAAAATTATTATTTTTATGTGTCCTCAAGGAACGAGCCAACGTTCGTTTCGGTTTAACATTAGCACAAGGACGGTATTTCATGGAAACATAATAATATAATATATTATGTCCATTAGCCTCTTGAAAACGAAGAACGACACGAGTCGTTGACTGATTGCCATCATCCCGTGTATCGCCGAACGTTCATACACAAATTTAATACATAGTAACGCCTGCCAATTATTATATTATATTATTTGGCGGCGTAGGTACACGCCTTAGATAAACGAAAAAACATTATATAATACGTGTACATATAACAAAACAAATTGTACATCATATTTATTTTGGGATTCAATAAAATATGTACAGAATGTTTTAAGAACTGGACGCACATGTGTTGAAGTACCATATCAATGCATTGCAAGTTTGATCTACTCGTATAGATACATCATATTTTCATCCCGAACGAATTAAATGCTAAAAATTTAAAAATCGATTGAAAAATAATATCGAATAGATATTAGCGAATAGATAAATTTAAAATATTTCAATTAATTTTCCGTTTACAGTGTGTATTATATGATTTTATTATCATATAATATAAATTATTTTATTTTTTTATTTTATTATCCATTTTATCAATGAAACGATTTATAGACATAATTTTTCCGTGCAATCGCGAGCACATAAAATGTGACACTTTTTAGATTTTGGAATAACGTCAACGTAGAGACATGATACATATTATATAGTCATGTTTACTGGTTTACATGACCTATTTGGTATTTTTCTTAATACGGTTAACGGACGCATTTATACGTTATACTTATAGCGTGAATCATTTCGCGATAATTCAATGTAGTTTATTTTACCCTTCCATACTTCGAAAAACTTTATCCCAGTAAACGTTATTGTTCTCTTTCGGTTCGTCTGCAATGCTGCAATAGTCGTTTAGTTTTATTCTAATCATTTATAACACTTAACAATGTTACGATTTTTTTTCATTTATATCACGAATACATTTTTTTTGTTTAGGGTTTTAAAACTAATGTGAGGTTCAGACATGGAGGGTACCGGTACCCGGTGGCTGGTGACCCTGTGTTTGCTAACAGCAGGGCAATGCATTCCTTCCAGGGTTACGTCTCAATTAGAAACGGATTCCGAAGACTCCAGAAGAGTCCTTGGTTCAAGGTATGTCAAATTATTGTTTTCGACATCAAAATATATCCAGTTTTAAATGTGAACATGATTTTTTTTTGTTTGTATAGTGTAGTTACATCAGTATCTGTAATAATGGATCACGGAAACGGTACCAAAACGTATTTCGCTGACGGACAAAGTAAGAATGTGCACAAACCAACGGACACCATTATAGGCAGTCCCGGTAATTTACTGTCACCGGATCGTTATGAATTTTATACGTTTGACGAGACGGGAGATTTAGTAAAACGACTTATGACATTAGAGGAAATACACGGCTTAATTGCCGGAGCCGATCCAGAATCCGTGATGGCTGATTCATCTCCTACATATTATCACGATGCGTTGTCGAGTCATTCGTCTGAAGCACTTATGCACTTGCCAGCTTCAGATCTTGAATCACTAGATGAGCCAGCTGTTCACAAAGTACTGGAAAGTGTACAGAATGTACTAAAAAATGAAATGGCTGCCAACTCGGGCAAACCCATTCCATCTATACCCAGTACATCGTTGCATCGTCCGGATTCAGCGTCCGCGTGGTCAGCCTTATTTCCGGGACTAATAGAAACTCCGGATGACGTAGCCCATCTTTCAGGATACTTACTTCCGTCCAAAACGACCGAATCAATGGATCCACCGTTAACTAAGAAACCATCGGTACCCACAAAGATGCCTTTAACATCCATGCAACCACCGTTGACGACAGCTAAATTGCAATCGCCGTCTATAAATACACAATTGAGTACTACAACAGAAAAAGTGAGGTCAACGCCAAAGTACTCGACAACCAAACCGGAAACGACAACAACAACAACACCAACAACAATCCAAATGCAGACGACGACACTCAAACCATCAACGACGAAAAAACCATTTAAGCCGATACAGACATTTGAAAAGCAAAAGCCATCATTACAGAAACCGAGTTTAATCTTACATTCGACTGCTAAGCCACCGGTTATGGCGGACCGTTTTGATATCAATAAGGAAATGTCTGCTTCTATATCGGACATGTTATCACAAGTAACAGACAGTCAATCGTCAAATCACAAACCGTTACAGACAAATACTCTGGTAGAGAAAGACAACACGGCAGATTACGTACCAGAAGAAAGTTCACCGGAATTGAGTTACTACAGCCCAATGGCGATGTCGTTGAGTACCGTAGATGCAATGAAACCTGTTACAGAAGCGTTGACGATGGCCAAAAAACCAATGATTACGAACTCGTATAAATCTACTAGTACCGAAATACCGTTTTCGCAAAAGACAACTTCTTCAGTAACAACATCAAGATTCGGACCGACCAAATCGAATTCGACAAAACCACGGCCTCCCACGAGCGTAACCACCGCCTCGTATACGACAAAACCGTTATCACTCAATAAATATAACGGAACTGTTTCGACTACTAGAAATAACTATCAATACCCACCGAGCAACATGTCAACAAAGTATATGCAAAAAATCACACAAACCACTCAAGCGTACCCGAACAAATTAATCGATTCGTTCGTAAAAGTTGTCAACAAAACGGTAAATAATACCACTCTAAGTGTGAAAAAACCGACGGATACGTTTTGGAACACCACGGAAGAGATAAAGAATAAATTTGCTAATAAAGAGCCCAACAAGGGTTTTCCGACGAAAGTCAATTCTGTTCGGCCAAACGGCATCAACAGAACAAACGTTACTTTGTCGAATCGTATACAAGAATCGAAACCTACGGCTATCCCGAGTTTCGGATCCGGTTCTTCGACGACTACTGTTCGCAGCCACACGGATTCAGATAAATATGTATCTGTTAAAGTCGAAGAATGGCCGGCGTCGCAACATCCATTATTTTCCCCTACGACTATCCCGTACGTGCAGAGTACCGAAAAATCGTTCTTTTCCAGTAGCAACCAGCCGCCGAATCCCATCACCGATGCTAATGCTATCAGGGACCTAATATCATCTTTAATGGTCAAGTCCACCACAGCGTCCAGTGTGCCGACAAGTACCGGTTCTCCGACCACCGTTAGCGCCGTGCAGACGTTAACAGCCGCAGTTTCGACTACTTCACCGACGCCGATGAAAACAATCACCGGTATTCCAGCACCGATGATTTCGTCCACAACCGAAGTTCCTTTGACGTCAACGCTACCGCCTACGACCACATCTACCGCTACTCCTACGACTACTTCTACTACTCCTACTACTACTCCTACTACTACTACTACTACTACTACTACTACTACACCAGTACCGATAACGACATCGGAAACGACTGCAATTGCAGCGACAACAACGGCAGGGACGATAGCAGTGAAGACTGCGGTGGAAGTAGCGGAAGCAGCAGCAGCAACAACGGTGACTACTGAAGCGACGATGACACCGACAAGTACGTCGACGGCAAATGCGACGGAAGCTAGTGCGTTGGCCGAACAAACCTTAGACAGTACTACATCGACTCGACCAGCAGCAAGTACTTCAGCTGCTCAGACAGCGGCAAGTTTTACGGGTGCTCAGACATCGGAAAGCATTGCAGCTATTAAGATATCATCTAGTACAGAAGCTACTCAGGCACCGGACAGTACTACCACTGGTCAGACATCAGCTAGTAGTTATACAGCTGTTCAGACAGCAGCGAGTACTGCAGCTGCTCAGACAAGTACGACGAGTACTACGGTTGTCCAAACCACAGCGAGTTCTTCGGCTGCTCAAACAGCCGCTAGTTCGCCGATTAATATGACGACCGTTGCAAATTCGATAGTGGCGACTACGACAGACGCGAAAACGTCGGCCGCTGCAACTACCGTAACGTCTACTACCCCGGAATCGGAAACTCAGTACGTGCCGGTCACGCATTTTCTACCGGAGCTGCAGATGAAAGACCGACTGGAAACGGAGAGAAATAGCAGTGCACCGAGCGTGGATTCGATACTCAAAGACGGTATATCAGCGGTGGCCAATATGTTACAGAACACGCAGAAGCCGACCATAGTCAACACGCAGTACCAAGAGATCGACGATCGGCCGTACGAGAAGTTCACGTTGGCTGAGAGCAAGCAACCGTCCACGGAACAAGCCCGGAAACAAGCGACGGTCAAGTCGGATTTCGATGAGACGAGCACCCTGTCCGTCGAGAACGGGATAACGCAAGAGCTGTACGAATTCACCACGGAGCCAATGACGAAAGATCCGGTGACCGCGAACGACACGGAAGAGATTTCACGAACCTCGGGCCCGGGCTTGGAGATGCTGACCGTGTTCAATGTCAGCTCTGCGGACGGTCCTGCGCAAGCGGCGAAGCTGGCCGACCTGTCGGCGGAATCGCATACCTTTTTCGACGTGACCACGCCGTTCGAAAACGATCATAACGCCATCACCGCGAACCCGTCGGCCGTGACCGAACAGCCGACAGTCACAACGTTCAGCCCTTCGCCGGTGACGAGCGCGACGACGCTGAAGTCGATTACGACGACAACCACCACGATGACCACGACCACGATGACCACGATCACGAACGCTTCGACTGCCGACGTGCAAAACGTGACGACGACGACTGCCGATTACGGTACCAGCGACGCGAACTCGTCTCCGCCGTCGGCCGCGCCCGTCACGATGTCGTCCACCTTTGCACCGGCCGCGGCCGTCAAATCCCCCGGACCGTCGTCGAACGCATACAGGCCGCTGGCCAACACCGCGTCGCCGTCGACCGTCGAACTGCATCCCGCGCCCCACGAAAGCATGGGCTTGGAAGCCAGCGTCGCGTTCCTCGGCGACGACGTGCGCCGGTTCGCCGACCTGTGCAACGAGCTGTCGTTCAAGATGTGGACTGCTGTCACCGGTAAGGGCCAGATAGCCTCCCGTAGCCTGGTGTTGTCTCCGTTTGAGTTGACTGCCATGCTGGCCATGGTGTTCTTGGGCGCTCGCGGTTCCACTTCCGGCCAGATGAACGACGTCCTCCGGCTGGACGACATGGTCACGTTCAACCCTCATCAAGTGCTGAGGAACATCACGCATTCCATAACGAACGTTAACAATCCCGGAGTGGCCACCGCGTCTTTCGTTCGCGAGATATACAGCAACAAGGTAAAGAATATTATAAGATACGTTCATCATAACGTCGAGTACGATGGACGAGCCATATTCACAACAGAATATGGTTCATAAAGCAATCATCTTTAAAATACGTTTAAAAAAGAAGAAAAAGATCCCTTCGATTATTCTCCGTGATCGGCATAATTTTAACTTTTTGTGATTTTATAGGGAAACGGAAAAATCTTAGATTTTTATAAAGAACGGGTACAACAGTACTACGACGGACACGTAGAAGAAGTTGACTTCAATACCATCAGTGACGTGCTCAGGAGACGAACGAATTTGCTGGTCAAAAGACAGACTTTAGGTCGAGTAGTAGAATACCTTCGCGGTTCCGGTTTGAGTTTGACCCCACCGTTCGCCGCGTTCAGTGCCAACGTTTTCCAGGTAAACATCAAACGTTAAATTATTTTGCATATTACAGGCATGTACACAAACGTGTCGGTTTTTAGTCCGATGATAAACGATTTAAAAAATTAAAGTTTGCTAAAACGATTACTAAATCAGCTATTTGTAATAAAATTTTTCTATTCGATCGAGGTTAATTGCTTTGTTAGTTGATTTCCAAGTACTTAATTAATTTCAATGAATAAAAATAGATATTTTTGAACAAATCATTGTTTTCAATAGATCAATCGGGATCAGGTATAATGTTTGGATGCACTGTTCTTGGATTTCGAAATAAATTATTATTTCGATATTATTCGGTCGAAGAATGATTCTCGTTCACGGCTAAGTTAGTTATTTAGTTTATTTCTATTTCATAAAAGATTAAAAATAAAGGGGGAGCTTTTAATTTGAAACTTAACCGAATGTAGGCAAACTATTGATTTAAGGGTCGAACAAAAAATGAGCTGACGATTCGGACTCGAATGTGTACGCGCGACGCGTGAAACGATAATCACAACAAATAACGGCAAATACTAATGTTATGCGCGTGCCATTTCAGACGAGCTGCGAGAGCGCGTCGACGGAGGGACGGGACGGCGAGATGTACTTCGTTGTGCGACCGTCGACGAGACAGCGGCGCCTGGTGCCGGTGCCCGCGGCCGTGTGGCGCGGTGGCTTCCTGGCCGGCTACGAGCCGGGGCTGGACGCAACCGCGGTGTGCCTGAGCCCGGACTCGCCGGTGTCCACGATACTGGTGCTGCCGGGCCAACAGGGCCAGGTGGCACCGGGCGACGGGCTGGCGCGGCTGGAGCAGCGGCTGATCGAGACGTCGTACCGGCGGGGCGGGTGGTCGCGGATCCTGCGCAGCCTGTTGCCACGGCCCGGCCTCGAGCTGCAGGTGCCGCGGTTCTCGCACCGGTCCGTGCTGAACACGACCGCGGCGCTGCAGAAAATGGGCCTCAAGGACGTGTTCAGCGACCAAAAGGCCGATCTGCGTGGCGTCAACGGCCTGTACGACCTGTACCTGTCCGACATGCTGCAGGTGAACACGTTCAGCACGTGCGGCGAGGACGTGATCGGCGCGCGGCACCACGTGGAAACGTATCCCGCGTCGCCGCAGCGCATGGGACGCGTGGAGATGCTGGCCGAACGCCGCCGCCGCAAGCGCCTCGCCGACGACCTGCCGCTCCACAGCCCGTACTCGCACCTGCCGCTCAACCTGCGCCCCAGGCAGGCCAGGTTACCGGACGTGCCGCGGCTCCGGTTCGACAGGCCGTTCCTATACCTGGTCCGGCACAACCCCACCGGCATGATCGTCTACCTGGGCAGGTTCAACCCGCGATTGTTGCCGTGAACACATATCCCCGCGCTTTATCAAATCCAACACCGTTATTATCATCATCGCTATAATCATCATCATCTCCTTTCACCATCACCGCAATCATCGTCGTCGTCGCGTTTGCACAACAGCGGCTCTGCTCTCCGCCACGCAACATTTCCAATATTTAAAACTAATCTCATCGAAACCCATTGATCAATACCGTGTTGGAAGGGTAGGGGGAAAAAACGAGAACTTGTACACCGTCGTGAAGCTTTTACGCGGACGTTGTTCAAACAACCCGATCTGACCACAAACCAACGATAACCGTTCCGGTGCGCGTTGAGCGTTCCACTACAATCGTTGCAAAAAAACAATAATAATAATAAGTAACGAAAAAAAAAAAATGTTCGCATTTCTGTATTGCGATTAATGCACTACGCCGCGTTTTCAATATTTCAACAGTGTTGTGCTTGGCATTAGGTTATAAAACGGTCGATTTCACTGACATTTAACAATAAAAGTATTTAAAAATAATCCACCGATATTTTTCAAATAGTTTTGTGATCTTGGTCAAATCGACATCCTAAAAATATATATTATATTTAATTGAACTAGGTATTGCAATCGTTGTAAATCATATTTATTTATTTTTTTATGCGTAATATCATTATTTATCTGCGAAATATTATTATTACTTATTAATATTATACACTATAGTTATGTCATTTTGTATACTAATGATTACACTAAACATAATGTGCTACTGTACAGCAGTTACATGCTTTGTGATATATTTCGGCAACACACCTACAATGAGAATGTAATGCTTAACGATATTTTATATTATTTTTTATTTATATATATATATATATATATATATATACGTATAAATAAGATTGTTCCTAGTTTTTTTTTTTTAAGGAATCATGTCGAAGCAGTTTTTTTTTTTTTGACAATCATTTATGTAGTAAAATAATTCTATTCAAATGGTTTGAATAAAAAAAAAAATACATGTTATTGCATGGTTACAATTATATTTATAAGTACGAATGTTTTCCATCAGAAGAGAAAATATACAAATAACATTCTGTACATTTTGATTATAAATTTATATGTAATTACATTAAGTTAATTTACGGTCGTATTTATTTTTTACTTAAGTCGAAATTATAGTATTATTTACTACATATTATTATAATAAAGAATACATTGCATTTTATACACAGTTTTTATTGATAAAAAAAATCACGTGTTCGCTACAAAATATATTTCAAGAATATTTATCTTCAACGTAAGTTGATAAACATTGTTATCGATAAGAACATGTATCAGCTACGAGTTTACAATGAATGCATGTAAACTCATTGATTTGAAAGTCGGTTCATTTAATAGCAGGTATCCCTCGTTATGAATACATAATCATGTATCAAGCTATTGATAGACGAAAGTAGCGTTAAAAGTGTGTGTGTGTGTGTGTGTGTGTGTGTGTGTTTTTTTTATCGGAAACGTAAATAAGTTTCATTAAATATGTTATTAAAAAAATCTGTGATAAAAAGTACCACGAGTGTACCTATCCTACCTTGAATAGGTGAGATAACGATGTTTACTATACACCGAACACGTTACTGAAATAGTAAATGTTTGTGAGACAACCGTAAAATATTTTTTATACGTTCAAAGTTCAAACTACAACAATAATAATTAGACGAATACTAAAAATAAATTAATCATCTATAATGAGTTTATCGTATAAGGAAAAACTGAATTTTGTAAAATCCTGTCTATTATTAGAAGAGCATTGTTTTTTTGTTTAACAGTTGACGTCATTATGAATAGTAAAAGTTCGTTTGATGCAATCGACATGTTGCCCGTGAATACTAAGCCAATTAAAAGTAAAGGAAGACCTTAATATTATGGTTAACTGTATTGAAATTGTAAAAACGTTTTGAATATTACTTACATTTTAACACGAATGTTTTAAATTGATACATTAAAATGATTATTAATAAGCGTCAGGAACTAATGATTGTAATCAGTGGTCGGAAGTAACGCGCTAATTTCAGCGTCTCTTTAATATAAATATCTTAATTTGTATAGTGATTAATGCAATGCTACTGTAGTTAACTACTCGAAAATAATAGTATCTCAAATACTTTGTGCTTTCAAATTCTAATTTTCAACATTATTTAAAATCATGTTCAAGAGTGCACAACTATTTCCTACAGATTTTCAGTTTGATAGTTTTTTGTTTTAATGAGAATACATAATTTAGTTTAGGGTGTTTAGTGCTGTTCTACGTTTATCGAATAAATAATAATGAAAAAAAAACCAAAAATATTATATTAAATATTTGTTACAAGTGTACACTATAAAAAGTAATCAAAGTTAAAAAAATAAATGTAACTACAAAATAGCGTCCGACATTTTAAAAATATTGTTCGAAATAGCTTAGCGTTAATACACTACAAAAAACATTTGAATTTGTTTCTATTAAAGATTGTGGTACAAATAATTAATTTTGAGCAAAATGAAATTTCTATAGATTCCCTTGAAACTCAAGTTCAGGTTGTGAATAATAATTTATATTTTCACAAATCATTTTGAATAAAGGGAAAAGATAATTTAAATGTCCATCGTAAATAGTTGGCTGTAAGTTCTAACTAATGTAATATTTATATTAAATATGTATAATATAATAAAATTGATACACATTTAAGTATTGACATTTGAACAATATTTAAACATATATTATTTTTAAAAATGGTAGATAAAAATTTAGAAAATTATGATGAGTGTGTGGAATTTGCAAAAAAAAATATTTTTAGTATAAAACTTTTATTATTAAACGTATACAAGTAATGCTATATTCTTCTTCAATTTTTACAAGAGAATATAACTTAATGTGTTAAATTTTAATTCATGTTAATATATGAGTTGTGTAAACAGAGTGATTGTAAACGGCCTGACTTAGACATTTTAAGGTCCTAAAATTACCTTACCTTTTTACAAAATAAAAAATGTGATATTTTAAAAATTATTACTTTATATTTATTTTTTTTTTAAATATTATATTTTGCTTATATTTATAATTTATAAGATAAAAGTTGTAATTTAATAATGAAAAAAAAAATGGTTCATAAATATTCCTGTCTAATAGTAAATAATATGACCCTGTATGTAAAATATACAACATATACGAGTATTTGAGAGTTTCATAATATGAAATTGTAAAAATTATCGTTTATAAAATAATTTTTTTTATATTTTTGACATATCATAAACAATGTTTTATAATAAAATATGATTAAAGTCGTACAAATACTTTACAAATACTATTTTAAAATAATCAATGTTTGTACCTACTGATCGAAAGCGATTGGGCAAGTGTGTTAGCTAGACAAAGACTAAACAGTGAACATAATAATATATATCTGTATATACATGTACAATATATGACATCCAAGTAGCAAAATAATTGTGTTATTGATTCAAAGTTCATGAAAACCAACACTACCACTTTAATATTGTACTATATGATGAGGTATTTATGTAATTTTAATCGGTGTGTACGTGTAAAATAATATGTAGGAGAACGATACTTACAAACTTCGAGAGAGATCTAATATTATAAGTGGAATCCGAAAACTTTTTTTACTTTTACTAAAATTACATTTTATTTTTTTCATCATTTTTTTTTTTTTGCACATTTAACGATTAAATTTGATAGAATTCAAAAATATATTTTTACATATAAAAAAAATTGGAAACACAAAGTAAGATAGTGAAAAAAACATCAAGATTCTTATGCCACTTAATAATGGTGCATGGAGCAGAATGATTGGCTGCTGACTGAATGAGCGAGGGAGGGGATGACGTTTATTTATGTCGATGTAAATGTGTGTTCGTGAAGAATTATCTGAAGAAATGAAAATCTGCATTGGATAAATGTATAAAAAGTAATTTTAAGTGAAGCTCCAATCGCAGAGAAGGCGAAAAAAAATTAATTTATGCTATGTACATATTACAGCGAAGAAAATGAGAAAATGTTAATAATTATATCAAATATGAACGTGGAGAGAAGAAGAATAAATGAGGTAAGACGGAAAAAGATATGATCCATCTGTAGGCGTTGTGTCAGTGCAAAACACGATGAAAAATTGTGAATGGTAAAAGTTTAAAACGAGAGTGGTGAAATGGCGAAGAAAAAGAACAAAATTATATTTAATGTACAATATCATTTGAAAATTAATCCGCAACATATTACTACCTCTACGTTAAAGGGAATTCGAGTGAAGCTATTTTCATGAAATAAACACCTTATTATCATACTGCGAAAAATTAATAAATCAAACCGTATAATATGTGTTGTGCATTGTGTTCAGATTTAACAGTATCACAAAACATTTTTGTGGTTACGATTGGCTGCACTTGTGATACAAACATACATAACTTACATACGTACAACGGACGTACATTGCTTGAGTTTAAATTAAAATCAAAATGTTTTTAATAATGAATCAAAATGAAAGTACTTTGAGGAAACATCTCTTTTAGTATCCTCTGCGACGGTAACGAAAATCTAATTAAACTGTAAACAAATCGATGAAGAATAAATTGATAATCTAAGATTTTGCGTTTGAATTGAAGAAAAAAAATTCTATAAACTTATTAAAAATGTCCAATTTTTTACAGTTTATCGATATTCATATGTGATCGAATATTATTATAATTAATACTTAAACATTTTTACTCGTGTATGAAATAAAGAAGCTTAACTCTGGAAATATTGAAAAATTATCAATACGCTGTTTAAAATAAACCTTCAAAAACCAACTATATGGGTGTAAATCAAAATGTATAGTTATATTACTAGCGAGATACCGATTTAATGAATTAACATTTCGATAGGTTTTTTAAAAATTGAGATTTGAGTGCGAAAAAACATTTTATGTGTATAGAATAGTCGAGAAATGAAATTTGCTCAGAATCAGGTTTATATGAATAAAAGTTTATAATTTGTAAATAATTCATAAGCTATAGTAAAAAACCAAATAATCTCGAGAAATCCACCTTATTTAATTCATGGGCCACTCCTATATTTTTTCTTGCAGTATCTCTAATATTGTTGTAATTGCATTATTATTTCTTATTATTTGATATAAAGATAGTAGAAGTAAAATTTATAGTTAAAATAATAATAATGACAAAATAAATTGATAATAAATAAATACAATTATTGTTAGTGGTGAAAATTGGAAAACCGGTAACAGTACTATTTTGTTCTAAAACCACTAGTCGGTTTAGTTCTACTTCTAACTTTATGTTAGGGCCATGTGGTTGAATGATTGTGCTTCACCGCAATCGCATACATTTCAAATTTTGTATGTAATCGTATTAAGCTGAGCTATAGCAAAGACCAATTAGGCGTATCGTGCAAAAAGTAAAATATAATCGAATACTACGACACGTGTTCACCTCTAACGTGTGGAGCTGGCCTATCAAATATAAATCCACGCGCGTTGAAACAAGCGGTTTAACAGCAGCGGAACGCGATCTATCTGCCGTTCGCCGTCGAGGAAAACCTCTCTCTCACCTCCACGATGCGGCAGAAACAAATCATTCGATCGGTAAAACAATATTACCAGTGGCGCCAAACACGTACGTGAAGTTGACCCCCCCCCCCCATTTTGATTTTGATTTTCTGACTTTCCGGGGATTTACAAATTCCAAAATTGCATTTACAATTATTTACAATTAATTTACAATTATTCGGAATTAGTTTGAAACCGATAGGACAAAGTAGGGGGGCTGCGTGAAGTTGGCCCCCCCCATTTTGATTTTGATTTTGTGACTTTCTTGGAGATTTACAAATTCCAGAATTGCATTTACAATTATTTACAATTAATTTACAATTATTTGGAATTAGTTTGAAACCAAACGTGGACAAAGTGGAGGGGCCAACTTCACGTACGTGCGCCAAACCACTACTTATTGGGTTGCTCAAACACAAGTTTTTGCCACCCACCCACTGCTATCTAGACATCCTCATAAATATTATTTCCGCTGATCTAGGAAAAATGGACGTAGCCGTTTGGACGTGGCCGTTTGAACGTGGTAACAAATGGATGTTAAAAATAAATATATATATAAATCAGTAAATAAAATAAATTAGTTATTTAAATTTATTATAATATGTAAATTTTATTGTCAAAAAAATTCATTAAAAAAAATTTCACCATCACGATTTGAATAAATTAATGACATCTTACATGTACACTTGAATACAATTTGTACACGACTAACACGGTTATAGATGTGTATTGTCGTGTTTCGATAAAGTGTGATAATTATTACAATTTGTAAAAACCAATAAGTCATATATATTAATATAAAAGGTACCTATTGCCAAAACGATAAAATTCGATAAGGTTTGATATTATGATACAATACCATTAGTTATATTATGAACATAAAATATTATTGGTTTTATAACTTATAAATATACATATATTTTTTTTTTTTTTTTTGACGTCTATTTGTCGCCACGTTCAAACGGCCACGTCCAAACGGCCGTTTGTCCCTATTCGTATTTCCGCTTATGTCCAAGGTCAATATCGTGTTCGTATTAAGCAGGCGGCTACTAGGCAAGTGTATGTGTTACGGGTAATGTGAACATTTGACTAAATTAATCGTCCGCGGGAATAAATCACCTATGTGAAAAATTACCAAATTGAGGTTTTGGTATCATTAAATTCAGAAAAAAAATTATCTTCAACAGAATTGAACTCCTATGTATTATCTTTCTTCCGTGTTTAATGAAATATAAATTAAACAATCTCCCTTGTGTAGGGCTGATCTACTTATGCGTATGACGATTTAGAAAAATTTCTAAATACCACCTCTATGTGAATAAAATTATGATTGGCATGCACGTTGGAGGTGTTGTCGTTTGTGTATAGGTTAGTGTCGTGTTAGGGTGGATAGATAAAAACAAACTGTTTTGTCTTTACTGAAAAGTAACGTTTTTGCACGTGCGAGATTTATTCCCGCGGACGACATTAAATGCTGTATTATCTGGCTAATGTCCGGGCTTCATCCAAGTCTTAACGTTGCCCGTTAGACTGAGCGCCGGTGTTTCGAAATCATATAGACCCGATGGCCGCCCCTCGATTTCGCACGTACCAGCCGAGCACGTATTCGGCGCCGCTGAAAACAATCTCGCCAGTGGCGGATCCGGGGAGGTTTCCTAGATCAGGAAAAACACCGTATCCGCCACTGAATCTCGCCTCGAGTGTGCAAACGACGGCGCACGTGAAGAAAACGATATTTGGCGCCAACGTTTCAGACCGAGAAACCGTAAGTCAGTGCGTTGCGCGCGTAACGGTCGTCACGCGTCGTCCGACGGGAACGGGACGCCGACGGTGCTACGCCGTTGTAAATATTGTTGTGATTAGACGGAACGCGGGCTCCGCGTGCTCGCGCTGCTGACGTGCTCCGCGCCACGTGATGATAACGGTGCCGCGCGCACGGCACGTCCGCAGCACACGCGCGCGTTACGCGGTGCCGCCGCCGCGTGCGCACGTTACAGTCTCGCGGACCGCGTGCCGTCCGCCACCGAGTCAGAAGTCCCGGAGCGACCGTCCAGCGCAGACATGAGACCCGCGGCCAGCCGAACCGAACCCAACTCGACCGCCGAACCTAACCGCTTCGCCATCGACCGGTTGCAGCTGCTGGAGTACGAGTACCGCACCGCCCTGAGCGACCTCGAAAAAGTGCGTATACGAATCACCTGGTGAACGGGGGCGGCCCCTGCGGGGGATGACTACACGCGCTGCCGCCGGAACTCTTTTCGCCCAAAATTGACCTTCCTCTTTTTGCCCACGTCCTCTTTTCGACCAAAAATGAAAAAACAATTTCCTCTTCTCGCCCAAAAATAATTGTACTCTTTTCGCCCATGGTTTCACGTTTTACATTTTGGAAACCACTTTCTCAAAATTAATAATTTTTAAAAAATCATATTTGATGTTCGATAAAACCACGTTTTTGATTGTTATTAATATAGTCAGTCGAGAAAAGTGTACAAAGGTGCCGACTCTTCTATCGAAATATATAGTTCAAAACACTTTAATAAACGTTATAATGACTTAAAAGTCATAATTAATATGAATATTTGTATTATTTTACAACAACAAAACAAACTATATATTTAAGTAGTAACATGATCAAATTACTTATTAGTACTTACTATTACATCGATAACACTATTTTAAATGCTTATTTTTAACACTTATTAAATTATTATTAATAATTATATATTTTTCTATTTTTTTATTTGATTATTATATGATTTTTTTAAAAATTATTAATTTTGAGACAGTGGTTTCCAAAATGTAAAGCGTGAAACCATGGGCGAAAGGAGTACAATTATTTTTGGTCGAAAAGAGGACGTGGGCAAAAAGAGGAAGGTCATTTTTGGGCGAAAGGAGTACCCCCCCCCCCCCCCCCTTCCGTCACGTCGTTTACGACACTTGGCTGCGTGAGTGGACGGCGGTCGGAGGTAGGGGGTGAATACGACGATCATCCCTGCGGTCGCGCGAATCCCGGTCGTCCGTGTTTTTACGAGCACCGAAAACGCGATCCGTTCGATTCAGAACATCCGATCCGTTGCGCGCGTCAATAAAACGATCGTTTTGCAGAACGAGATCGTCGCGACAAGTCTTACAGTATAAAATCGTAGAATTCTTCGCGTGTTGTAAACAGCGGGTACTCACCGTCAGATCTCAACTATACGCTCGCACGTGTCTACAATTGTCGATGTATGATACGTCTTTTTGTTTGTGATTTTCGTGTTAACGGTACACAACATCTCGGAAATGCGGGCTCGAAGGTGCCCCTAGGGCGGTCCATCACTTGGAACCGCCTTTGGATCGATAACTTTTAGCGCATTACAACGCGAAATGTGAATTGGTTGTAAAAAACTCTTTTTGTCGGCCAACCGTCAGCTATCATACTGTCGACTGCTCGACGAGATGCGTATTCGTTTTTTTTCTTCAGATTTCCAACTCATTGTAAATGTGAGCGAAATTACCGAACAGTCGATAAACTTCACGGAGACATGTTGAAATGGACTTTTTCGAAGTTCTTTGAGAGGTAGTAGGTCCCACTGCGTCCTTTCTCGTTTTGAGCTCTGGATGAACGCTATCGTGATCACTATCGCGTAGTCACGTGATATTATTATTAATGTTATTGCGTTGTATCGCGTGGTTTTAGTACAGCATTGTACGATCGTGACAACAAAAAAATTTTATACCTAACAATTATAATAATAATGTTCACCGCATTTGCATGATGATTTTTGTTTTTATATCGTATTTTAATATCATGTGAATGCATTGATGTTGTGTTCGCGACGATAACGATAATTATGTAGGTGTGCAAAAGTTTTCAAAAAGATAGTACGGTTTGAAATCGTTAATTCGTGAAGTTGGAAATAACAATATTTTATTAATTCTAGTTTTTTTTTTTTCTCGTACTATGTATAAATGTGGGTAACGATTTCGATATTTTGTTTTCGTAACAATGCAGTACATTGACGTGTCATTCGATCAAAACAGTCGGTTCAACGATAACCATAATAGTTTCAATAGCATGGTTCATACGTAGATCAATAACATACAGAAAAAATGAGTTGTGTTTATGATACACAATTATCAGTCGAAAATAATCATGCTTGATCTTATATGAAAAAAATCCAACCAAATTATACGGTTTGAACGATTCTTTGAAAGAATAGCGTGGTGAAGTGTTTTTTAATACATCCAGGCGTCGTGATTGAAATTCAGTACATTTATATAAGTACTGAAACATTTGGTGAGAATAAATGGTTTTAAAATTGAATTGAAATATTATTATTATATCCTTAAAATCCTAAAATATACATTTATAAAACCAAAAGCATAAATTATGAAACCTTGAAACATTTCCCTGAGATGAAGGGAAGTTTTCTTTATGAATGAAGTGGATACTTAAATGTACGTTTTGTATAATTATTCGTAAATGCTCACCACACTTTGTAATTTTTAAGTAATTAACCATCAGTATTATACTTTAGTATTGACTATTGATTCGTTTAACACGTTAGAGAAAAAAATATTAAGCTAGTTTAGTATTAGTAAGATAAAAAGCTAGTAGTTACTCGGTAAATACAAAACATCAATTTTTAAATGAAATATAATGTACACAATACGAGTACATCGATGAATAATTTATTACTTAAAATGATTTATAGTTCAGATAACTGTATGTTAAATTTTGATTGATATTATAAATGTGTTATAGAATAATCGAATATGGTAAGATACATATACATTTAATTTATTTAAAAATTTAGTTATTTTATTTTTTATATTATTTTCTGATGTATAATTGATTTTTTACATTTATTTAATTAACTTATTTTTGTACAGATTTACTTTAAATTTATATTAATAGACGTCAGTGTACAAATTTTAACTCAAAATAGCCGATGAGTTTTGATTTAAATGTCAGAAAATTATTATGTGAAATCATATTATTTAAATTAAAACATTGTTTTATAAGGTTATGGAAAATAACAATAATAATAAATAAAAAAGTATTCGTACCATTTATTCAATAAATAGTATTTTATCATACTGCACTGCAGTTAATGCACATAATTATTTATTTTAAGTTCAAATCAATAAAAATATAATTTACAAATATTTGAATAATGTAGTTCCATATATTCTTAGTTTACCAATGATTTATTATACAATGATGCCAATATATTTTTATTATACAATAATCTATTAGTAATTTTTATTATAAATTTAGTATTTTTCTGAACTCATTGATCGTTCAATATATTATATTTTTTATCCACTTTGAATAATTAGATAATAACTAGATATCAATTCTTCTTATAAAACAAATCATTTAAACGGTAAGCAAACCACCTTCCTGTGCTGACACTTTTTTAAACATTTATTTTTATAACATTTTTAAAAACTTATATAAATTTCGGTCTAATAGTCGAACTTATTCAAATTTTAACTTTTCAATTACCAAATACAAGACACTCAACTTGACAAATACATTGATCATCAATTAATTTGTAAAAGAAAATGTTTCATATTTAAAGTATTTTGAGTTCAAATTATTTTTTGTTCGATTAACCAGAATCATGAAAATGTTTTTATTTTTTTTTTTTTATTGACTCAATTACCAAAATATATTTTGTATACTATTGCCTTAAAAATATTGAATAACTGTGTAAGCTTTGATTATAATAATAAAAATGTAATAATATATTTAAAAAACTATGATTAAGAAAATGATTTTAGTGTCATGTTTTCTAATATGACTATTATAATGACTGCTACAAAATTGAATAATATGATTGTAATAATAGATTTTATGCGCAAGAACCCAGCAATATTTTTTACAAGCATTTAATATTTGAAATTAACTGTTAAAGCCAATGACTGTTGGCAATTGTAATATGAACGAATAACGAACAATTGGCATAGATAAAAATGTCTATAGTCTTACCAAAAAAAAATATACATATGAATCGTATATTTTTATTTAACTCACATATTGTTTTTTTTTTCACATCGTATTGATTTTCATTTACTGCCAATACTGACGTATTGACTCCCGTTTTGATTGCCAAGTTCGAGCTATTGCTATTTAGGCACCTTTGGCAAGCTTTTATCATAATCCACCTCAGCCTAAATATTACCTAAATAAAAACAATACTATCATTGTAATAGATTTATGGTTCTGTAATTTTTATCGTTATTAATTGTATTATTTAAACAAACATCATGTGCGAATATAAAAATTTATTTCAGAATGTAATCATGAATAAAATGACATAAATATTATTTAAAATTATAATTTACCAACAAAATTAATTACTCTGTCCTAAGACTAATTATAAATTATTCCGATATATACGGGACATTGATAGGAATAAAAACAATTGTTTATGTGATACATAAATATTATACATTACGATGCATGTGGTATAAACAAAGTTACAATAGTGTTTTGTTAATACCAATTGAACTTTAGCCGTATCTGTTATCAGTAAATATAAAACAATAAAATTATTACTATCAACATAATATACTTTTGATTTGGTTCAAATTGAATACACTAAACCATTTTAGAAAGTAACAGGAAACTATTTTTGTGGCAGTGGTTGACCTGTATTTCTCGGGGACAATATTTTGCTGAAAAATTACAAAAAATATAATAATCACATTTTTTATCACTCTTATATTATAAACTATCATAATACGATGGATTACGAACATACGAGTGTGTAGCTCTCGTGCGTTAAATGACTTTACGTAATAGAGTAATAACTAATGAACAATTAGTATCGTGGTATTTCCCACTAATCGATAATATGCATTAAATTTAAATTTAAATAATGCAACAATATGAATATTAAATAATTCCCATTAGAAAAAACCATCGTTAATATATACGAGCACAATATATATATATATATATGTGTGTGTGTGTATGTATTATTATTATGTTGATTTTATAAATATTTAATACACGAGGATTTTTTATGATGAAGTATCAAAATGTGATATATACTTTGGTAGAAATGAATTCTTCAAAAAAAATATTTTATTATAATTCATTTTTGTTTGTAGGAACAAATATCATTCAATGTTCTCTCTGACGTTTGTCTACCAGTATCATTGCTGCTTCTTATTGTAATATGGGGTTACCAGTTAAATGCCATGACCGTAGATCCCGATAGCGGAGAAGATCATACAATGTTGCTTTTCTATGGCATCGGGCTCATCGTGATCTCAGGTTCGGCGTGCGTTTATATTGCCATACGGATGTCGGTCATGAAACCAGAAAAGATAAACACTTTTTTCCCAGGAGAGGTAAATCATTGCTAACAAAAAACATAGTTAAAACGATCCATATTGCGTTTTTAAAAACTCGACATTTAGTAAATCGAAAAAAACAAACCAACAATTTGAAAAAAATAAACTGTACAAACATATAAAAGATCTAAAAAAAAAACACATAAAATGAAAATGAAAAACGTGCAAAACGTTGTTAGCTAGGAGTTAGCATGAGCATATCATTAACTAGGAGTTGGAATCAACGAAAATATGAACATTTTATTTAAACAAAAAAATATTAAAATATATCAACTGTATAATTAAACACTTCTGTCGATTTAGGCTTCAATGAATATAGAAGATTCAAATTTTCAACTATATTAATTTTTCTTTCAAACAACCTGTAGAGGAATTTAAAATTAAAATAGTAAATCAAATCATAAAGCCTAATTGAATTATGACAGATTTCTATAAACGGTAACTATCTGATTACCAAAGTAAAAAATAAATAGATTTTGTTTTAAAAACCGAATACTAGTTTCAACAACTCTCTCAAAATAAATAAATTTTTAATTTATTCCTAATACTCATTCTTATTAAATGTATAAGCTAGTTGGCAAACATTACTAAATTTGATAACTAATAATCATTATGTACAGATTTCAAAATGTTTTAGGCAAAATATAATTTTACATTTCTGACATTACATATATTATTATAAAACAAAATATTAATATCATTTATCTATTTTTACTCAACTTACAACTTCGGAAAACTTTAATTTTCAGATAAAACCTTTACATACAGAACAAAAACGATCTCAGAAGTTTTATTACCAGACTATACCCGAAATACACAGAGTTGGTAAAAAATCTACTGATATATTTATTGTATAAATTTGTTTAGAATACCTGAATGAGTTCTTGCTTAGCTATTAATTACTTTATGTTAATTTTAAAGCATTACCACCATACATTAATTATTTAAACTTAAAAAAGGCAGTTCGCCTGTTATTACTGAATTTTATACATTTATTTTAAAACATAGCCTAAGGATGTATAGAAATTATTTATCTCGAAAGTTCGTAGTACTTGTAAACTTATCAGTATTAATGCTGAACCTATTATGTAACTTTCAATTATTTAATTTTCATACGTATAAGTTTAACTGTAAGGTTTTATTTTTTGTAAATACAACAACATATTTGAAGAAGAAAAAAGAACAACAGTTGATTTATGTAAATTAATTATACCTAATAATTATTAAGTCATAGCTAGTTGAACGATGAAAGTCTAAACGGCGCGCCGCGGCGGCTTGTATAGGCAATTATAATGCATTCTTGAATAGGAGCTCAAGTCGGTAGTACACTCGACGTACGCGCGGCGCATGAAACGTCCGCGTTCTCCGTTGCATCATTAGTTCATTGAATTTCGTCGTGTGTTTTTTACACTTCAGTACGCGTTGCACTCGTTTGGTCGCGAAAACGCAATCATGGCAAACAAACCCCCCATTTACCCGGAACCCTTACCGACCTTATCGTTCCGATTATGCACACCATCAAGCACATGAATCGCATTGACCTTCAACAATTTTCGTTTATTTCACAACAGTCGCGAAAATCACTAGCGTACACAGAGGGTAGGCCTGTTTGGCCTGGGCCTACCCTGTTTTCAGATGGTTGTTATTTTTTTTTTATACATCATTATCTTTGACTTCTTAATATCTTTAAATATTATTGACAAGTCAAACAGAAGGAATTGTGTTGTATTTTATGATATTTTTTTCTAATTAAATTTAAAAATGTTATGAAAAGTTTTCGAAAAACAAGTAAACAGTGTGTACCTACATATATAAATTAAAATAATTTTAACTGGGCCTGTCCTACATTTTGATCCTGGGCACGCCTCTGACGAAAATTTTTTTCTGCATCTTAGAATTTTATAGAAAAAAAAGAAATAGGAAAATAGAAATAATCTATACAATTTGCGGTTTTTTGAATTTTACCTTTCTATAAGCATATGCTAACTGTATGTTTTTTAATTTTATCCTGAAATGTTATTAGGGTTATTATAAACAACTGTTTCGATCGCATATTTTAAAAACAAAATTTGCCAAATTTACTTAATACAAAATATTATTTAAAATGAAATTATAATTTGTTAAAATTAAAAACATTGATTTACTTATTTCAAAAAAATATAATTAGAGTTACGAAAAATGTTTTTTTTAATTAAAAACTGAGTGTCCTACTTTTTGTATGATTGATTACTGTTAAATATAATGACTAATCATTAAGAATATTTATTAATTACCACAGCATACAAGTTTAACAAAATACTTCAAATCAAAAATGTAACATTATTAAATATCTAATTAAAACTAATTATAGCACGAGACATTATGTTGATCAATACGGTTTCAATAAGTGTTAATTATGGAATTAATTTTTTAAAAATTATACTTTAATGTAGTTATGTGGAACAATTTTTTTTATCGAAACATGCGTACGGTCAATACAATATAATTTTAGTTATCAAAGTAATATGATAAAAATATTCTCGGCAGTGGTTTTGTTCATGTCTGCGTTGTTACTGTCGAACAATTATTATTGAATTATACAACGGAATGAATTTCTTCTACCTAGGTATATGTAGCGAATAAAAATGAAACGTAAACCATCGTTGAAACACAAAACCTATGTCTGAAGCGTTGACGTTTCGGTGTTTAACAATATTCTTGGTCCGGAAAATAAAACTATAATGTTCATGTTTAAAGTTAGTAATACGAATCCGTGTTTAACATCGTTAAATTTTCAACAAGTCGAATACTATAAATAATATTGGCTTTATTATAAGTCCATGTTGAAAACATGTGCAGTGCGTGATTCCAAAGCACAATTGTTTTTCAAATACACGACTAGACAGTTAGATGGTCCTGGTAAAGGTGAACGAATGATAAACGACCAACTCGGAAACCACGCGGCCAACAAAAACGGACGACCGATCCGTATGGTACATCGGAAAGGGTTTTCGAACACGAACGGTCTGAACACCTGATGACCGTTCCTTTTTACGGACGAATAACGGAACTCAGTTGATCTGTCCGCGAAGCCGGAAATTGTATTCGTTAGTTTTGTTTTTACAACACACGAACGCGCGACCAGACGATTCATTGTCGACCAGAAACGTCCGAGCACCGCGCAGAGTTATGCCCCGCGGGGTTTTCACTCGACGAGTCGGACACGATGCGCTGTGGTGCGGATGGGGCGAAATGTCTGGAATCGACGGACATTTCATCGACACTTGCATAATACAACGACCGTTTTCGTGCCTAACGTCCGGAGTTCAGCAGTACGTTTGCTTTACGAACGTTCACTGATATAATGTACCTGTGTTGCGATTACGATCGCGCCGTATACGCTCGCACGGCTCGGCGGAATGGACGTCCGCGTGTCGAGCGTACCGAAACGAAAATCGATCGGCCAACGGCGAACGCGTCACGGCCGGCAGCCGGCAGTCTGACTGGCACCGTCGTCGCGGACGAACCGTTTACTACCGTTCACGCGCAACCGTTATCCGTTCCTGTTCCGCACTCCTGTCGGTAAGCATACTTTTCTCGTACAACGCTTACCGTTCGTCGCTCGTGACGAGGATCACCGTTGGCTGGTTGAACACGGCGGGCCGTGCACTGCTGCGAGATCACTACGTGGACGACATGGTTAGCCGATCGGAACGGTTTGAAATCTGCACTTTCAATCCGAACGGTTATAACGTTGCGCAGGGCCAGATTTAGGGGGGTATGGGTAGAGGGCCCGGGCTCCGGTACTCCCGTTGAATGTGGTTTTCTTGTATCCAAGCATAAAACACAATAAAACGTTTGCAAAATAGATTTCAACCACAACTCGAATAAAAATGTTCAACCGTTGAAACTGAATATTCAATAACTATCAATATATTTATATATTATAATTTTATAATATGAATTTAAACGAGTCTTACTACCTTTATTGTTTCATCCCAACAAATCGTTGTTTTCTCATAACCGAAATTCTGAATATTTGGAATTTTGATTATTAGATATGTGTAATCGAAAAAAAAAATCTACCCTTAAGAATGGGCCCAGGGCACGCGGGTCCGGAATGATGGTTTTTGCTGGGCGTTGTTCCGCCGGAAAATCGATGTTCGAAAAACGTGCCGAAAACAGCAGTGCGACAGCTATTATTTACGTTCACAACGATCGACTTGCACGCGCGGAAAATGAAATTAACGCACGTTTCCATTACTGTTAACGGCCTTGGACGCGGACCACTCGGTCGCGTGTAAAAATCCGACGCGTCACATTCCGTACACTCGAAAAAGCGAAAACACCATCCAGTCACGGGACGTCGGTCGTCGTAAACGTTTTAACGAGCAGAGATTTTATGGGTTGTTTTAATTATTTTTTCCCGACAAATTGTGTAAATTATTTACCGCGCTGCGCGTGCTGGATCCATTAACAATCGTCCGCCGGAAAAATCATCGTTTTTCACAAAAACATGTTACCGTTTCAAACGATCCGAATTTTCAACAGACGTTCGTCGTCTTCGACCGCGATCGATTGCACTTGTTTGAAACCCCGTTCTTTAAATCCACACGCGGTATTGTTTGAAATCCATGCGAACGGATTCCGGAAACATTTGTACATTTTTATCGGAAACATATGTTTTTCAGTTCTGGACGTATCCTATACGTTACGTATTTGCACGTAAATATAATTTAGAACGGGTTAGCTACTATTGGTTAACGTTTAGCCTGTACAAGTTGTGGTTAGATGTATAGGTTTTGGTGAATTTATACTTCTTATCTAATTGCTTACATGTAATTGTACATGTAATTACTTATCTCGTTTCTAATACAATGATATTCAGGTAAAGTTGTTTTTGAGTCTTCTAAAACTCAAATTTATGAAACTGTCACTTATGATTGTTGAATATGAATTTTTATACTCCAAAAGATAAAGATATATAACTATCATAATAGTTAAAATGAAAGTATGTTCATGTTATATGCCATTAAAAGTTAAAAACTATAAACGAATTTTACGAATATTCTAATATAATATTCATGCACGATGGTATTATTTCAAAACAAGAATATAATCTTCCCTGTGTGTATGGAAATACTTCATATTGCAATTTTGCTTATTCTACTTATTACTTATAAACGATTGTAATCGATTGATCTGTATAGTATTTGAAATTATATTATCGGATTGTTCAACATAGGAATGCGGTAGATATTTTATTTCAAACGTCTGAAAATCCTTTCCAAACAATATCTTTGTTTAAAATTTATATCTTAACTTTAGATCATTCGTATAGAATTTCAACTTTCCTCGCATATTGGAATATTAATTATTTTCGTTGCGTTACAATAAAGTAGGTCTATGCTATGTTGAAAGCGTGTTATTATTATCACAGCTCGAAAAATATTCCAAATAGTGTGAATTTTTTACAATAACAAAAACGTCATGATTGAAAACAATAAGAATTCAATTATTGTTCATCGATCGGTTAGTGATTGATAATACGACGCGTGATCCTATAACATATATTTGTGAAATGCGAAACTCATTAAAAATGACCTTTTATCCACAATATTACTATTTTAAAATACGTAGTAAAATTGGTTTTTATTTTTAACTCAAACCAATAGCTATTATAAATAATTATTATCTACAACTAATTTTCAATAAACCATTTTCGTCGAATCAGCCTGGATAAATTTATTTTTAATATTAGTTTTTAAATTAATTACTCGAATAATATTTTATAATTATATGTATATTAAGCCATTTAGTGGAGCCCATATAATTTCGAATAAATAAATAAAATATAGTAAAAATAGTTATATTGTTAATCCAACGAAATTATTTACGCTTGAGGCGCCACCAATTTATTTTTTTCTTTTATTTATTTTGTTGGAACAAATTATCTACTCCTTTAAGCCGAAGCTTTTGTTGGAGTAGAGAGTTACATAATTCTGCTAATATATAATATTATTAAGAGAAAAAAGGAAAAAATGAAACAAATAATATTAAGAAAAATAAGATGGTAAACCAAATGTGTACAATATTCGAACAAAAAACAAAATTATTAAGTATATACAAGTGTTAAAAAGGGAAAAAATAAATAAACATATAAATAAATATAATATTTATCAAAGAGCCAAATATGAAGTATTTTTCTTTTGTTAAAATTACATATAAAATAAAATTAAAAAACAGAAAACTAAAAATTAGAAAATAGCCAACTATAAATTATATTTCTCCTGTGTAATATCCCGGTGTAAATATCTTTTTCATTTAAAATAGGCAATTCATTAAAATTTCTGGGACCTAGATAGTTAACAAAGGATTGACCAAAAGATTTTTTGGTTTATTTAATCGGTAGATCAATACATTCTGTTTTCTCTGATATCATTAAAATTTAATTTATGGATATGTGATGAAATAATTTTTTTAATTATGTGGAGTATTACAATTTTTTTATAAAGAATTCTTATTGGCAATGCACCTAGCATTTTATAATTTAAATTAGTAGAGCCTTCTAGTGATTTTTTATTTAATATTATTCTTACTATGCAATTTTGATTTTGTTGTACATTATTTGAATTATTGTCTTTAACACTACCCCAAACTAGAAGGCCATATTGAATAAACGATTGGTAAAACGCAAAATATGTTTACGTATAGTTGTAATCGGTAATATTTATGATCGAATTTATAAATTATACAACGTAACTTGCTCACTAGATTATTTTTATGAAGATCCCACTTTAAGTTATTGTCAAATATGGTAGCTAAGTAGCGGATTTTAACAATTTCTTTTATCTCCTTACAGGTTTGCTGGTTACATTTCTTATATTCATTACAGTTATGTATAATTAGAGAGAAGTTTAGACTAATTATTTTATTTATTGAAAACTTCATATACATGATTTTATCATAATTTAAAAAGAGGCCTATATTCTTTAGGCAAGAGTTAATTAGGTTAAGTTCTTTTATTGCTTTGTGATTTACTTCTTCCCACGAATTATCTGATAACAACAAGCATGTATCATCAACATAAGTAACAATTTTTCCACCTATTTTTAAATCACATATTTCATTGATATATAATAAGAACAGAATTGGGCCGAGCATACTACCCTAAGGAACACCATATTCCAAAATGTTTTCATCACTAAAAGAATCATTCAATTTAACTATTTGCTTTCTATTTGATACATAACTATAAAACCAATTTAAACTTCTATTAGTAGTACCGAAACTCAGTAGAATTTTGGAAGGAATGTTGTGATGTATGGTATCAAGCCTTTGCTAAGTCTAAAATAACAGAAAATACTTTTTTATCATCATCTAAGTTCTCATATAGAAATTGGATAACCTCATACAGTGCATTTACTACTCCTAAACCTGAACTGAAACCATACTGATTCTTTGATAAAAATTGTTATTTTCTAGGTACCTACTTAACTAATCTTTACTTAATAGTTTTTTCAAAAATCTTAGCAAAATTGGTTAACATAGAGATCGGTCTGTAATTAGTCATACTTTTTTGATCTCCTCCCTTGAATAAAGGTTTGATAATGGTCAGGTTAAAATTATCTGGAAAATACCACTCTGAATACTTAAATTAAAAATATTTTCAAGAGTTTTCACAGTTTATACTTTGTTCTTTTAGCACATTATTTTCTTCTCTTATTTCTTTTAGAGCAGACAGTACGTCTCTGATCTACTCACCTAAGTTGTCGAATTTGTTGCTCATAAAATTTACAGAATCTGTTAGATCCTTTAAGTTGTAATCTGCAGTGAAATTATTTGCGACAAAGTTCTTTTTTTGACTATTTTTTCTAGGAGATTGGGATATTGTATTTAAATCAATTTTACACTTCACACGTGACCATTTTAGCCTATTGGCTTTAGACATTTTTCGAAAATTAACTTCTGTCATGGCCATACAATTAAAGTGATAAAACTCATTGCATATTAAACAATTTAATGCATCATCATCAATGATGTCTTCATTACACGAATTGCATAACATGATTAAGACGCCATAAGTACGCAATATAAGTTGAGTAATTAATATAATAAACAAAAACAAGAAAAAGAGATACGAGACCACATTGACTGAATACGTCTGAAACCGTCTATAGCTAAACGATAACTGAAACAAACCAATGTTTGTAATTATTTTTTTATGTACTTAGGTATTATAATAAACAAACAATTTTTGTACACCCAACTATTATGTGGGGCTTCCGAATTAATTTTAAGTACGAGGCCCTAGGCAATAGCCTAAGTTACCTGCCCGCTAACGACGGCACTGGTATAACTAATTATTGTAGCTTTATAGTTTTCGACATTTGGTGACGGAATATATTTTAATTGTTCGATACTATTGTACACTATATGGACGTCATTTGTTCCAAAATCAATATGCTGCCCTTTGATTATTTACGTAGATATATTTTCAATGCTATTCAAAATGCATTGTGTAACTAGAATATATGTATTATTATTCTTCAGAATACATTGTTATATAATGCCTACATATTTTTATCACTCTATCGTTTATTATTTTAAACTTTCATTCAGTAGTAATATAAGAAGCTTAGAATAAACTGTCAACCCAGAGGGAGACATTCGCCCCCATTAAAGAATCAGGAAAATTTAATTAAATTAAAAATGAATTAATGAGAACACGTACTATAATATACCATTAGTATGATTAAATTAAAACGTTTCGACAATTACGATTTCACGTAAAAATTACTAATTACAAACGTAGTGATATTTAGTTGAACAATTTCGTTATGATATTATAATAATTAAATATATTAGAGTACATGTTATTCGGTACACAACCTTCTTAACCGTTTTTAACTTAATATATGCTAAACTTCAGGTTTTTTAATTAAAAATAATTTTTGTTTCATATATGTGTAATATGTGCTATTGTGTTTTTTATTATTTTGCATTTTATGCCACTATAGAAAAAATTGATAATATTAAAAATGGAGTATCCTTATTATATTAGTCGGTCGTTTCTAACTTCAATCCATCATAAGATTATTTATACATACATAATTTTTATCTTGCCAAAAAAGTTTAATTTAAATTAATTATGATATGTTTTATAAATAAAATAACATTGGATCATACTGCAGCGTTATACAAAGCATCACGCAGAATTATAATAACGTAAAATAAACGTTAATATCATAAGAGCTTATGCGAATCACATGATAATAAATTGTTGTTGCAAATTGCAGTGTATTTATATCATACACTCCTTTTAAAAAACAGTGAACCTATGTGATCGACAAAATGAATTATTAATTATTGATAAATCATTACAAGTCACTTATCACCGATACAAGTGTTACGGTTAATAATAAACTAAGAATTATCACTTAGTCAACTTTCATATCTTAGCGTTGAAAAAAAAAACACTAAAAAAGTTTTTAACCCAAAGCGTTGTTCTGTTGTTTAATATAATAATATAACCGTTAAAATGATTATTAGTACATTTTTTAATCATACTCAAAAATATTATAAATTGCCCATGGTTAAAAAGCAGGAAAATAAATTATAAAATCAAAAGAATATACGAGAGATATCAAATAACATGAAAACCTTTTCGGTAATGAGCTTGATATTTAATGATATTGAAATCGTACATGAAATTCAATTTTTCACACGCGAAATCGGTTAGCAATGCTCTATTTCGGATTGCGTTCGAGGAAATTAAGATATCCTCTTAAGTTGTATGCAGAGAAAAATCAACGGCGATGTGCAAAATAATAAAACGTTTATAAGCGACAGATCATCGTTTTCACTCGTAAAGTGCATTCGCTCGTACGCGTCGTTTCATCAAGAGCCGAGTGATTAAGAGTAATCCTAACCTAATGCGGGCAGGATATAATATGTGTCACTAAACAACATTTTATCGCCACGTATTCGGTACAAGCAATAGGCTGACGTGATCCGGTGTGAATGCTGCTCTGCAAAAGGCGTTTTGTTATAACATTGTGCACTCGGCGGTAGAGAAAATAAATGAGAATCCCGATGGTAGGGGAGTTGAAATCCCCACCTGTAGAAATACATAAAAACATCGGTGTTGTTCGATATTATCCTCGATTCGAGCACGTTGCATTTCACAGCTGTTATTCTTACGCGTACGCGGTCGTATACAATCTCGTTACGACCTACGTTAACAAAACAAAAAATCAACATGCTCATAGAGAGCGCTTATTATATTTATACTACTCGTTTTTGTACTGTTAACAAAATTTATTCGAAAACTTAATTGTTTTTGTGACCCGGTGTTGGTGCACGAAAGTTAGAGTTTACATTACAGTACATCATATATTTATATACAGGACCAGCAACATAGTACAGTCTTTCGCATGACGTATACACCATCACTGTTGTCAGTCCAAGGACAAACATACTACTCTTCTTCCATTAGAAAAAAAAAACACCTTAGGTAACCTTCGAGTTCCATTAGGTTTAAGTCACGCGTATTGATAATAATCACGGATTCGTTAATAATTTCATGTTAATAAGTTTCCTCGTAAGTACTCGACTCGTCGTTGTAGGTATTACGGTTTATTAATGCGCAACGTTTATAATAAGTTAGTCATAATAATATTATCGCGTTGAAAACTATCGATTGCGATACGATTATTACTATGTTATCTTTCTACGATATCGATTGGTAAACAAAATATAAGATCTGTAATCGAGTTGTGGAAATAACTTGTTCGATTATTAACTTATTCGCCAACGGCGTACAGAAAACATTACATTCAAGTCAACGTGAACCGTTAAATTATTCTATGATTAATCCTGTAATAATTCGGTATGTTCAAAAGCTTGGCGTATCCCAGACTCAACTTGACGATAAGCCTGTCCGTAACGCCAGTGGTGTATACATAACTTTTGAATGATAGGGGGGGGGATCAGTTGCAAAAAAAAATTATTATGGAAGGAGAATTCCTAAACCTAAGTACCTTTATATAATAAGTAATAAAATATATAATTTATATATATATATTGAATGTGTCAGAATAATAATTTACAATATATCCTTGCAATATTTATATTTTTTTGTTTCTTTAAAATTCCCTTACATTAAGAACACTATTTTATACAATTTTAAAAAGACCTATAGGGGGATCTGACCCCCACATCTTCCCCTTGTATACACCCCTGCGTAACACATATCTTGCTAGTGGGTGTTCAAGGTGACAGTTTCGATTGATATGTAACCTTAGAGAAGTTTAAAAGGAATCTCACAAAAAACGACCTCAAATAATTCGTCGTTAAAATTAAACCATTATTGTGTGCGTTGACATCGTTCGAATTCCTGTAAAATAAACAGTTTTTATACATAAAATTATGAGCTCGGAGTACACAAACCGATTGAATCAATTAAAAATAAATTGTGATTTCAGAACACTCCTTCGATTGATAAACGCGCGTGCACAGGGTCGTCTTTCAAAACATCGTAAACGTCACAGTACGAATGTAAAACTAATAACAATGTTTGTTTGCGTGACTTATTAATAATGCGTATGTTTTGACACCAATGTTTTTCAATTACGAAGTTATTTCATTATCATAAGTATGAACAGTATTTTTTAAATTTCTACTCATGACTAATTTGAAAAATATGATTTCATATTGCTTAACGTTACAGCGAAGTTTTCGCGTGCCTAGGTGCTACACTGTACACGTAAACTTATATGGGGACGTTCACAAACATGAAAATTGATTTTCGGGGGGTGGATAAGAGACTAAAATGCGGTAGGGCGTGACACGACCGGTTCTCGTTCGAAAATTGATGGGAAAAGAAAAATTAATTTTACTATATTATAACACCAAAAACGCCATCAGTAGTGTTGGCATTTGATTTGATTTTAACTATGGCGTTTGAACAAAAAATATATATTGTTTCGCAGTGGAATCGGCCGTCTCGCACGGTTCGAAAGACCCTGTACACGAATATTACTACACGTACGTTCATAATGTAATGTGCACTTTTGTGTGTTAATATGTTTATCCGGAGTGGGGACGATGCAACGCGATCACCCGTAGAGGAATAGCTTCACGTTTTTCTTTTTTTTTTTTTTTTTTTCATGGCTATGACTCATGCTAAATTTAACGCCGACAACAAACATTAACATCACAGAATACTCTCTCGGTTCAGTCTGTGCCGGCCGGTCAACGCGTACAAACACCGTCCTACGATATTCAGTACATTTACTTTGTTTTTCGTTTCAGTACACTCCGCCGTTCGTCGCCACCGACCGATATCGTCATGTCTTACTACGCGACTAGAGTGAGTATACCCGCGGACAGCCCGTGGTTTAACATATAATATTAAATATAATATTAATGTAATATATACATAACTATATAGACTAACTGTAATACACCGCGAACAGTGACGTATTTGAGATTTTTCTCAGATAACTAGGACGTTAATATTAATCCAATAACGAAATGTAAATATCCATAGTTATATCAATCGGCATAAATTTAACAACGATAGATGATTGTTATCGTGTCGTAAAAATTTCAAACATTCATATAAGACTAAAGTAATACCATAATTGAAATGTGTATTCAGAGAAAAAAAAAAAAGCTCAATCACAACCCTATAAATACACCACTAAAAATGAGTATAAAATGCTCTGTCGTTGTACTGTGTACGAGTAGCAATCGTTAACCGATAACTATTATTTTCTTCTTGTTTTATTCAGTGCACTCCCACGGTACGCCCGGCCGAGGATTTCGACGCCAACGCCGACGCCACTGTTCTCAGAACCGCCATGAAAGGATTCGGTACGGATGAACAAGCCATCATTGACGTGTTGGCCAGACGATCCAACTCTCAGAGGCAGGAGATCAAAGAAGCGTTTAAAACGCTCTACGGAAAGGTATACATAAAAAAGAAAACAAACCCTGTTATTTTTTGTATATGATTTTGTTTAATTAATTATTTTTTACTGGAAAACAATACCATATTTCCTCAACTTAAAAGCTGTAGTCCACAGAAAAGAGTTACGCAAAAAAAAAATAAAATTTATTAACTAATAAAAAAAATGTACATATTAATAAGATTAATAATTAGGCTCAAATAAGTATTTTAGTATTTATAACACATGGGTCCTGAAATAACCTACTTTATTTATGACCTATTTTGCGGGTTATGATATCAAAAAGATTATAAATCGATGCCTAATATCAATGTTTTCAATATGTTATTTTCATTCAGAAGACATAAATACTGTATTTCCGAGCGTTGCGTAAACCGATCGATGTTGCGGTCGGTTGACCTTAAAAACGAAGAAAAATATTTTTCGTTTTTACATAGGTACCATACGCATTGTAAAAATATTTAAACATCGCAAGTATCTCATATACGTTCGCATACTTCGGGAGTGGGAGTCTCTGCGGTTATTCGGTTCGCTTTCGTTCGCACCAGTCGGTCTGAAATCAATTAAACCGTACGTTTTTATTTTTTCCATTTTAAATATAGTATACAGTGTGTCTAAAAATTGTTGAGAAATCCTACGTTTTTGTATAGTGAAGATTACACGCAGATTAACGCACATATAATCGCACGATTATAATATAAAATATGTACCAGGTTTATAATATACCTGTAAATTCAATTAAACGTTAATTTAATTTAATTAACGTTTATTTGCTGTATAATATGCTACCGGAAATTTATATACCTGCACATTTAAAATTTCTAAACTTTCTAATCACTCCGTATAGTCTACCATTGATACCGGATGATACTACTTGCGCTGCGGCCATGATTCGTTTTGACTCGGCAAAATACAAAACACGCGTTCAACGATAACCCTGTTGTAATGCACAGCAATAAAGTTAAGAGTATAAATTCGTTCAAAGTATACACCAATCACCGCTTATTGTATTAATTTTGGGACTTGGTATTTAAGTACGTTAACCGAATAAGTAAATAGGGCGAAAGAACCGCGAAAAAAATTCCCCCATGTTTTATTCAAAAAATATAAACCAATTTAAAACATTAATTAAGAAATATATTTTTATTTATTAAGCTTAGCTTCGCGAAGATATTCACACATAATAATCACATAATATATGGGTCAAATAAAAAATAGAAACATTTGTTTCTGTCACTGACAAAAAATAAACAATTTTTTTTCACTGAGAATTTGCTCCATAATGTTTAAATGACGCTAAAACGAAATCTAAAATACATGTACCTAAATTATTTTTTATAGAAATCTATCTTATTATTAATTATTAATGAGTTTTTCAATGACTCTATAAATTTCTGTAGTGATGAGTCTAATAAACGAATTTGTTTTTTTTTTGTGTGTTAGTTTACATGCAAATTAAGACATCCAGTTTTAAGTCTAATAGAGGCAAATTAATCAAGTAACCATGGCCCAATAAGCAACTATTATTATGTGTATACGTTTACGTATAATATAATATCATATGCTTCCCGAACGAGTTTCACTAATTTTTTTAGATTTATTAACATATTAACTATATGCAAATGTTGTATTAATTTCATAATGTTCCTAAACGACTAATTATTCACCCGTATGCACTATAATAATAATTGTAAATTTAATATGCATTTCAAAATTTATTTTTATTTTTTTTTTTGTTTATTCTACATAATTTATCAAATACCTTCAAATGTTTTGCCAACTGTCAACAGAAATTACGAGCACAGATAGTTGTTTGCTGATTTACTACGCCAGTGCTTCCCAAACTTTTTCAACTCACGGTGCCCTTTTTGATGTAAGGTTTTTTTAGGGCACCCTTCGCCATGTCATAACACGACTAATCATAAGGAAAATTTTAGACCGTATAGTATTTCACGACGGCGTGACACCCCTTTACAGACATCGTGGCGCACACTTTGGGAACCGCTGGACTACGCGATACATTTTGTATACTTGATGTAATTCATTGTGAATTCTATGACGAAATAAAGAATTTTCTAATAGTAAAATGTTTCATATGATTTGATATGATCTAAATCTCTAAACCATTGCATCTAAATAAAACTCGTCATTTGTGTCGTGTAGTTAAATAGTTAGAATGTCGTGATTTCTGCAGCATATAACATTATAATGAAACGACCATTATATGTTGAAATCATTAGGTTAGGTTAATGTGTTAATATTAATTTCTTTAATTGACAATAAATAACGATATCATATTGTACAATTATAAGATGCCAAAAGTCTGTGTTTTCTGAAAATAGTCGCGTTGGCCTTGGTCAATGGCATATTCTGTCAAAATTTTGCAGCAGTCGAATTCATCGTAATTCTAGAATCCTTTCTGCTTCGGACAATTGTAATTTATTATGAACAGTTTTACATTAAAGTTTTTCATAAAAATACAATTTAATAAACTATTGTCCGACACTAAATGTACAAATCATTACACATTATTACAAACTGTACATTGCTTTCGTCAAAAAAATGCCTATCTAATAGATTGCAAATAAAATACTAATTTCTAAGACCTTAATTGGATGTGATAATTGTCCGTTTAATCTAAATGTAAAGTTCAAACAAATGCATAGCGTATGATAAAATTAATTATCTGTAGCCGGAATATGTTCATAATGAATATCAATATTTCATGACACATTGTCTTATAGGTTACAAACAAAAAAGTGTTTACATTTCTAACAACAGTAATAACGATCATTCAAACCAATTGCTATCTCCACGATTTCGAATCAAATCGAAATGCGAATATCACGTTATAACGTACGCTATTGAAGTGAAAAAATAACTGCCTTCCTTTAAATGTTACGGTATACCGAAACAATAGTGCCGTTCGTATGTCGCGGTGGTTCCGACGGTATTTATTTTAAACGTTAAATTCGTGGCCTTATCGTTGCTGTTATTGACGCAGACGAAGGACGTGTGTTATCGTCGAACTTAGTTATTATTCTTTTGTCCGTCCAACACCGCGTATTGTTTCGCATTACTTCCCGCGGTGCACTTCGCATCGGCGGTACCACCCTATCGCGCGAATCTACGCGTTATCGTAACAACCGTGTCAAGAAAACGCGCGTAAAAGTACGTCTGTGAACCGCAAAATGTAAACAACAACATACTTCGTGGACTTTTAGGACTTGATCGACGATTTAAAAAGCGAACTCGGCGGGAACTTCGAGAACGCCATCGTCGCTCTGATGACCCCGCTACCGGAGTTCTACGCCAAGGAGCTGCACGACGCCATCAGCGGCGTGGGCACCGACGAGGAGGCCATAGCCGAGATCTTGGGCACGCTCAGCAATTACGGCGTCCGCACCATTTCCTCCGTCTACGAAAACCGTAAGCTATCCTTGTCCTACGAAGTGCATAACAGGTTGTGCAGGATAATAAACGTTTTCGTTTTACAGTGTACGGAAACTCGTTGGAAGACGATCTGAAATCCGACACTTCGGGATCCTTCCAAAGACTGCTGGTGTCGTTGTGTTGTGTAAGTACCTCCTAACCCGTTACCTAAACATACGTTCCTAAAACATCGACACGCGCGACCAACTGAACGACGAGTGTGTTTACCAAACGCCGGTCGCTTCAGCGTTTCGCGGGTTTAGAGTAAATGGATTTTTTACGTTACTTATGGGCTGGGAAACGATGAACGTTACATTTAGTGCGAATTGTACACGCAGCATCGATTCACAGTCTAAAGGGAAAAAGTTTAAAGCACAGTCGATTCTGGCGGATAAACATTTGTCCCTCGTCCTCCTGTCATCTATAATACGAGTATATGTAATGTAAATTTATACATGATATATTATAAGACGAAATATCTTCGTATCGTTGTTCCAGGCCAACCGCGAGGAAGACGTGGAAGTCGATCGCAGTGCCGCAGTCGCTGACGCTCAGGCTTTGATCGATGCTGGTGCGTTTACCGTATTTTGCAGTTTGTTTTTTCGATAAAAAAAAAAAAAAAAAAACTTCGAAAAAATATTTAATAACGTTATGTGTAACCATCGTTATTACCGGTGTTCTCGTTTCAGGCGAAGCTCAATGGGGCACAGACGAGTCGACTTTCAACTCGATCCTGGCCACTCGTTCCTATCCGCAGCTGAGAGCCATTTTCGAAGAGTACGAAAACCTCTCCGGCAAGGATATAGAAGAAACCATCAAGAACGAGACTTCCGGCTCTTTGGAACATGGTTTTCTTACAATCGGTATACATACTAAAGCTAAGGTCATCCCTTATTCTCTGTCTACCATTATGGGCGATGAATTCTTAACGTCTAAAAATATGATTTGATTTTGCCATACTCACTATCGCCGTTCAAACAGAACAATTTTAAACATTAATATCACGGTTTTATAGATGATATTTCTTTAAAATATTAAAATTTATACATTTCCATCAACATTTTTAGTAGGTAGACATAATAATATTAATTTATTTTTTAATTTATTTTTATATCTTTCTACGATTAACTGTACCTTCGTATCGTACAATGTAAACTGTATAATCACCGTTGAAGTTTATAAACTATTCTTGACAATATTGTATTTATAAACCATATAATTATAGTGCATTTTACTATACCACTGATTTTCATATAGAATATAATTTCTCTAATACGACGAGGTCAGTACAATCGATACTTTTTCCATCATTGAAATTAATTGACTACGGTACAAATTATTTCTTATGCGTTTATATATCAGTTGAATTAAAGAGTGAATATTCCTTATACAACTTAAAAATATAATACATAACTCTTAGATTTCATACAAGTATGATACAGGTTCATCATAACATATTACAGTTACATGAGGTTTAGCACCTCCTTTAATAATTATCGTCCTATGCATTGATACTATATTTTTGGATATTATCTGTCGTTTCTGTCCGCAGTGAAAAGCGCTAAGAAGAAGAGCGACTACTACGCCAATCAGCTGGAAGCTTCCATGGCAGGAATGGGCACCAACGACCGTCAGTTGATCAGAATCATCGTGGGCAGATCCGAGATCGATTTGGGTGACATTAAACAGTCTTACGAGAACATTTACGGTACACCGTTGGTAGACCGAATCTCCGTAAGTTTCTCGGCCGTCTATTAGACGTCCGTTTTATTTACCCACATAATATTACAATTAACGACTAAAAAGCAATTACAACACGATTTATATTCATAAATTGTCTAATAAAGTAATTGGCAATAAGTATGATAAGACGTACGTGTTAGTATACACGTCGTTCCAGTAAAACGCTGAGGTTGAGGACGTAAACGCTTCACAGCTGCTGCTGCAGTTGTCTGTAAAAACAAACGAACTGCAGTATACGATAAAGTTTCCTGATGCCGTAAATATGATTTCGCTTTGTTTTTGACTCTGTAATGTTAGATTACGCTCGCCGATAAAATATAAATATAACAGCTCGTTGATATAAAATATTTTGTTGAACTAATTTCGATTTAATATTATATAATATGATATAACAATTTAAGAGTATATTCTTGTCCGTGGGGTACGAGTATTTCCAAAACGTTTTTCCATTTTTTATACGGTTCGCGTGAATTGATTGCGATACACTATTACTGAATGTACGATAGTTAATGCGTTTTAGGCAGTATTGAAAATTTTTGCATTCCAAAAACCACTGTTTTTATACCATCGTTGACCTAGTTGTTACAGTTAAATTAATGCATTACGCGTGCCGACGGAGTAATTAGTGATATATTATCATTATCGTTATTTTTCCACGACAATATAGAACTAAACGAGGTATACTATTCGTATTTCGACGTAATATTACGATTTATGACCACATTGCAGACGTGGTAAGTTTGAAAAAATAGGTACATCGTATACGCTATATTCATATCGGTATCACATATACTACTGATTTATATACACTATCCAATGACATTCATATAGTACATTTACAATATGAATGTCATTAGAAATCATACATAAATCAGTACACAAACGTCACTTGTTATATCTTACAATACATGATTATGAATATTAACGTGTACGCGGTACGTAATTAAATCGACGAAAAATTTCTTACGAATTTCATGAAAAACGTTTTTTTTTCTTTTAAATCACCTATAACGTTTTTTGTTGAACGCGTATTGACCCAATGACTGCATTATAATATATATACATATAATATATATATAATACAAGTCACCGCGAATCACTTTTCAGGACCCAAATAGCGCAATTACTGTTTCGTAAACAAAAACGTCGTAAGTCACTGTAAAATGATTTTGAGAAAAATATGTTTCTGTATTTTGCATTTTCTTAAAATTATAACTCTTTTTACATTATAGTTATTTAAATATGATATATTTTTTCCTGTGTAATTTTACCAGACGAATATGATAAAACAAAAATAAATTTTGATTAAATTAATTTTCAGCAAGATATTTTACTTTTCACGTGACACCTTGTATTGGTAATAACTATATAAATTAAAAAAAATGTATTTATTATATTCTTAATGCATAATTTGTATAATTAGCATGTTGGAATATTTTGTCAAAAACTTTGTTTGTTGTCTGAGAGAACTTGAGACAAGTTTTCTTATATATTATCTCGTTATTTTCTTATCATATTATTAATAAAATTTTCTAACATTATTTTCTTTATTAATTTTACAAATTTAAATTGTATAATACTTGAACATGACAACGGTACAATGTTAAGTAAACCGCACTGTATAAAATAAAACTAATAAAACATCGAAAAAATTAACTATAAATAAATTAATCGATCGTCCCACTTGCTTTGCGATAAGTAAACCGGTACGTGTTACTAATCCAAAATGCCGTCAATTATAATTTATACTACATACTAAGATAAAATGCCGTATCTTCAACAATACTTACGGCGTTATTATCTAACACCCACGATTTTTTCTACAATTTACGACGTTTTAGTCATTTGATTATTACTTACATTATATTCTTTTGGAGTAGTTTTACAATTATTGATTTGTTTTTACCTCATTTTGGGACTTACGGCGTTTTTGCTTACAACGGTAAAGTACTTACTTCTATATAAACTCCTACTCTGTAAATTATCGTTGGTTTTTTTTTTTTTTTTTCGATGTTATTGAAAACCAACGCGTCGGAGAGGACGACAACCACCCATTTCCACGCGACGATGAGACTATACTGCACGTTCGATTTGTACAGATAACAGCGCAGAACGCAAAAATTTAAACATTTATACACCCGCAGTCGCATCTTCATGTACCTATACCTGTATAATATAATTTGTAATATGTTGTGTGTGCACTGTAGTCATTTGTAGGCAATGCGCGCAACTGATATCAATACAATGAACTCGAACGATTATTAATCGCGAGCACAGCAGTCTTGATCACGGACGCCCAACGTTAAACATAACGTGTACTATACGCGTCAGTGGTTCTCAATCGATGGTCAACGGTTGTATTGATATATATCAGCCGCTTGGACTTGGACGAGGTTATGAACAATAATAAAGGCTTCAATCGTCTCGTAAAATACGAACGTCAACGCAAACGCTGTCATTTGTGTATGATTTACATTATGTAGTATTGATTACCGAGAAGATGTTTTAAGAGCTGAATCGATTACACGTTTTCATAGTTCTATCTAAGGGTCCGCGGTTTCACGTTGATTGGGAACCACTCCTGCTGTACAGTACTAATCGAACGGAACGATTTTCTCGTTTTCCAACGGGCGTGGTATCTAAACCCAACAGCACACGTATTTTATTATATTGTACGTAACAGGTATACCGCATGCGACCGCGGTCATTATCGGCACTTGACCACTATACGTTGATACATATCGGTTAATGAGGTTTTGTTTTAGGGCGACACCTCTGGGGATTACAAGCGTCTGTTATTGGCCCTCGTGCGCTAGTAGAGCTTTGAAATGCATGAGGAAAGGGCACGTCGATATTCTTGCTTGTACCAACTTTTCATACTTCATGTAAATAACAGATTATTATTTTGCTATCATTTGTTATTAATTTTTATTTGCTGAAAATATTTACGAATAATTATTATATTATTATTACGTTGTGTTAATTATTCATTTGCCAATTTCATTATTATTATCATTTTTTTTTTAACGCGACAAACGCGTAACTACCAACATACATACGTAGATATTACGTAGGTAACCGTGAAGCTGTTGTTTTCGCAGTACATTTCGCGAATTCACAACGCAAAATAGTCTTATGCGTCTCGAGTCAAACTTCGTTTTCGACCGTGTTCTGAAACTGTCAAAGTTAGAATAATTGAATAATTGATCAGAACACGAAATCGAGAAGAACGAATAACTTATTTATTTATTGATAATAAACGTCCTCTTATATGGGCATTTATTCACATCGTTACCGTTCTAGTATTTTTATCGATTTTTAACAGAAGACGGTTTTACACGAGAAAAAAAATTACAAAATAATATGGTGTTCTTATCTAGAGAAAATATTATAGAAAAATAACAATCTTTAATCACGTCGAGTAAGTGGAATAGTCAACAATATTGAAGTTTGACTCGTTTCTTTGGTTTTTTCGCACAATCACCGTACCGTACCATCGACTTGACTTACGCCACGACATCGTATTAAATACCTTAGAATGCAGCACAAAAAATAAAACAATATTATAACACAGAATAACAAAAGCAATAATAATTCGGGGTATCTAACTCTTCGCTTGCATAGTAACACAGCGTCAGTGGTATCCGAACTATATTACGACGAGAGCACGCGCGAGTTATTTTAAGAGTTTTGTTAACAATAAAAAACACGAATGCAACAATTATTGTAAAACGTAATCTTCATGAGAAATATTTAACGCGCAACGAAATGATAATAATCACAATAATATTAATGGCGAATAACTTTATAACGTAGGGAACAAACTTATTTACAGTTTGATCTGTATAAAATGTATTCGCTTCGGATAACTGTTGAAAATACTCCGTTAAAGCCGTTAACCGATCAAAATTGGTTAATTTTGCATACGTTTTATCAACATTTTCCTGTTTATCGTGAAGTAACCATAAGGTTTTATATTAAAATGATTCGTTTTTTTTTTTTTTTTTTTTGATTTCGCTGAAATCTAAATTTTTGCCATCCGCGCACATACAGTTCAGAGTCCTGCTGATAACACAGTACTATAGCGAGACAACATAATGTTCGATAACACGATACATACACGTTTTGTACTCAATTTATTATTCTCAGTGCAATTATTTTACTTAAGAGCGGCGCGTTTGTGTGCGAGAAAAAAAAATATGCGTGTACCCGGAGAAATCGAACCAAAGTTGTATTATTATTATATTGATGGAAAAAATGATTTTAAGCGCTTATATATATTTGTTTTTTTGTTCTCAGAGCGATTGTGGTTCAGATTTCAAAAATTTGCTTATCACACTAGTATTGCAATAAGATATTTAAAAAGCTTATTCATTCCACGGTCGTCGTGAACGTGCACCGATTACTCTACCACCACTACTAGACTAATAAAATTAGTATAAAAAATACTACAAACTAAAAACATTACTACAAACATTTATTTGAACATATTATATACATATTGTATACTTACGGTACAGCAATAGTTGACTGTTTTTCAATCACCATAAATAATATTACACGTACAGTTGGTATTGATATTATAACTATTTTTTTTTATTCCGCCCAAATAATGCCTATAGTATTTTTTTACGAGACGCGTATATCCCAAATTTACCCACTCACTGCTGTAAACATTTTAAGTTAAACGAATATTTTTAATAAGACCTATTTTCGCGCAATACACACGCAGCATTCACATTTAATATGAAGTAACTTTTACACACGATTAATATATTTATACTATATATATATATTATTATGCTATTATAATATTTACACAAATATCGTTAAATAAAATATTTTATTTCTGCGTTGATTTGATTGGCTTGTTATTTATTTGCATACTCTTATACGTACGTACCCACGTACGCCTGCAAGGTTTACTGTTTGGTAAAAAAAAAAATGTTGCACGAAAAAAAACCCAACACTGCTGCTATATTATCGCCTATTATCCTTAATCGGTAGCATAACAATTTACGCGTATTTTGGGTACCTAGAGAATAAGCACTGAAGTGGTATCGGGAAGCACATAATTTAACGTATTTTAATGAATTTTTACGCAACTCGTTGATCGCTAAATGGCGTTTACGAGAAAAGTTTTCTGCGAACGGTAGGTACATCAAGTGCGATTCTTCCAGAGCCTCGGGGAATATCATACGCAGTTATTAATTAGCATAAACGTTTAGTTAAAAAAAAAAAAAAAAACAAAAAAAATTTAAAAACGACGAGTCGCATTTGAATACGTCGCGGCTGACGGGTACAACTCATCGACGGGAATCGAACCGAATTTCGGCACCGGCGTACGGGTAAACCAAGGGCACAACATTTTTCTGCGGTAGTTCTGGTAGTTCAACAGTCGTTTCTTGTTCCGGGACAACGGACGGTTTTAGTAGCAGGACATGCGGAGGATAGCCGGACGCCGTCATCCTCTCGTGTAACGAAATCAACTGCATAAGACCCATCCCCGCGGGGACGGGTTGGATGAAATTCGGTTCCGGTCATTTCGCATTGGCGACCCGCTGAGATCGCGTTGAAACGTAACGTAAACATTGTGCGCAAAGAAATACGTTTTCACATACACCTCAGTAAGATATCGGTTCGGTTTCGTAATACCGACTCTCGCGGCAAACACGAGATCCGTCTCGACCCGTACCAGTCTTATCGTCTCCGTTCAGCCGGTCCACCTTTGGGTCTCGGTCGCCGTTCATAGCAGAATGTCGGCGTCGCCGGACTAGTGCACGATTGGGCATTCACGTGCACCTATGTCGTAAAGTTTAGTGGGGCCTGGAGCAGCTGAAAGCATGGGACCTATACAGTGGTGGTTATGGGGTTAACAGAGTTTCAAGTTGGGGGCAGCGAATATTTTTATCGGCCCTTACATGAGTACTAGATTAACATTTTTAAGCTCAAATTTAAGCTTCAAAGCATAATTAAAGTTTAAACACAGAAAAAATTAGCTTGGTAGCAATACACTTTTTGGATAACCAACTTATTTTGTATTGAGCATTACCGGTGTGGCGGCCCATACAAATATATTCAAACCGTCCAGGGGCAGCAAGAGCACGCCTTGCTGTCCCTGTGCGCACGCCTATGGTACGAGCGAGTGTGTTTTCCGTTTCAGAGCGATTGCGAAGCGGACTGCAAGAGTCTACTGATGGCAGTCGTCGACCAATAAATTCCGCGGCCGTGCCAATATTACTATAATACTCGTACGGCTACGACGAATCTTACTCGTTATAACTGGCGGTTTTATTTCTATATTTTATACATATTATTATATTGTAATCAACAGTGCAGTACTATGTTAACGTCGTCGAGACAAGTCATTCGATATTACGATCAGCACCAGCGGCGGACGCAGAAAAACATTTAGGGGTGAGGGGTTGAAAATATTTAAAAGATGTAAAATGTTTCATTACCCACTCATTTTATAAAACATTTATATTTGTGTATTTTGTTTGCAAGTCTCACGGAAAACTTTGAAATAACAATTAAATGTTTCGGTCAGGTCATTTTTTTCTGATACTTCGGGGAGGAGATTAAACCCTTAATACCCTGCGTTCGCGCTTGTTAAGCACCAATATTTATATTCAGTAGAAGCATACATATATGTACATATGTTAAGCACACGCACATTGGCATCTATTTACTTAATCGTTCCACGTATAACTGTTGAAAACATACAAATATGGCATAGCTTTGTTAATATTATTATTAATTATTATTGTTACACTACTATGATAAAATATTGTCCAAATTATTATAATTATTATAACTGCTTCAATAAATGTTAATTGTTTATTCATTTATAATATTATTTATAGCTCCTGGTAGGTATATATTCATGATCCAGAGTGAGTCAAAAAAAAAAAAAATCTTAAAGTACCTAAGACCAACTTTCAATAATTCACATTTTTAAAACCTTATCATGTTGGTTATACAGGTTTAAAACTTAAATTTCATTGATTGAATAATAGTTCAAATAAATATACATAATTTTTAGTAGAACATGTTTATAGAAATAAATTTAATGATAAATATTACATTATATTTGGATGAGAGCCAATTATTACCTATTATCCAAGTCACGTGTTAGATATTGTAATGAGCACTCATTAACCAACATCACACAAAAGGTACATCTATATAAAAAATTACATCAAATCACATACAATCACAAAGAACGTTTATCACAAGTTTTGTGATAAATTAATAGGTATTTGATATCTCCATAATTCACATCAGGTAATTGGAAAAATGTGAATTTGTTCTATCAAATAATAATTAGAAAAATATAACAATACAAATATACCATTGTATAATATTAAATTGTAAAAAAAAAATATTTATATCAGACAGAAAAATATAGAGTGCATTTACTATAAAATATCAGAACTCAATAAAAAAAAAAAAAAAAAAAAAAAAAAAACGGTGAAATATAAATATAACCAATAATATCATTAATTTATGTTAGTACAAAGAATAATTTCCAGAATTGAATGTTGATTTTACACCAAAATTATATATATATATTTAAGTTTTTAAAATATAATACACATTATGATACAAAACAAATAAATGCAATTTTTGGTATAAAGTTAAACATAAATATAGTTGTGCTATTAGTTATTTCATTTTACATTATTTGTTTCGATGTTTTTTATTCACATTTTTCTACTAACTCATCTTATACATAATATAAAGGTGTGGAATTGAATTTAACAATTAAAAGCAAAAAAAAAAAATGATGTGATTACATTATAAAATGAAATAGAACAGCTTCAAACTGTATTTGTGTATTTAATATTATTTTTATCAATAAAAATATCTCATTTTTTTTTAAATAATAGTGCAAAAATTACACGAGACAACCTAATTTAAAAAATAGGTTTACAAATATATTAATATTAAACATTTCCACAATAATTTTTTTATTTAATTTAAATATGTGTTTAATATCTGATAAATAAAAATAATAGAACCCCAATTATGTACATAAAAAATAATAATAAATAAATAAATAAATAATAGTAATAAGACAATTTTACAAGTAAAAAAATATTAATCACATAATAATTTGAGGATCGGGTACCGAAGAGCTGATTGATTTGTGTGGTAGAACCTGTCCACCATTGATGTACAGTTCATCTTTGACTATTACATCTTCACCGAGTACTGTGGTATTTTCCATACGCACCCAACATCCAACTACGGAACGCCATCCAATTATACAAGAGTCTAACCACGTATGAGATTTGACCGTAGCTCCTGCAAGTATAGTGCACCTTTTTAAGCAGGCTCCATCTTCAATGGTTACGTTGGGACCAATAGTAACATTCGGACCAATTCTACAACCTTCGCCAATCTTTGCTGTTGGGTCTATTAGAACATTACCTATAACACCATCAGCAGTGTATAGCAAGGATGGTATACGAGTCCTTAAAGATGTCAAATACATGCACATTCCTGTAAAATAATAGTTTGATTATAGATATATCAATAACTATAGACATAAATTTATTATTATTTCATGGTATCTACTTAAACTATCAACTAACCAGTAAGGAAATCTTTTGGTTGTCCTACATCCATCCAAAATCCTTTCAAATTAAATGCATACAATTGACCGTCTTTGGCCATAAATGGGAACACTTCCTTTTCAATGCTCATTGGCTCCAATTTAATCCTATCTAACACGGATGGATTTAAAATATACATGCCAGCATTGATTTTATTGGACACAAACTCTTGGGGTTTTTCAATAAAACTATCAATGCGACCAGTCTCTTCGTCATACATCACCACACCATACTTTGACGGCTCTTCGACCTTGGTCACCACAATAGTGCCTTCACGACCATGCGATTTATGGAACGCAATCAAGTCTTTAAATGGATATTCACAAATAATATCCGAGTTTAAAACAAAAAACGGTTGGTTTTGTTCATTGGCCAACAGGTGTTTGGCTAAAGCTAACGGACCAGCTGTACCGAGCGGTTCGGATTCGTGTGAAAAAACTAGTCGAACACCTAGTTTCTTGGCCTCATCACTCATCTCTTTTTCCATTTGTTCAGCACGATACGAAACAGCCAGTATTACCTACATTAAACAGTGAAATAAAAATGTGTCAATAATTGTTTATCGAAAAACCAACGAACACGGATTGGGTAAGATGCACATAATGATCGCGGTTGGAACCGAACGATCACACGAGTAAGAAAATCTTCTACGAATACGAAAATCGGGACAACGAAGAAGTTTAGCGTATAAAGCAATTCGATAAACGTATTATAGACGGTCGAACGATGCAGATACTAACGTTCCTAGCCGAGCACTCGGTCGCAATACGGTTTATCGAATTCGGTGCACCGAAACGCAACGGGCGGCGGTCAACAAAGTACTTACCTCGCGTACTCCGACGGTGACCAAAGCCTCGATTTGATGGAGTATCATCGGTTTGTTGGCGAACTCGACCAACGGTTTGGGCCGGCTCAGCGTCAGCGGACGCAGGCGCGTGCCGTAACCGCCGACCAGTATGAGGGCTTTGGTCTCGGCCATCTTGGCGGTGTCGACGCCGCACATCAGCAGCGAGCGGACATCGTTCCGGCCGGTGGCGAGCGTACGGTGTCGATTTCGTTTGGCTCCAGTCGCGCACCGACTCGGACGTAGACGCGTAGTAGTAGTAATAGTAGTAGCAGTCGTATATCAGGTGCAACCGGTGCCGGACGGCAGACGCTGTTTTTCGAAACGCGGACGGTCCATGGTGCACGGTATCGATTATCGATGAGCGCGACGGATAACGTAAAAGTAAAAAAAAAAAAAAACGAAAACGGACGTGTGCCACGTAAGTCGGTCGGAAACGCGGGCCGCTCGCAGCGTATCCAATATATCGTCGTTCCCGATCGCCTCGCACGCTCGACCGTTCGCACTCGTTCGTTCTCCGTCGCTCCCTCCGACGGTTTATCATGCCGGAGACCGATTCGTGGAATTTCTGACACGCGCCGCCGTCGCACGCACGTACGCGCCCAACACACGCCCGCACGGCGCGTGCGCACGCGGCCCAGCACTTCCTCTCGATGCGCGCCATGGTGAACGTCGACGGCGGCGTAAACACGAACAGCTGTCCTGCCTGCCTGCGACGTGAACGATCATTGTTCGTCGGAAATACCTGTTCGGTCGTCATCGCGCACTGACGGACCCGCAGCCGCCCCCCATAGGCGGTCATCGGGTGACGGAGGGGGGGATTTTGCCCCGCGAAATCGAAACTTTGTTAGAAACGTTATTCGTTGTCTTTGAAAATCGTAAAATAAGAAATAATAAAAAAAAACTATTTGCAATAGCATTAACAATACCGATTACATGGTTTGGCTGCTCGCGAAACAAGTTTCAGTGCGATGAAAAAAATAAAACCTTGGCTAAGGACACCGTTGGTTCGAGATGGGTTCGGCGATCTTTCAATACTATATACTGAAAAAGATGTATCGAAAAATATAAAAAGCGATGATATTTTGAATACCTTTGCTGATACCAATAGATGTTTGTCATTAAAATAAAATATTAATTATTTTTAAATATACGTTATTTAGTGTTTCCTTTACACAATTTAAACATATCTATATATATAATGGTCATAAGTTGTGCATGGGTAGGGGGTATGGGGGCGAAGCCCCTGCGGGTAATTTTACATTGAATTGTTGTAGACCCCCCCAAAAATTCAACCAAATGTCCGTCTATGGGCAATGCTCGACTTGGCAAAATTAAAGAAGAGGGACTCTATTTTCTTTAAATAAAAAGAAGGTCCCCAAAACTGGCCGAGCGTTATGATTATAGCGTAATAATAGTAGGGGGACGCTAAAATTTCTGAAAATTAGTTAGGGTACTCCATCCCCCCTTAAGTCGGACACTACCTATGGGCCATCCGCACACTCGACCGGCGTTCGTTTGATCATTCGTGGGCGTCTCGGCGGATACGGTTATGGTGTCCATCAGCTGTTACCGCGACCACGCGACTGATATCGTAATTGTTGTTCACAGCCGTCTGCAGTACTCTCGATCGCCGGCAGATCGCGCGCTGCGATGATCGCCCGCGTAACTAGGAGTTTTCCGAATCACTCGTGTACATGGGCGTCCCCAGAGGGGGGGGGGGCAAGACGAGGCACTTGCCCCCCCTGGAATAATGTTATTTCCACAGAAATTGGTAAAATGACTGACACAATTTGGTAGAGAATGTCCACGGAGATTGAAATTTATATTTAATGAAAAAGAATGATGTATAATAATATTTTTTAATGTTTAAATTGTAATAATAATACCTACCTAATTGTAATGTTTTAATTCATAATTTTAATAATGACAAAATATAATAATTTACTATAAATAAAATGTATAAAAAAATTTTCATTTATTTTTTAAATTAATTTCCCCCCCCCCACTAGAAAAATGTCTGGGAACGCCCATGCTCGTGTACGTGAAGTTGGCCCACCCTTTTATTACGGGTTAACTCAAGACCTGTACCGATTTTATCGAGTTGTCATACCATACTTCAATCCATTTATCTGTTCTAGATTAAAACTTTTTCAGACTGATCGGATCTGTGAACGAAAAGAAGGAGATTTATTATTATTAAATACTTGTACAAACTTGCACCAGACAACAACTTGGCTGAATCGCCTTATATATACCTATATGTGTTTATTACTGAATTTATACCTTTAAATCGATTGTCAAGTTGAGAGCGTATAGTAGAATACTGATACTATGGACCGTTCTTCAGGATCTGCAAGCCTTCAGATCTTCTGAAAGCTCATCGAAATGTCTACTCTTCTTCTTTAATCGTTTTTGTAAAAAACTGAATTTGTAGTCCCCACTTAGTACAAACACTACTTGCCTCTTCAACCAATAAATCAAACGAATCTTGAAGTTCAGCCATTTATGACACTGCATTATGTCTATCGATTCAGCTTGCAGTGATGTTGATGCAATATTTAAACTTTTCAGAATTTGACACTGAATAACCATTAGATAATAGAATAATTCAAACGATTCCAAGGCTTTTTGGAAGCCAATCACCTTATATATTTTTTTACTAATCAAAGTTATGTAAGATAAAGCTTTAAGTACATCACTAAATCTTTCTTTAAGGGTATAAACCATACCTGTCTGTATCTACATGGCCAACGTGTAGGATTGAGTGTTTTCAAAGTAATATCTGACAAAGATTCTGAAAAAACATTCGACTTTTCCTATCGTACAAAGCTCAATCCAAAAAACAATTGTAGATATTTTGTACATTTTTAAAAAACTAAGATATATCTCGTCGTTCTTGCTCGTTTCCTACAGAGAATCCTGCCGCTATCCGCCGCCGCGTTTTTATTTTCAAATAATACACGGCGACCCGTTATCGTATGTTGCTCGGCGGTGAACGGGTAAAATAATATTATTGCGTAACTCTAATACGCAGACTTCTATACTAACTTGATAAACTACTCACCGAATTTATCATCGAGAATAATGAAATCTGTCGGAAATGCTCTTATCATACATCCACTACGTTTTCGGTCAGCAAAAAAATATTAAATACTTGCTGGTTCCTTTACTCTTTCTTCAATAAGTAAAATTTAAATAAATGTGAAGACATATAAGGTAAATATAATTAAGAGAAAAAAAACAAATACTGTATTTTTCACGGCATAAACATTTTTAACATTTTAAATAATTAAAATTAAAACATACAGTACCTACCTATCACAAATTATAAAATACAACTAATTTTGTTAATTTATGTCGTTTACTAACAACATTTGAAGTTTTTGCTTCAGCAACATGATGTAGTTGCATTTATAAATATTTTTACAGATTACTATTATCTATTACTAAACATAATCTATGATTTTTTTAAATGAATTATTGGAACGCGTCATATTTTGTAGAATACTGAAATTATAACAATCATTCTCGTCTGAGATTATTATTTTTACAGATAAACCAGATATAATAGAAGTAAAATAGCAGGTCAGTTCGATTAATAAATTCTCAATGTATTTAAGTCATTTAAAAACAATATTAGAACAATCATCCTCTATTTTTTACATCAATTAATATGGAATAAAAATATTTATGACTATAATTTAGTTCACTTTATGTAATAATGAATATTTAAGAAATATTTAATAAAGAATATTATCTTTCAGTAGCGTAGACAAGATTTTAAAATAGAGGGGGCCAAACCCAAAATACAAAAAAAAACATAATCAACAATTAACAATAAGTTTGTTAATATATATTGTTAAATTGATCATATTTAATATATTTTATTTCATTATAATTATATTTCAATTAATTAGTTTAATTATTTTGAATAATCTAAAAATAAAAGACGTTGATGAGATTTTGAAAAAAAAAAATGTTTTTATTATTTATTTTTACTAAAAATCAAAACAAAGAATTGGTTGTAGTTAACGCAAGCTTTTGTGTAAACATTCTTTTTGATTGACCACTAAAGTGCCACGATATTTTTCATTGATTTTTACATGTTCTTTGATGACATTATCAATATCGGTTATCATAACTTCAAATTTTGCTTTTGCTTTATTAACATTCTCTTTTTTACCAACAATAGTTATATTTTCATTAGTGGAATCAGTTTCAGGCGGGAAAATTATTCTTGTATTCGTTAAATATCTAATCTGGAATCCAAGTATAAAATCATAAATTAACACATTGTACCCTTATACTAAATTATTTTAACAGCATACCTTTTTAACATTGACTCCATTTATTCCAATTAAATATTTGTGAAACTTTGGATTTATTTTTAAATCATACACATATTTATGAACTTCATCAACCATTGTCTGAATTTGCGTAATAACATTTTTAACATCATCTTCAGGTCCTTTGATAACTATAGTCTATAAATTAAATTTTAGCTTTAAAATTACTGTTTACCAGTGTTTTTTATAGATTTTAGAATTTGGGAAATTGTCTTGAAAATTTATTTATTGTATTAGGGGAAAGGAAGCAGTTTCTTCTCTTGAGACAATCGTCTCCTGCTCAAAAAGAGAAACTGCCAGATGCCAGCTTCGAATCGATGTCTGAGCGTATACCACGCATATAATAACTTATACAATTGGTTAAATTGTCATTTTAATTTATAAGTTTAATAAATAAATATATTCTTACATTATCTCCTTTAACAGTTGGTAAATTCAATGTCACATTATCCCCACAATCATCTTTTATAGATTGAATGAATTTATTCCCAAGATTTACAATGGCATTTCTAACTTTAACATTTCCCAACACCATTTCCTTTGTTATTATGTCTCCCTAAAAATACATGATTGATAAATTAAAAATAAAATTGAAAAATAAATAATCTTTATAAAAAACCAACAATTTCATTTTGTATTTCTTTAATCATATCATAAGCGATTAAAACTTTTCTTTTATTTCCCATGACTTTAATAACATCCTTATTGTCTCCTTCACGCGGTAAAAAAATTCTCGTATCAGTCTTTTCTCTAATCTAGAATATTAAATTATAGAAATAACAATATTTCTAAAGGTCGAATCACAAAAGTTAATAAATAATAATTACCTTTTTAATAAATATTGCTCTCTTTCCAGCACTAAGTTTGTGAAATTCTTTAAAAATAGGAATTTCCAACACATAGTTGATTTCATCCAATACTTCGACCAATTCAGTTAATGATTTAAATGCTTTATTTACATCATCGTTCAAACCTTGTATTTTAACTAAATTATTTCTAGCCTCAACTAAAATATCGAACCAAATATTATTTATAAGCTCTCAAAATACAAAAAATACAAACATATTAATACTATTAATTACCTGGACTGGGGAATATAATTTTAACATTAAATATTTTCTGAAGTTCTCGAACTTTTTCACCATTAAATCCAATTATCGCTCCGTGGTGACGTTGATCAATTATTATTTCCTTTTCAATTTTACTTTTCAACTTAAATATAATTTCCTCCAATTCCTAACAACAATTTTAATTATTACAAAATTACGAAAGAAACTATTTAATGGAAATTTGTTAAAATACTCGATTTCGTTAATACATTATACTTGTACATTTTTTTCTAAAAAAAAAAAACATCAGAAATCTTTTAAAAACTTTTAAACCTATAAGTAATATTAAAATTAAAAGTTCATTGAATTCGTATATTGTTATATCAAAGTTCAATATTAAAATCCTCATTAATTTATTTTTTACTATAAAAGTACAATAAAAATTATCGGCATTTTAATTTAGAAATCGTGAAATTTTCAAATATTTATTAAAAGATTTAATTTTAATTTAATTAATAAATAAATGTTTATTTAAACTAGTACGTTCACAGCTAACCACTTTAAAAATAGACACTATTTTGTCAATTTTTCTCCAACCTATTCATTCCAGCCATTATTTTCGAAAATTAATTTACTTTGATGTGTTAAACTTAAATTCCGATTCATTAAAACATATTTTTGATACATACTTGAACTACTTTTTTCGTGGAATCCTTTGTTCCAGTTACATAAATTATGTCAGCCGAATTTTTAATACACGGTATTTGAACACGTGCTCCTGTACGTTTTTCAATACTCTTAAGATTAAGTCCTTGTTTGCCCAATAACGTACTTCGATGTTCTTTTGGAAACGGTGTAGTAGTAGTTTTAATCTGAAATTTTAATTAAAATTTCTAAAAAAAATATATTTTTATTTATTTATCCGTAATAAAACTATAAAATAACAAATGATTCATCAAACATTTTACATTATTATGCACATTTATGTATTATAATATTAAAAAATAATAATAATAATAATAATAATAATAAATTATTCATAATTTGTACACAACAATATAATATATATATAATAAATATTATTTTTATCAGTTTATCTTATTAATTCCAACTTAATTAAAACTTATTTACTTGAGTTTGGTCAATTGTGATAATCTTTTGTTTTGCTCGTTCTACATTTACTCTGTTGCCGCTGATTAGTAAAGTCAGATCCATGGTTTTTGAAATACAAATCTCTATTCCTACATTATACTCTTTCCCAATTTTTATATATACTTTCTTACATTTTTCTTGCTCTAATTGACTATTCCTGTCCCAATTCTTGTCTTGGGCAGGTATTGTAATTATCTACAAATTTTACAAAATAAAAATTAAGATATTATTTTATTTATATTCTAGATATAAATCAACAATAACTTTCTAAATATTACTATTCATACAGAAAAATGTTATTTAAAATCATAATAATGATGTTCTTTAATATGTAAATTATCGTTCTATAATTTTTATGTTATTTTTTATTTAACTGTTGACACAAAGTTATTATAGCTCAACAATTAAATCATGTGAGTAAGATAACTAAGTATACATTTTATCATTAATATACAATAATCATTATCATAAAATAATATTAATAAAATATAATAATTTGAGATCCCTAATTATAAAATAAGAGTTAATTTTGACTGATTAATTAAAATTTACAAATAACGGATAACATATCAAGTGGTTAAAGACGCGATCATTTAAATAAATAAGGTAGAAAAGAATATGGGCTTATGAGTAAGGTGATTGCGTAGAAGAGCTGTAATAATAAAAGAAGGAAAATAATAGATTTATTAATGCCAGAAGACCTGAGATAAATTGGAAAAAGGTATATCGTCCTTTGGACTATTAAGTAATAGGATATTATTAGAACCAGTGATGGAGGTGCAAGAAGCTTCGGAAAGAGGTTTGATAAGAGGAGACGTGAGTGCAATATTTTTATTTTGATGATAAGAAGGGGGTTGTTTTGCGACGTTTAAGAAGTAATTTATGTTTAGGACAACCTTTATAGTTGGAAGTATGATCATCCGCGCAAAATTCGCACTTGTTTGAGGAGTGATTTCCCTCACATTTAACACAGCGTGAAGGATTAAGAGTCACCATTATTTCCAGTATGATGATGGTAACAGTTAACATTGTGACCGTAGATATGTCATTTTAGACACTGAGGTGAATCACTATAAGTCTTATTGGATAATTCAACTTAAATTTTTGTGTGCAACATTGATGATTCATTAAGAATTATTTTATCATTTGTATTTGGATTAATTTCAACAAAGAACAGCGGAAGCGTATGCCCATTTTGAAATTCATTTGCGGGAATCTAATTCTAATAGGGCATCTGATATATATATATATATATATATAGTGACCTGATGTTTTTATATTGATGGTAAACAATAGATTCTTTGGTTATATTATGAACGCCACAAGAGGTGTCGAGTTTGATTTCTTTGTCCACTTCGCTCGAAAAGACAGCGAAACGATTAGGTGAAACTAATGGTTTAGTGTTTTTCCCCGTATTGATAGGAGAATTAGGCTATGATAACAGCGACCGTTTGGATTTGGTAGTTAGCGGAGAGGATATGTTGTCCATCTTGAAAGTGAAGTCACATAAATATAATACCGTGAACTAACTAATTTAACTTAAATAAACTAATAAAGTAACTTAACTAAAATCGCGGTAACGGAACGGGCAAATTATAATCACACTAACATGCGATCGTGTTACAAGTCAATATCAAACTGATTGTTCTAATACTTATTAATTACTATTAAAATGGCATGATAAATTACTTCGGTCACCGTTGAAGATTTGATACTACTCTGTTTTTTAAACGGTACAGTCCCAATTGTGTTGTATGTCCTCGAAACTGGCAAAGCTGGAAATACAATATCATAGCTGTTGCCATTATCCTTAGCACCTCCTAAACTAGGTACAGACACCGTTGACACAATCTCCATCATTGTAATTGTTGTTCTAAAGAGGTACTGAATTACTTTTCTAAAACAAAATCTTAAAACTCTAAAATCAAAATGCGAATGAATAGAAAAATTTAATTTATTCGAATTTGATATCAATGTTCAATCAGTATTATGCTTTAGAAAGTGATTTTATACGTCATATAAATCAACTAAATATTCTTCTATAACTATAAACAACTAACAAACTAAATCACCAATAGTTACAAATATACAAAATATAATTTAATATCGATTAATAACGACTAATAATGCAATTTTTTTAAGTCTGTATTATCAAACGATAATCGATTGAAAAAATAAAATGTTCATATAAAAATCAAAAATGTATTTAAATATTAAGAAACTATTAAATACCATAAAAATGGTATCATAAGTACTCAGTTTTGGTTTTGAATCGCTACGAATAATATATTTTATAAAATAACAGCATAATGACTAATATCGTACAAGTATAATTGATACTTATTAAAATGTCCAATTCCATCAATTTATAATTTTCTTAAGTTTATAAAACTATTTTGTGGCTTTCCGGTATATTTGTTTTTGTTTTACTGCGTTAAAAAATGTTATGAAAAATCTTGTATCTAAATTTCAACTTTTAATTATAACATTTTTTTAAGCTTTTTTAAATAGAAAAATGTAGCGAATTCTTCTTTTTTTTTGTTGAGTTTGGTCCACATTTAATGATAAATCACGCTCAATTGTTTTACTCCTATTTATTCGTTGGAAAATATGTAAAAAAAGCTTTTTATTACGTTTTTAAAAATATTTTTTCAGAATTTACCATCATTTTACCATATTTTATCTTTGACGAAATAATTACGAATGCTTGTTATGTTGAAACATAACATATATTTATATCTTAAAAAAAAGGCTTTATCTTTGGAAAATTATACCGGTTATTATTATTTTTTGGATTACGATAAAAAAAAATGTAATGTTACTGTAACACTGTATTCCATAAATATTGTCACTTATTTTTTTATAGTTCTTCGATGGGTTTTCGTAATTGTTAAAAAAAACTGTTGGAAAATTCGTAAATCTACCTCCCCTTAATGTACTAAGATAACGAAATTTTCATTTTTTCTTATAATTTTGATTTCTCTTTTTGGTAGAAATCGTGCAAAAAACCATAGTGGTTGCCTATATGAGCATCCTGCAAGGATAATATCTTCGCTTGTCAGGTCACCGCCACATTTATATCAACGGGCATGACGTCCACAAGCGATCCACAGAACAAAGCCTTGGCCCAACCAACATTAGAAGCTGAGCGCGACCAAAACCCATTAAACTCAAAATCCAAACACCTAGTTTGTGGCAATGATTTTGCCTCTTTAAATGGATATTTGGCAAAAGCTTTGTAACGATCAAAAATAGATTAGTGTCCGTGTTGGTTTTTCTCATTAAATCATAACCATCTTAAATAAATGCGCGACCACTTCATCACCTATAACACCGATTGACGAAAACACTTTGGAATTCCCTCCGACTTCTGTAATTGCATACCTCTCTATCCGGTTGTGTGTGGTATGTTAGTGGGTGGCCATGTAGTAATTGCATGATAAATATCGGCCAATTATTATAATTATTATTATTATTATTATTATTTCAACGAGCCAGTTTTCGTATAGTTCTGGAAAATATTATACTGGCTCACTTTTTGTGTAGCTGTTCCGTCGTCCACAACATGCACGAGTAAACCGGACCATGCCGGTGCGTCTTGGGACGACGACCAATCATCGAATTGGTCGGTAATGTATTATAAAAAAAAATTATATTCTTATTATTATTATTATACCTTGTCCGGTATTCGTCAGTGCACTAACTCCATGGAGTTTTCCCCACTATTACTAATTTTTATAATTCCGCGTTTGGAAAATTCGCCATGTTTTAAAGGCAAAACTATAAAAAGGTGGAGGTTTTATGCCCGTACGAGCTTTCCTCCATCATGTAAAAGTTTTTTTTATAATATATTTATATTCATCTATAATGTATTTTTCTTTATTAATCCTTTTCCTTTATTTATGAATAAGGTGTAAATGACCACGATAGTAAAATCCAATTACTCCGGCCCCAAAAAGGGTTTCGGTATTTGGTTGGCGACCCATGTACCTTTGAAGGTGATCGTCAACGGGCGCTCGACAGAACTTTCTGTACTGAGATGTCGCAGCTTCTCGTCCAAGTGCAGTCATCAGAGTTCAATAACTGATCGATACAACGCCCGCGACACTCATTATAAAATCAATGATGATAACTAGAGCTCGAATGTTTAGGACTTGGCATATTTTTTTCGTACAGCCAGAACAATACCCTAATATGATATAAATTCGATTTATGAAATCTCGATTGCAAATATGTAAACTTATTTTGCACATTTTTCATTTTTGAGCATATAAATGTATATATCGATTGTTTCTAGATTAATTAGCATATATTTTATAAATTATATGTATAATATTAAATATTGTGCATATTATTGTAAATTATCATTATCGTTAATTATGTCATTTTTAGTCTACAAAAACTAACTGTCGGATCGTCAAAGGTTTGGAAATATCAGCAAAATTATTGTTGTACAGTGTAATCCTGATACTTAAAGTATGCTTAACTTATGAAAATTTAACTTTAATAGATCGAAAACTAATTTATATATTTTTTTTTTTTTTTCATATTCATTAGCATTTATTTGTAATTTAAATTTTATTAAATATTTTCTTAGTATTTTGTTATTTAGTAATTTTGAATACACATTCAAAAGATTATATACATTTTTTGAATTAATATTAACTATTTTTTTTTTTTGCATATATTTGTTGAAAAATAGGTATACCATATATAATACATTTTATGGCATATAATTGCATATTTTGACATTTCTAAATTTTTATAAAATTTTGGTTATTATCATCCGAGCTCTAATGATAACCAAACCTATCATTTGAAGGTGGCCTAGGTGGTTTTTGATTTTTGACAAACCGGATTCTTTAACCAATAGCTTTGAGTCTTGCTTAATATTCACTTCAAAAGAAGTCTCCATAAACAAATTTGACGAAATCGTTTCTAAGTTCTCCACATAGGCGTGTTCAGACTTCGGTGGCCGAAAAGGCATACATTTTTATTAAATCGTGAAACCAATTTTTTTATTTTTTTTTTTTTAAACATGAACAAATATTTATTAATCATGTTCAAATATTCGCAATGATTGGAATAATTTTCAATCAAGACCAAGAAGTATAACCACAGGCGTGTTAAAAAAAAAAGTAAAGTAATAATATGGTATATTTATAATTAAAGTAAAAATGCATACTACTGTACACTATCACACTAAATCACACTACTGTACTATATTTTATTGGAACTCTCGGTATTGTATTAAGTACAGATCATATGACTTTTTTTGACATGATTTTTTTTTTGGAGGTACAGTCCATCGAGGGAGTAGTGCCCACTCGTTCTTTCCCGTAAACACGCCTATGCGAGAAATGTCTAATCGTTAAAACGGACCAACCTTTAAAAAAGATAAATTATTTTTTAGATCAAACAGTAGTAATATAACGTATTTTTAAAAATGAAACGTTAACAAACCTATTTAAACTTGAGTCATTAAAATAACTGTTACTCGTAAGTCGTCACCCGTAGTATCTACTTGTACTCGTATAAACTTTTATGAAACATATACGAACGCAGAGATTTTTTGTTTTGCATTTTGATTTTTTTGAAATCGGTAAAACGATAATATCATTTATGATACATTAATATTTAGCAACTAAACCACATAAATCGATCAATTATAATTAAGTATTTTTTATTAAGATTTTAACAAAAATAACAACTATAAAAAATACGACAAATTTATGGCAAAGCAAATCTTCAAGTGATTATATTTACCAACAATATAAATAAATTAAAATTATTTTCTAATTTATAACTAAAAAAAAAAAAAAAAAATAATGTGCAAAAATAATAGCTATAAAGTTGATTTGAATATTTTGATTTATCCGTAAACACGATGTATAACAATCGATTTTATATTAAACCAATAATCAATATTACAAGTTTTATTTTTAATGAAAGACAATAATACTTTTGTAATATACAAACGATATATAAATTATAAAGAAATTGAGTATAAATTTCAATTTCAAAAGGAATGAAAGAAGTATGATATTAAATAAATAATTTAACAAGGCTTTAGAACGTTATCCATAAACTGTCCCATTATGTTTCCAGGTGGATTATAATTAGCAACGATCACAATTCTTCCTGACTTGCCTTTCACCATTGCTATACCCATGGATTTCGTGCCTTTCCACACAAGTTGGGTAAAATGTCCTGCAATCAAAACGAATTATACGTATTATTTAAGTACTTCGATTATAAAATTGGATAAAACCGGAAATATATTATTATTATAGATTGCGTTCTGATTCGCAGCATTCCTTTCACAGTACTATCTACATATAACCATTTAATTAATTAATTCTAATGATAAATTAGAAAACCAATAATATTGCCCAATGGATGGACAAGTTAATGAAAAAATTAACTTTATTTGGTTAAGTTAACATAAAGAACTTTGAGATATATGTCAATAATTAAATAACAATATATTTCACTTTATAAGTTAAAAATTAATATGGAAAACAAATTTACATAATTCCATTAAAAATATATTTTTATATTGTCACTAGGGTGTGTCACATATGTACGATTGTGTAACTTTCAATTTTTTTAATATTCATCAAATATTTTGTAGAACATGCATCTTATTCCCTCTTTGTACACACTACTGATAGTTATTTAATTATTTGATTTTAAATAGGTTCCTAATTGTAGATACGTAAGTACAAGTGCAAATATAATTCTAATTTAATATATTATTTTTCAAATTAACTGGAAAATATAAAGTTATTATATTGTATTATTAAACTAATTAAGTTATAAAGCCAATTAGATAATTAAAAAGTTATATTTAAGTTAACAGGCTCGATAATTCTTAAAATTTTAACCACTTAATGTCCACCTCTGGTACTGCCTACATTCAATATAAAAAAAATCGTCTAACATATTGTATATTATCGTGGTTGTTTAATACTAATAATACATTCGCTTGCAATAGCCAACCCGAATCATTTTCGAAACCTCACCACAGGCCACAGTTATAATATGTTATATAATTATCCTCATTCAGTAATCGTCGACATCTATAGTCGAATATATACGAGTATGTCACTTGTAACATATTGAGTAAAATAGTTTCATATATTTTCATGTTTATAAAATACTTTCGGATTAACTAAGTCAGGCAATTGTAGTGGCGTTCTGAAGCAAAAGTAAAATGGGCATTTAACAATAACAATTTACTCCAGTGCAACACGAACATTGCTACAATATATTATAAGTGCTTTCCGTAGAACAACAATATCAACAACGATCTCACGGTGACTTTCTAATAATTTTCATGTATAATGAAATAATAGGTACTATACACACTCGGCGATACTTCAGAAACGTTTAATAAATATATGCTTTATCGTTACCTGATTTGAGAATTCTAGGTTCTTTCGAGTAATCGTAATTTTTCCCCTCTTTGTACCAGTTACAAATCGCATCTTTGGCAGTCACCTGGTTTGACGACCACATGCTAAACAAGTTCTCGCCAAAAGGATTTTCCGGCTGATGCATGAACTTGTCATCTTTTGCTAACGTCTTTGCCCACGTGAGCGCGTTACGGCACAACTATAAGATATATACGAACGAAAATATTATATATTACATAATTTTGTGCTAACTTATACCATTAAACTAACTATAACTTATAAAACTAACTAACTTAACTAAACTTTACTTCTAACTAATTACTTTAAACTTATAATGTTTAAGTCGTATCTATATATTATATATAATACAATGCAATATAATTTAATACTCTTTATTCAACAAAGAAAATATATTACAATGAAATTTATATGTGAAAACCTCTTATGCCACAATGTCTTAATCATACAAATTTAACTGATGCGAATCCGCAACACATAAAGCAGTTTTTTTTCAAACCGATAACTAGTTGTTGTTCTAAAATTGAACCGCAAGTCCGTGATGTGGTGTGATTTCCGCACCAGTTAGGATATAACACTGATGTCGTGTTGCATTATTTCATATTAATATCTACGGTTGTATTATACCTATATGACGTATGCGTGTAGACAATGTTATTGCTCACCATTTTGTTCAAAGTCAGTGGCCCAGAACCGTGTTTCAACCGGTAGTCATTATGCAGTTTTAAACTGTCTTTGTACAACTGTTCGTCCGTGTATGAAGACTGTAAAAGAATAGGACTGAGTGGTGTGTCCTTAAAACCTCTAAAACCAAAAGTTACAAAATAATACATTTTGCAGTAATTGAATACAAGTTCGGGTTCGTCGGTGAACGAATAAAAACATTAATATTAATATCGCAATTGACTTCTTACCCGATAGGTGGAACGTTTTCTTTGAACTGTCCAAGGAAATTTCCAGCCGGGTCGTAACAAGCGACGACAAATATTTGCCCTGATCGGTTTGACGCAACGCCAACTCCCATTTCCTTGCTATTCGCCCATATGACCTGAGAAAAATGTCCTGAGAACAAACGAATTAACATTATGGAATTAATAACGTATAACAAACAATTGTTTTCAGTACTAAGATGCCTGATTTTTTTACAGTAGCAGTGACACGGTACGTGTCCATTAGTACCGTCATTTGTATGATGTAAGTGTGTATAATATACACATGTATGATTTTCTTTTTCTAATATAATTTGTGTATACATATTTTATGTTATGTAATTTTTAAAGCAAAACAATAAGTTTTTTTTGTATTGAATAATATAGATATCTATCTAGTCACGTGGAGTAATACAAATTTACGCACGCAAGTTATACATCACAAGGTGCCTACAGATATCTAAACACCAAGCATCAAAAGATCTTAAACGAGAGAATGTTCAAAAGCAAATTTAACTTTGCTCATCGATGTGTACACGTTTTATAGCACAAATTTATAAATACAAAAAATAAAAAATAAATAAATATAAAAAAATAATAAAAAATATAAAAATAATCTTTACATGTCCCCAACAGTACATCTAGCTAGTATAATGATTTCATATACAATTAGCAAGTACTAATATACTGCGGAAATCCGAATATATTATAAATTATATCCTAATTTTATTCTAAAAAGTGGTAGAGACAAATAATTTCAAAACAATATCCATTTTATTGTAATACAAGAGAAGAGATTCTCGGATAGAGAGCGTTTGTTTCTTAGGTTAAAAGAGTTGCATGAATTAAATTATAAAACAATAAAGAATTTATGTTGCCCAGCAACGAAAAACAAATAAATACAATTAATATTTTAATAAATGCGTTTGTGTTCTATATCCGAGGGAGTGATATTATAAAATATTGGTTTCTATAAACTTATCAACATTTAACGTGATATATTAAGAAATGCAAGTGAAATTGTTATTATACCATAACGTTTCATGAATTATTATATATTTAATTAATTCCTAAATATTTCGATATTTTTATTTAATATTCGGTTTAGTGATTGTATAAATATTTTATTACGAATAGTAAAATTCAATACGTAATATAATGTACTTATTATTCTTTTAATTTATACAAAATTATTTTTATTTTATATTTTATGAGTAATTTTCTTAAAAATATTATATCTAATTTTATCGTATTCTAATTTTTTTCTGCCTGTTTCGGGTTTTTGATTGATTTATAGATTTTGAGTGAAGCGAAGAATGTATTATAAATTATTTTTTTCTAAATACTTAAATTAATTAACTTTTGTAATTATCTCTATGTACTTCACCAATAAATAAATGGCAATAATAATTTTAGAAACAAGCTAAAAAAAAATTCCAGAAATAATTATGATGAAATTAGTATTATAAAATAAAATAACTTCTTACAATTATGAATTGTGTTATGCACAGATTCTTCAAGACTATCCATAGCCTACATAATAAAAGCTATAAAGTCATAATTGTCTGTGACAACCCACTTATTTTATTTATATTTTACAAGTCCGTATTTGATATGTTCTAACACCGTCCATCTTCTATGTATGTAAGTGTTTTTATTTTTATTTTTTTTCTGCCTTCATTAGAACATTACAGTAAATGTAAGTATTTATATGTAATTTTTATACTTCTATTTGTATTTCTTAAACTACCGTTGAGTTTTATTGAGCACAATTATGTACTGTTCCTCGATTTATTTGATAGGGTATAAAAACATTGAAGAGTAAGTCAAAATCGAACAAAATAATGGAATCATAATAGCACCCAATAAACTATTAATTAATGATTAGTTTTAAATGTATAACATTTAATGGTGCATTATATTTAACAGCAATCATATGCGTTATGTCTACTACAAACTGTTTTAAGTTTATATTATGTGAGTTGTGTACATTACTATGTTCCTTAATTATATTTATTTATACTAAAAGCATGATTATATGTTTTATCCTGCATGGAAAAGAGCTATACTATTTAAAAATAACGAATGTAAATTTTAACTGAAAAAAAAAAAAGTTGAAATAAATTACATTCAGCACGAGTACATAATTACAAAAAGATGAACTTAGAAAATGAATAGCTTTTAGCACATTTTAATAATTTATACCATAGTGAAATATAATATTAAACAAACATACAGAATTAAAGTACACAGAACACGTAGAAAAGTGTTAATTTTTATAAAATTATAACGTCGTACTTATATTTGTACACACACGCATATTTCGTTTGAAATAAAACCATTAAGTGTATATTACAATGAATTTTAAATTATATTTTGCTTTGTTACCTGCAGTTTATTATAAATGAAACAGACGTATGGTGTGTAACAAAAACTCTCGACACGCCGTAAATATTATCTAACACAAAACCCACCGCTGGTCACAGTAGAAAATAATGTAATAACTATATTATTATTGTGACGTAGAGTAATAAAACCAACATTACGTATCCATTAATCGCAAATACTTCATATATTTTACTCATCATAGTCTGTATGAAAACTAATGCTTTTATTGGTCAACACATCAATGACGTAACACAGGGAATAAACTTCCAAGTATTTTAAAAACTATCAAATAAGTTACAAACTCGATACACAATAAACCTAAAGGAAATACAACGGTCTTATATGTATATGAAATTTATCTGTTTACATTATTATTATAAGAAAGCCTTAGCATTTTCAATAGAAGAATATATTTTAGGGCATATTATATGAGAGGGGTACATCTGCCAATTAGCACACGAATCATCACCTGATTTTAAGGTAGTCGGTTCACGGCCGAACGGATGAAACTTAATTTCTTCGTACCAGCTGTCCACTGGTTCTCTGCCTTCGATTCTGTGGTTGGGTAACGATGTCCATGAGCAAAACAAATTCTCACCGTACGGCGATGATGGCCTGTGCTCGAGTAATCCTTTGATACTCAAATAATTTGCCCATTCTTCTGCATATTTACATAGCTATGCAAAATACATCAATAATAATGTAATTTAATTTTCACCTTATGTCAAGTAATATTCTCTGAGTTAAAAAACGAAACATAACAATTATATATTTTGTTTTATTTGCAATCATAAATTTACTAATATTAATTCCTATTTAAGTTGGATTCTATAAACAGTAGACCAACATGATAAAATGCATTGATATGAAAAAACATTTGAATTAATTAAATGCAATCTAACTAAGAATGAATAATTTGTTTTAAGTTTATATTGCTTAATGAGACGTTTGAACATGTAAGGGTAATTTTAGAATATCAATATATCATTGGTAAACATGTAGGTGATAAAATTATTAGGAAAATAGAATTGTTAACATATTACCAATAGAAGCAATAAAATCAAAAAAACCCTTCAATAAAATATTTTATAGACTCGTGAAAATGTAAATATACCTACCTCAAACAAATATTTACACCGAAACAAATATATAAAATAAATAAATAACAACATAACAAACACTACAATATCGAGGAATGCAAATTAGTTGAACTCGTAAATGCAAATTTCCTCATTCATTCATAACACAAGAGTGAACACGAGTCACTTTACTAAACGTCAATCATATGTTCATAATAATAAATACAATAAGTAATAATACGAGTAGTAAACACATTATTACATAGTAACAAGAGAAACAAGAACAATTTACATAAAATATTTTTTCTATCATTTTGTCTGCTGACCACGAAGTGAAAGCACACTTGTCACGTTTTATTATGCGGTTTTGTTTTCCCTTACTATGAATGTACCATATAGTTGTACTTCGGAAACCCTATCTACTGCGGCGGCGGAAGTTTCAATGGCCTTCATCGTCCAAGACGAGTAGAGGCATTGTTGTCTTGTCAACGAGTAATTTATCCGAATTTTTCTATTACAAAGATTACATACGACGGACATTAAAAATAAAAATTATGAAACTATGTACGTGTATAAAATATATACATTATAAGTATATGCTATACCTAATACACAAAAAAAAACAATTTTGTCGAGAAAATATTTTCATCGATTTCTTTCAGTTTATAAAACATGACGTACGTATGAAAAAGGAAACAAATTTAAATGTATTTGTAATCACTATGAATTGAAAGTATGTTTACATCAGGGTTGCAATTTCGTACTCATTATCATGCAATACTGGAAATGCTTACCTTTTTATTCAGGCTCATTGGAGGAACTGAGTGCTTTTTCCTATACTGATTGTGTGCTTCTAAACATTCTTGTGTAAATGTGATATTGTCAATAAGTACTTTCTTTTGAGATTTTATAGCTGTGCATTTCTATAACAGACAAAACAAACCGTTTCTTTTAAATTATCAAATACACGTAGGTACGACGTGTAGGTAACGACCATATTGATATTATAGTGTATTTAGTAACCTATTATGAATTCATAGTTTGATAACATTTAAATTAAGTAAGTACATTAATACGGATCATAATAAAATAAGCAATTTTTTTTTTAGTAAATATAATAATAAATTTAATCTATTTACCAACTAGAAAACGGTACAAACTACAAATTGAACTATTTATATTATAATAATTGTAAATACTTGAAGAAATAATTATACTAATTATATTTTTATTTAACATTACCTACTGATAAAATTGCGTAAATTAACAAAGGCCACTATATGTAAATGAGATATATAATACTGAACGTAAAATGTTTTCGTAATAATCTTGAAATTCATATAGGTATTATAAATATATTATTTTGTTTGATTTGATCAGAAATTATGCATGTGTTTTTCCTTTGTTTATCAATTTTTCGGATTGTCATCACAAAATGTTTATTAGTAATTATGATACAACAATCATTTATTTTTGACAAACAATAAGTTCCAATTTCAATTCATACTCAATTTTGTATTGTGCAATCAATTCTATTCGGTAGCGTGATTTAGGGCATGTGTGTAATAAATACAATATCGGTTTACTCAATCCAAGAGTAACATATTTATGCGTCCTTCCGTAATGCTTACGAAGTATAGTCGATTTGATTTAAGGGAAATAATATCGTATACATTGTGTATTATATGTCTTGTTATTTTCAACTATTATTTCATAGTTGTAAAATATTAGTTTCTTTTTTCAATTTCAGTAGGTACTGAAATATTATCTGATAAAGAAATTACATTTTTACAAGTAAAACACCAATTTAATAATATGCGTGAAAATGTTAGATGTTTTAATAGTTATGTTAAATCATTTTTTTCCTAACTTTTTCTAGATCTATGTTTTTTTAATCAATTAGGTAATACATTTAAAAATAATTACAAATTCTTATGTTGTTTGTGAATAAATTTAAGCTTGGTGATTATGCGTCCTTGCTTTATTTTAAACAACATGATCACTTGAGTGCAGATCTGTCGGCATTGTATGACAAGGTTTTTATGTATGTGCCTCAACATCGATACGTGATCACAAGGTAGTCGCATGCATATCAAGCACGCACAAATGTCACTTTCATGATACTTTCAGTATATCAATCTAAAGTTATAATTAACACATCCTATTACAGTCATAATACATATAAGATCAATCCAGAGCTAGAACAGCATCGAATAAAAAATGACAATATTATTAACACGTTTATCTGTATAATATTTTCACGATAATATACATTTTATATACTTGAGTTTTCATTTTATAAAAAATACGCAATATTTTTTTCTCTGTTTACATTTGAAGTATTTTCAATATTTTTTAAACAAATTATTTCATCATTGTTATTATCATCAATTCTCCAATATTTATTTTTGATTTTTTTTTTTTTGTAATTATTTTTATTTAATACTAATATATTATATAACAGTAATAACTAAACTATTTTTTTCTAAATTTAGTTAACACGTTTAAAGAAATTTAAAATTATGATGACTTCTTGTACGGTTCGAGCTTCACTGATATTTTCCCACAATATATTAATTGTTGGAAAATTATGGAAATTATCTTAGCTAAAATAATAATTTTAAAATATTATAAAAGTTAAATTACTTGTTTGTATGAAGTCTTTAATTCTGGTGAAGAAGTTGATGACCTGGACGACAACGATGATAAAAAATCATCTGATCTATCTACCAAAACAAAAATTTTAATACATTTTTATTAAACTCAAACATTTTTCGTAACAATTATTGAAAGTGACTTAAACGTTGTTATAGTTGTTGTTGTTGAATTGTTGTATCTTCGAATAATATATTTCACAGTTGTGACATAACGACAACAAAAAATGGATTCTTATACGACGAGAGAATTATTTCTGGAACGAAATTGAGAGAGGAACTGTTGCGTGAAGATTAAATAAACAATTGTCAGATTGTTTTCAGTGTCATTACCACGAAACATATAATATTACCAGTTTATTTGAAGATTAATGCATAAGCAGAAACATTTAATATACCATAGACTGTTTGTTACGTGATAATAAATGTATTAACCGAGGAAAAATGGTTTTCTATTTTAAAGTATATTATTGTAATATTTCATAAATCTATTCTAATAATCTTCTGTATAAATACATATACAAACCTAATTTGTGATCAATGGATTCTTCTACATTTTTCGTTTCAGAAGTCACTTTTCTTTCGGTTTTGTTACCACGAAATGTCTGAACGGTTTCTTTGGTAAGTGTCTCAAATTTGGGTTTCTAAAAAATAAATGAAAAATGTTGATCTTATTTAAAAGAATAATAAATTAATATAAAAATACAATAATATCAATATATCTTATGAATATATATTTTCGATATTTTAATCCTACTTACTTATAATTAATTAGAATCTTTATATCACCCTAGTAATAGTTGACCGTAGTTTATATACTACAGTATCTACAGACTAAAAGGAATATCAATTCATAATTCTTGGAAAAACATTTATAATAAATCTATTTATTTTTTTACTGTCGAGTGCTTAGTAATATACATATTAGATTAAATAAATTATAAATATATTTAATTATAGTTATAAGTTAAGTATCAATATCAATTTATAATTAAATCATAAAATGTAATAATTTCGAGAACATTTTTATAAACGGTAAAAGATTTTACGCATAAAGGACAAAAACAAAACTATCAACTGAATCGTCATCGATCAGTGGTTTATTTGATACAGATGATTTAATATTAAAATAATTTAAAATATAATTTAATAACGCACCTGTCCCAATTTTGTCGGGGCGACAAATATCCTCCGTTCTGTTTTTCTAGTCATAACTACTCGACTGTGACCTTGATTAAAGTCATGCCCATGGGTGGAGTCCTGAAAAGATGTTAAGTCGATGGAACTACTCGGATACCTTTGTCTAGGCAAGCAGCGTAATCTAAAAAATATCGATCGTTAATCGATTTTAATTGAAGCAATTGGTCATTTTTTAATCACAAAAATTATTTATATTAGTCATGCTATATAATATTATATCAAAAATGTAACCAACCCATAAACAATGGTAATAAGTTATGTATTATTTCACGATCATCTTCATAAATATAGTTAAACATTATTCAATACGGAGTTATCGTGAAAATGATTTACACTGCTGCAAAACTAATGTTAACTTTAATTATTTTAGTGGAATAAAGAAAGAATTTATTATATTATTTTATTAAAAGAGAATTTAAAACAATTTTATAATATTACTGTACGAGAACTTTACTTTAAAATAAACTGATGATTTTATTAAAGTATTGAATAATAATGAATATATTATAATTGTTATGATAAATTAACATTATAATACCGGGTAATTAAAATACATAACGCTTCTATAACTGTTCATTCACTTATGATTAGTGTTATATATTTAAAGTTATTATAATAGTTCTAAAATTATGATATTTCAATAGAAAATATTTTATGAAGTGAAACGCCGTACCATGACTCGCACACTTCAATATTTCAAATTTAATTCTGGTATGTGCCGGAAATATGTGTTCAAAACAGTTATGAATAATTTTAACCATGTCTAATTGTTTTCCTCGAATGAAAATTATACGCATTTCAAAATGATGCCTAAGTTTGAATTCATTAATTTTATGCGGACGGACAAATTAAAAACTTTTGATCTATATTATACACTATAACTTTGCACTACTTGACCATATACCATGATAATATATTTTATTTAATTACTTTTGTTAACATGGTTATTTAATTAGGATTTTCGTTGTTATATTACCGTATAACAAGCCCATAGAAATATTTGAAAATTTAGATTTTAAGATGCAGAAAATTAATTTTAATTCGCAAAAGTATAGAAATGATTTGTGTTGCTAATTTAATAAATCCTATCTAAATCTTGGATTTTAATGTTCAAGAACAACAATAGAATTCACTAAGACTTGATGAAAAATGGAAAAAGATCCAATAAATAATGTTTTGTACAAGAATCATGTAATTCGGAGTTTATTTTTAGCTCACGAGGAACATAGCGTATCTAAATAAAAGGTGCCAATTTAAAATGCATTAAATTCGAAATTCTGATGGTACCTCAAACATTTCTCGTGATCATTTTAATGCTTGTTAATAATTGGCTACACATTTTTCAAATTCCCTATAATATACCCAGCATAACAATTTTTTTGAAAAAATATTTTTATCGTTTGAGTATACAAAACTAGAATACATAATTAAAAACGAAGAAAATACAAAATATAAACGATATTAAAAATTTATAATTGTGAAACGTACCCATGTGTATGTACCATAATTCTATAGATTAATGAATGAAGATCACGTTACGGTTTTATAAACCGTAGATTAATAACATACTGATAACGAAATTTCTACTTGTACTATATCATATATTTTCGTCTGTTTGGTATTAAGAAGAAATAACAAATAATGAAAGAAGTTTATATCAAGTTGTCATAATATATATTTTTAATTAATAAAACTTGAAACATAATTATAAATAATTAATTATGTAATATGTTTACTGATAATTAAATAAACAACATTTTAAAGTAATTAAGCACCTTAAACAGTTTTAAATTCAATTTTATATCACATACACGTGTTTATATCACTTTAGGTCCGATGAAGTTTGGTAAGAACCACAAAATACTCTTCTATTGGTTTAAAAAGAAAAATGTTATTAATTATAAATTACATATATTATTCAAATAATATTATCATAGTAATAACGTTATTATTTATATCGTTCGAAACTGTATATAATCAAAAACAGAGGGGCAAAAAGTTAAGCGTTTCAACGCAGGTGGCTACAAAACACATTTTGATTAAAAGGTGAATAAATATGGTGTAAAGTATTATACTTATATTCGACAATGTGTTATTAATTCCAAATTTACTATGGAATATATACTAATGATAAACTATTAATTTTCAAGTTATAAGTATGAGAATTATAACTATTTAAGAAACTCATATTTTGCTTAAAATTAAAATATCATAAAAATCGACCAACAAAACACAAATAATGTTCTTTTCTTTTGTGTTTAACAGTTGTCATTTGACTCTAAGCGTTTAAGGTAATAACAATACATTTAAACTACTGGACACAAATGTATATGTTTGTACGATGGAAACAACACATGCTAGTGTGAGGTGTCATCAAAAGATAAAAAAAACATACAAAAAAACGAACCGCTTTTTGACTGTATTTTATGATATTTTCTAAAATAAATATTTCAAAACTTATTGGTTTCAAACTTGAAACTGACCAATAAGTGCGATGACATACTGTCAAAGTTCTACCGTCGAACCTAACACTCTTCGATACGATTGATATTATAGTAATTTCGAATAATTCCCATCGTTTCCCAATTCTATGCACCGCATAAATACATATATATATATATATATATATATATATATATATATATATTATTATATATATATATATTATTTAGAAAATAAAAATGAATTAAAAAAAAAATCATTAACTAGCTACTAACCTTTCGACATCTGATCTAGACGGTTCTTTAATCACCATGTTATAGCATTTAATTAATTCAAATGGAAAACTACTACAACCATAATGGAATTCGATAGTACATTATATTATATTATATGTTATGTTGACACCGCAGACCAACTAATGAAAAGGTATGTTATTATATGAAAATACTAAGCCACTAGCAAAAAATAATATCAAAACGCTTACGAATGCAGCAGTAGTATTGACGCCTAATTCGTACGACACGTAGAGCGAACTAGCAGCGACTTAGACATACCGCGTGAACCGCATTTGAGCGAGTGATTTGAGCGCACAACGAACTATTCCATACACCTCTCTCTATACCTGTTCCGAATCGTCGCGCTCCTGTGCGCATGTTCTTTACCGAGACATTTATTGTTTTTTTTTTTTTTTACTTTTACAATCCATACCATTTTTACGTTTTTACTCAATGCAGATGCTATAAAATAATTTATTATACGTAAGAATCAGTAAACAACTGTCTTCAAACAACGACGACGGGTAAAAATATGCAGCTACAATAGGTCTGCCCACATGATGTCTTTTACCGGACAACATTTTCCCTTGCCAGCATCATAGTCTATGAAGTTAGTGTCTAAAATTTTGCACAGTACTGCAATGATAAGTATACAGTACAAAATCAAAAACTGCACAGAAAAAGTCGTAGTCATTTCCTATTGGAATTTTTACGATAAGAAATATAGGTTTCGTTAAAGTTTGTATAGACCGGTTGATTTTATTGATGATACATGTTTTTTCTTTTAGTATATTCTTGATTTGATTTCCCACCCTATAAGATATCATGAGAAGTTTTTGAAATTAAAAATTAAATAATTTCATACGAATATTGCCGTGATCAGAATCTATAATATATATTTTTCAAGTTCAAATGGAATAGGAGAATATGGGCTAACTTATAATTTAAACAAACTTAATATATGTTTTTAACAATCGGGTGCAATCCTTGACAAATTTTAAATACAAGTATTTTGTTTAATTCATAAGTTTACAAGTGGAAGAATATTACTGTCTGTAAAATTGAAAAAGAACATAAAATAGTGATGTAGGAAATGCATTCAATCCAGGTACTAAATAATAATATTTAAACAGTTGCTTATATGAAAGAAAAATACAACATTCAGATAACACTGAAAAAATAGTAATAGATTATTAATTGTAGTATACTCTGCAATTCAGTATGGAATCAATCTTTAAGTAGAAAAATAAAATAATTGTTTAACCAATTGTTCAAAATTGCAATTTAAATCTTACGACTGAAACAGAAACTCAAATGTTGAACAGTGAAAACAAGCCAATAGAACAGTATAATGTAACACTTAGAATATACATTTACATTCAGACAATATTTTTAGTACATCAATTATAAATTTAAAACATAATACATACAATAATGTGCAAATTATTTATAATAACTGCACATTTGTTTTTACCGATTACAAATCCACAATACAATAGGATATGATCATACGTAATTAGCAGCTTTATTGTATTGTTTTCGTTCATGTATCCGTTGAAATATCTCATTATTTAAGTATTGTTTTGGCAATTACAATTTGTAAACATTTTTCTACTCTTCAAATCACATCAATATATATATATATATATATACTACGTTGTGTTGTATACGATAAATTAAATATATGTATAGACTCTAATTTGTTTTATTGTTTAAAATTCATGTTTTTTAAAATTAAAAAATAATTACCTTTACATAGGTATAAACATTAGACAATTAATACTTTGTCTAAATTTAAAAAGCTCAATATATTTATACTTTCGTATCTACAACAAAAAAATAAATAATTACTAGTTCCAAGTATAAATATTTTAGTTTAGTATACTTCCATTATGTAAATTTAAAAGTATTAAAAATCATATACAGAAAATCTAGCGGAAATCAATATAATATATACAATATATACATGATACATATTATAAATTTATTTTCAATGTGTTAGCAAACGTAATTTTAACTAAAGAAAATGAAAATGTAATAAATTATCATATAATGTTTTAGAAAAAAATTATAAATAACGATTACAATGAGGAAATAATATAAAATATGTGAACTTCACTAAATCATCTGAATTTTTTAATACTTCGATAAAATAGAGTGTCTTGTATAACATTTTCTAATCATATGCAATATTAACTTATTATTTTATTAAAAGTAATTTTTTTCATGCATTGGAATCAGACATTACGATTATCACATCAAGTTAACTACCATGCAACACAAATGTAAAAAATCATATTTAATTAATGAATGATATTTACGAGTATTTCTAACAAAATAGAATTTCTTGTCATAATATTTAGTTAGGTTGAATGAAAGTGCATTTAGAGTTGTTATGGTAAAAACAATTCTCACGGTACGAATTACAACATACATAAGTATTAAAGCATTACATTTTAACTACAATATTCGTTTAACCAAATATATTATCGCAGTACTATATAGATAAGTAGTATTCCAATATCCATTTATCTCCTCACTACTATAAACATAGATTTAATATAAATTATTAATTATTTTTAATTTTTATATAATTGCAATTATATAATTACTAGGTATTATACATTAAAATTAGAATTACAAATTAATATAAACGATATTAAGGGTAATCTATTATCATAAAATAATATAGTTTAAGAATATTATACACACAAAGCTATATAAGTTTTTTAATGGGTCGATACCTAATATTGGTTAAAAATATACCTAAATAGATACTTATTAAAATATACGAATAAAAAAAATCAATTTATTTTATAAAACGTTGTACGATATTTGTACGCGTTTATTAAATAATTGACAAAGTGACCAGACTAGGGCTATTGGAAATGTTGAATACCACAGAATTCTAACCTGTAATTGATATTATATGTTGGTTTAAACTAGTAGGGTATTCCTAATAGTATACCTATTACCTACTCGTATATAGGCATAAAAAATATACGAAGAGAATAGTGACAGCGATGAGTGCCAATTGTCCTGTAAAAAAGCCAATTATAATTGGCCACCCATATGATTAGTCACTAACATATATACGGGTACTTATTAATAAATATTTTTTCCTGTTTTCACTTTTCTAAACCATTCAAAGTCTCTTTTCTAAACTATTTTCTATGTACAATGAGTAATCGGCATAAGATGTCTTAAATAAAATTATGATTGAAAAATGTATAAACAAATACTTCTAGTACATGAGTAACCTTAACTAAAATAAACCTCTAAAAAAATAAAGTCATTGAAATTCATCTTTAACGAACACTAAATAAAATACAATTATTCTACGGAATATTAAGAATATTTTATTGATATCACTTTATAAGTAATGTATTACACAAATAAACTGCAAAACCACGTATTCACAAATCCATGACCGTACATTCGAAATAGCTTTTTTTTAATAGTTTTAATTTCAATACTTCAACGAAAAACAAATATCAGTCATGTAACTAAATTAAATGAATTCTAAAATTAATAAATAATAACATTTGTAAAACCTAAAGGCAATTTTATTGTATTCTATAGCTAATTATTTAAATGTTTTGTAAGACATCATAGTTCCCCTCCCAACTGTGTGACATAATTATTTATCTTGCTAGTGTTCCCAATATTAATTGCTTAATTAATTCATTAATATACTGTGCACTACTCATGAACTGTACAAAAACTCGTGTAAACTCGAATAATGTTCATCTTTAGAAGTGTAAATAAATTGAACGTAATTGATCACAATTATTACGTAGGCAGACAATATCCCGGGACCTCCACCAGGATAGAAGGTAACATGCGATTTTAAAATGATTGCCTCAGATACAAAGTAACGAAAATATAAAAACACGTCGACTTAAATAACTGAAAGGATACCATTTTTATCTCTCTCCTTAGACTCGGTCGAGTAATCGTTGATCACGGAAGCGCGTTGTAACTATTTTTCTACCAGCGGTCACTTATTTTATACACACACTTTTGTAACTGCAATACTATTACAAGAAGCACACACCATCTCCGTCGTAATGATCATTATTCGTCATTATTATTATAATAATGAAAACTAGCATGAAGGTGATGACCGCTATAGCTGTGTCTATGTATCCGGATATAATGGCATTGTACCATGTAACGGTATCGAGAATCACTAAGTGTATAACAGTGTGTTGTAAAGTTAAGGAATACGTTAAAATGTTAACTTTTATATGAATAGCAGGGGGAGGCTAGTATATGATTAGGTACTTTCTTAATGATTATATAATATGACAATTAATAATAATATTTAATATCAATTATACTTTAGCAGTCATATTTAATTTTTTTTCGATCATTATTATGTATCGATGATAAAATATATTACATAAAAGTAAGTATACAATAATGATGTAATATATTGGAGAAATTTTGAAATTTTTCTAAGATATTTTCACGACCTTATAAATAATATTTCTGCTCAAATTTGGGGTGATCTGATTTAAATATCTCCAGTAACATTGAATTAATAGCGCACTGTATACGTATAACTTATACATAACATAAAACGGCGGGTGCCAATACACACAAGTTGCAATTAACATTGATTAAATAGGAAAATTGGACTATTCTGTTCACCTATTTGATATAATTATATTTATAAAAGTAATGGGCTGCTGTTATTTTATTGTATGTTATTTATAGGTTAAACTAAACCGGGAACATTACTCAATAGATTTTGAACAAATTATACAAATTAAAATATCGATTTAGTGATGTTTTAATATATTTTTAAAAGTGAAAAACAAATGTAATTTTAAAAAATTACATGGGGTTCTGAATTCTGTTACTGCTATTTGCAGTAAAATATTTTTATGGCAAAACAATATTATATAATTTATTATTATACACATATTGAGTGCAGTAGTAAACAAAGAATGTGCAATAGAAATTACATAAATAAGCAGTAATTACTTATATCAATTTAATCTGTTTGATCATTTTGTTATAATAGGCATAATATATTTAATCATATTATAATCCCTGTTTTATACTTATAATTACAATAAAATAGACTAGCAATTCCGGTTCTTGGGTGAGCCATGTAAATAAAAATGGTTTTTCGTGCAAACCAATAAAAGGACAAAATTACGATGGATTATAAAAACTTCTAATCAGTTTTTAATTCGAAAATTAATATTTTCACAAAGCTTTAGGAATGCAATGAAATTGCAAATTCAAACATATTTTTTTTTCGTGGTAAAAATAGTAAATTATATTATTTTGTAGTAGTTATTACATTTTAAGCTATTTACACTATAAATTAATGAATAATTTGTAAAACATAATATATAGTATATAGTATACATATGTATATGTACATATATCATATATATGTATGTAAATAATTTTTCATAACTATGTTTATTTACAAATTTGTCATAGGCCAAATATGTAATGCCTTTGAAAAACTATATATGAATCATTGACAACAGAAAATCTTTCTTAAGTTATGTAAAATAAAAATAAATTGGATTTACTACCAGTACAAATTGAAAATTAAATTTACATCAGGTAATCGTGGAATAATAATTTGAAAACACCATAATATATAATACTTGTATAAATTATTTAACTCTCCGAAGTATAAAAAGTATTATTTTATAAGTTAAAATACTTACATTTATTTAACCAAAAAATTATAAATACTTTTTTTATCAATTGTCATATGAATCATTAATCAATAATTTAATTTGCCTGAAAAAATAATATTATAAATATATGTACTCACACGTATCGATATTAACAGAAAAATTCTATGAGAAAAATTCGAACCAAGCAATACGTCCATGTGTAACAGCAATGTGTACTCAAATACTAAACAAATTTAACACAACACAACATAAAATTGAATGATACAGTATAGTAATTATTTTAACCTTCATTTCAAATTTTACTACTATAACTCCAACTGATTAAATCATTAAAGAATATTTTATTAATTTACATACAACGCCTCCTTCTTGAAAAATTGTTTAAACATTTTTTTTTTAGCATTTATTAAAATATATACAATCTGTAATAATATTTACAATAAGCATATGAGCGGTTAGATATTTTATAAGACATGAGGGTATGAAAAGAGAAGCAACCCAGCAGTACACTCAGACGCGAATAGGGATTTGTTAGACTATATATATATTTATTTTTTTTAACTGATTTTTTACAGAGACAAGTCACGACGCCAGTGCCGCTTTAAACTTCTAGGTGGGCTTCCAGGAATATTTATTGAATTGAGAGAAAGGATAAGTGGATTCGGATGATTTGCGAGGCGAAAGCGGAAACGCTTGTAAAAGGACGTGGCCGTTTCGGCGACAGTTTGAATATTAAGATCAGAATGTAGTGTATGGTTAGTTACGTAGAAGGGCGCATTAGTTATTATTCGGAGTGATATGGACTGAAAAGTCTGAATTTTGTTAATGTTTGATTTTTTTGCCGCTCCTCATAATTAAATACCATAGATCCAAATTGGCTTGAGGAGGATTTTATAAATTAATAATTTATTTTTTAAATTAATCTTGGACTGTTTACTTAAGAGGATATAAAGACTTTCTTCTTACGTTTAAAAGGAGGCGTTTTTGTTTGAAATGTTTGACCCAATTTAAACGTTTATCAAGGATCAATCCTAGATACTTGACACTAATAACAGATGGAATAATTTTATTAGATAAATAAAGAGGGGGGATAATACCTTTCTTAAGAGTAAAAGTTATATGTGAAGACTTTTCATTATTTATCTTAACTTTCCATTTGGAATACCATTCTTCCATTTGATTAAGGTGATTTTGCAATTGATTACTAACGACAAGAGGGTTGGCATTAGATGAATAAATTACTTTGTCGTCGGCGAATTCGGCTACTACGGTGAGCAGAGATACCGGTTGGTCTGCGACATAGATATTACACAGAATGGGGGATAAGATAGCCCCCTGTGGTATACTGGCCATGACGGGCATTAGATCTGAAAACTCAGAGCTTACTTTATTTATAAAGTGACGGTTTTCTAGATATGATTTAAAGAAAAGATAGTATGGTGGGGGAAGAAATTTTTTTAATTTAAACAGAGAGTCCGTTTAAACATTTAATTAATATTAATGATAATATATAAACGAATAAATTTACCCTGTGAATATATATGAATATATATGTAGAGCGAATATTCGGTGAAATTTTGAAAAATCAATTCATAGGATAGAATTTTATCCAACTCTAGTATAAACTCTTTGTTTCAGTCATAATGATTCTACTATAAGTATATAGAGATAAAAGTGTAGTATTTTGTTTTTAATTTAAATTCTTTGGAATTCAAACATTTACTTATTTTTCTTCAATAAATCGATTTCAAAATAAAATTCATATTTTATTTTAACTTTTTTACATATGAAATGAATTAACTTCTTTGGATATTGTTATTTTCTAAAAATATCCAATGAATATTTGATAACAGTTATAATAAAATTATTTAAATAGTTAAACATAGTTAACTCATGCAAAAAAACTTCTTATTTTTTTCCATAACTTCAGTACCATTGTGCAATATAGGCTTATGTTTTTTTTTTTTTGTTTTTTCCAACTTGATATTTTATGTAACATGCAATCAAAATATTTAATTTGTTTATGGCATGCAAACCAAACCCTACACCTGAATAATTTTAATTTCTTGTAAACATAATGTTAACGTTATTACCAAGTTATGTATGTAATGATATTGATTTAAAAATTTGGTTTAAAACATTTTATAATCGTTAGTAAATGTTAGAATTTAAACCGTTCATAGTAGAAATAAATAAATTATTTTTACAAAATCAAGAAATACAGATAATATAAATGTAATTTAAATAGATACTCAAATTGCGTATAAATATTCAATGCGAAGATCTATTCATTTAATCTAAGATTTTGAGCGATGCGAGATTCATAATGATATAAATATACATTTTTAATTTAGAAAATGTTTGTATGATGACAATTTATAAGTATCGAAGTGTATCATTAAATCAAAAATGGTACACAAAATATATAAAATATATTTTTTTTCTGGACTGTTTCTTTTAAGTTAATTTTTTAAAAAAAATCGATGTTTCAAATTCTATTACCATGCCAAAAAACATAGGTTTTCTTCAAATATTCATTATATTTTTCTAAAAAACGATATAGTTAAAGAAGCTTAGGTAAGTAAAAACTTTGGTATCTAATTGATTAAAAAATAAGTATAGATTATAAATTAAGTTGATAAACTGATTGAAAAAGCTGTAAAAAAAATTCTCACTTTAAGCAAGTAGGTAAGTGTATAAAACACAATGAAACATAATATTTTATAAAAAAAAAAAATATGAAAAATATGTGTCTACGATTACAAAAACTAGTTCATACAGCATATAATATGCAATATGCACCTACGCGTATATATGTGTGTAGGTTCTTTGCAGTATAATTTAGTTACTCCTGAGCCTCATGGATCAAAATATATTTGTATTATTTTAAATTTTGATATTACTTTAATGAAAAAATTATGATTTATTATATATACATTACAAGTCATAAACTATATATTAAATAAAAAGGTACTTGAATATTTAGAATATCAGAACCATAACATACACGGGTAAGGTTTAACGTACCTACTATAGTGGCAGAGACATAAGCTGTTGATACTTGATACTGTATGCAGAATAAATCGATAAGACTATACGCAATACGCATGCATGATGTGTAAATATGTAATCTAATACAGAATATGTATATGCACGTAAATATTACTTATTCTTTTTAAATTTATGTAACATAAAAAAAATGTACTTAAAGTTGAGAATAATGAATGAATTTAAATTATTAAAACATATACTTATCTAAGTTTCATGATACAATGTTCACATTTCAATATCTAATTATAACTATAAGAATCTAAAAACTTTATAAACCAGTAAAAATTCTCTTTACAGGCCCGAATCATGATATTCCATCATTTTATTGTTGTACGATAATATTCCTTAGGTTAGGTTTAACCACTTGAAAATTTCTAATTTAAATATATAAGGAAATTCGGTATAATACTGACATTGATAATTTTAATACTTATTAAACTTAATAAACATGTCAAAATGATTTAGTAGTTTTTTTATTAAATTATAATTGTGAGTATAATTATATGTATATTTAGATTATACTTTATCTTATGAGTACAATGATTTCAACTTTAAAGTATTATATTCTAGTATTCTCTACTTCATATTGATAATACATGATTCCAAATCAAATATCATTATTATATAATATTATGTTTTATAAATTAATAATATTCAATTTGTACTTTACAATTTCATTAAAAATATTACCATGTTAAAGGGTATAATAATAAAAAATTATTTGTATTATTATCTTAAAATTATACTCTTAAGTCTCGTAAATGTTCGAACTATTGATAAACTTATTAATTTTAAGAATTTAACAATTTAACAATTTCCTATTAATATAATTTAGATTTTAAAACAATGTTAAGGTGTACATAGAATATATAACTATTATAATATACAAATTACGTTATAATATTGAAAAAATTCTTCAATAGTACCATAATTTGTATAATTTTAAACGTATTTATTGGCATTTGTGGACCACTAAAATGGCGCAGTATCAGGTACTTGGAAATAATTCAATGCAAGTTGCGGGGTTAGTTACATACGCGCATGTACATGTCAACAATACCATCATACTGAAAAATTAAAAATTAAATATTTTACTCAAAACTCACTTACTGTGAAAAATTATCACGCCTCGTTAAAATATCTGATTTTATAATTTTTTTTTTTTTTTTGTTAGAAAGAAGATTTTCTACAGGGTGGATTGGAATTGGATTTTCCAATAATACTGTTAAAACAAAATTTTTAAATAATGAAAAACTTGGTGAAAATCGAACTTATTCAAATACATAATTTGGGAGTTTGAAATATAATTTTGAAAATTGAAGTTCAATCCACCATGTAAGAAGTCTTCTCATATTCAACGAAAAAAAAAATTATTGTAATTCGATCACTTTATGAGGCATGAGAGTTTTTCCTGTAAGGTACGTTTTTAAGCAAAAAAAGAGGTCAAGTGCAGGCCCATTAAGAAAATACATGCAACTACTATAAAAAACTGAAACATAAATATTAAATCATAATGTTTATCTTCACAATGAATGAGTTATATTTGTAAACATTCAAAGTTCGAATAAAAGCAACTGTTTATCGCAGTAAAAATATATTACAGAAATAATATAGTATAAAGGCTCTAAAGGTTTATGGATGATTGAGTTTTAAAGTGTTATTGTGATGTGTTACATCATAGTATAGTACATCATAGTAGTTAGATCATAGTATGCATAATCTATATGCGTTATTTTTCCCAAATAAAATAACTTTAATAATTGCTAGCTGTAACTATTGTTAACATAAGTTCATTACATCAAAAAAATAATCATTATTTTATAATATCATTAACTTTCAATCGATAGGTAAACTGATTATAATTTAATGTAATTAGTAAGCAACTTTGAGTAAAAAAAATCATTGTCACAACAAGTAAAAAATAAGTACAATTTGAAACAAATAGAGAGTTAGAATACAGTTTATACTCAATAATACACCGTTATACTAATAAACTAATATAGTTACTTATTGTAATAATAATATAAAAAGTATTAATTATAATATATATAATAAATACTATATACAAAGACGTTCATTATGTTTCAATTTTTTCAGTTTTTTAACCAATAATTATTGTATAATTACTACTCTGAATGTCACTTTATCACCCTGTTAAATTATAAAATAATAAAAAATTTAACTAAAATTTAAAATTATTAAATCGTTCACACTGTAAATTTAAATATTCAGCCGTTTAAATTAAATGGACATGTATAAAGAATAAATGTTACCAGATTTCAAAAACAAAAAAATTGCAAAATCCTAAAAAAATCGCAAATATTTTGTTCCAATCATAGCATTAACCACGATGCACGAGCAATAAGTCCAAAATATTTTAATTGTAGAATTTAAAACAATTCGGTTAAACCTGCTTTCCGGATAAACAAGTAAACACAATTACGAGAAAGAGTGCAGTGTGCAAGTATCGGGTATAAGTAGTGCGACCACTGAATAGATTTAATTTAATTTAATTCTGAGGCAAGATGATCACAAGAACAACTTTATTGAATTATAATGCGTTTTATAGAAAAATCAGATAATTTATACGTATTTGTGCCAGAAAAAATAAATGTCATGAGTAGAAATTTCAAATTTTCAAACTTGAATATAAAAAACTAAACCAAACATACATAACAATAAATAAATAAACAATTAAGAGGTTAAATAGGTAATGTTAATAAGTTAGAAAATTTTTGATTTCTGGGTATTGCAGTGTATGTGAATTAATATATTATAATTCGTGTAAGTGCATCAATCAACAAATATTGTCGATATATTTGAAGTAGATCATTTAAATTGAGTAATCAACTAAAATTTGATAGACTATTTACATTCTTAAGAACACAAATATAATAATAGTGAGCACAAAATTAAATTACAATTTAATAGATGGCAATTACATAGTTATATACAATTGTAAATTTGTACACATTTATACTACAATACAATTGCACATTTCATTCACAGGTACACGAAGTACGTCATAATATACTATACGACGAGTTCTCTTCTCATTTGAAACTTTGCACGACACGACTAAAATAGTAATTATAAAACTGTATCCACAAAAACAGACAAACAATGATTATTTAATAGAGCATACAGTCGAGCAAACAAAATATAGAATAATATAATACGATGATGACGTACAGAAAAGTAAACCCATGTCCTATGATGCAATATTTAACAATCCGTGCTATACGTAGAAAAAATATTTTGAGAGAATTATTGAGACTTATTAACGTACTTAGCCTTCACGATTGTTTAATAATGTTTATTTCCTTTGTCGAATGACACGAAAACAATAATTCAACTTACAAGCAATAGTATAGAACGCGTTTGTTTCGACACCAGGTAGAATATTATAGGTATTAGACTAGTAAGTATAAATTATAGTACACGTTGTACGCAATTCTACACGGTAAATTGTGGCTGCTATACATATACCATGCGACTTTCGGTACTGTAAATAAATTGTTACGGCTTCTTCGTAAAAAACGTGTTTAATTTGAATAAAACGTTTTAAAAAATTATATACTTATAACGCACACATCATACAGTGATTACATGATGATACAGACGATTGACAATTTATGTTGACGATCGTTTTAATAATAGTGTTGTTGGGTATTTCATTTTCCAATACAATGGATTCCTTGACGATAAAAACATTTTGCGCTTTTCTCGTCAAAATCTATACATAGTTCGATAATATTTATCAATAACTTTGGCGGTGTAACGAATAAGAACAAACCACAGATAAAGGTGAAATATCCATACCTAACCGGCGCGCAATACACACGTGTTCCGAGCGGGCCTCGTTGAAGTCGCAGAATGCGTGAAACCATGAATAAGTACACGGTTAGGAATTGAAAATGAGTGGAGTGACATCGGAAAGAACGTGAAGAGTCCCTTATAATATTAATAAATAACCAAAGGAGGTACTGCTAAACGCGAAAATAAATACTATTGAATATTGATCTGTACAGTACGAATCATACTTGTTATTATTGAGCTACCACTGAATGCGATTTTAGTTTCGGCGATAAACAGCGATACTGGCGTATTTATTCGTGGCTAGTATACGTGCCGTATGCGGCGTGTATGGAAATTAGTAGAGCGCGTGTTGCAGAAAACGATTTTATAATGGTTTAATTATTGGGCGAGCTAAGAAGCGGTACACCAGCAAATCGTCGCACGCGAAAAGGCTTTCAATGGGACAGTGTACGTTTAGCAAGTGCCGAATAAAAGACGGGAAACACACTACAGACGAGACGGAATCTCGATTGGACAGCAGCGCATCGCAAAGCGTACTCGTGGTAGGGATGGCGGTTCCGGGTTATTACCGGCGGCGGTTAGGTAGTTCGATGCGGGTATCTGTGGTATTCTCGATAAGCGAGAAAACTGGTAGGTGCACGTACCGCGGTTCGATTCCTATCTCGTCACCTCTGATCACATCGGGGGAAACAACGATTGTACGAAGTGATAATAGTCGGAAAAACTTACGGCTGACCCGACGGGGCGTCGGCGGCTGGAGCGGAACGCGTCGCCGGTCTGGGCAACATCGTCGACGGCGGTTTGACGGCGAAGCGCGCGCGGACGTGTCTTCGGGATATCACATGATACGCGCGCACCGGCTCGGCGACGACACGGTACGCCGCGGGCGACGAGTGGCGAGCGCGACGGACGGACGTTCTCTGCCGGCGGAACCGGCGAAACGCGCGAACCGACCCTTTATCGCGACGCGACGGCGGCGCACGAAGCGCGTCGGCGGCGGCGGCGGCGGCGGCCTGGTCGTCGCTATGGTTATCCGGGAAACCCTCGACGCCGGTGGGAGCGGGGTCGGGAGGGTGTCGATTCTTCCCGCCCGTTCTAAATTTACCCGGCACCTGCACGTGATGTTATATTATCGCGCGACGATGAAGCAACGAAGTCGCAACATATTAAACGTCGGCTCTACCGCCCGGGGCCGTGTTAAGAGGGGGAGGGTCAAAGGGCGCCGTGGTTTTGTAAGAGTAAGGGTGCGCCATTATCTGCGCTTAACATGGCCTACCAGCGCCCAGTGGCCCCGAAGACAAAAATGTTTGAAACGTTTGACACGGCTCCGGGTAGATAACGCGATCGACAAACTCTGGCACCGGCAGCCGTACACACCATTGTTACACGTCCAAGACCCAGTGCGGACCGATACCGTGTCCGAAGCACGTTGATTATTTAACATATACAAACGCGACTGATAATACCCCGAACCGATTGCCGTGCGCATCGGTCGGACGCAATCAATCCGTCGGCGTCGGTACACGTAATCATACCAATCTGCGGTGCGAACCGGGCAAACCATAGATAATAAAACAATTCTTATATTATCTATGGCAGCGATTCCCAAACTGTGCACCGCGGTGCTCTAGGGGCACCACGACCATTTTCTAATGGCACCGCGGTCTACGTACGGTTCATAACATATAGTTTAAAATGTATATAATTTTTTTTTTCTTATGGTTTTCGTAAGAACTTTATAGCAAACAATGTAATATTTTCTATTGCATATTCGGATATTCTCATTTTAACCTTATAATAATTTTATATAATAACAATAATTTTTATTTATTTATTTTTTAAGTTTAAAAATGCATTAATTTATAATTAAGTTAAACTTTAAGAAAATTAATAAAATTGGTTATCAATAGGTTTTTTTTTGTTTTGTAATGTAGTTCACAGCAGGGCACCGTGGCTAAATTGGGTCAAAAAAAAGGCACCACTGAAAAAAAAATTTGGGAACCGCTGATCTATGGGGCAAACGGATTTCGTATCACCGTTACGCCTACGCCGCGCGCTCGATTGTTTTCAAACACTCCGGTCATTATTCGTATTGTTGTCGCACGTAGCCGTCAACGGATGTGGCGCTGTCCGCGCCGGGCTAGAGATGGGCAAAACGGGTCATTTAAATGATCCGGTTCTTTTGTAACGGGTCGTTTAAAAGATCCGGTAAAAAGACCCGTTCGGATATTCGGTTCGATTTACTCATACGTAGAGATGGGAAAAACGGGTCAGGCATCATATCAATGACCCATTCGTCCGCGAACGACACATTAAAACACCGTAGTATTATTAAAATAAAACTGATAATAACTAATACGAAAATACGCATACAAATTACCCAATATCCAGAATTCATTCAGTGATACCCACTGAACCAACAAAAAAATATTTTACGAACGACCGGGTCGGGTTTTAGTGATCCGGATCTTTTGGTTCATATCGATGACCCGTTCGTTCGCGAACGACACATCACTACGCCGGGCGTATTGCGTCGTTTTCTTCTGCGCGTTTCGTTGCACACGCGTCCACGCGGAGTTGTCACCGCGGAGATGACGTTCAACGCGAATATGCTGCAGGGTCGCGTGACATGTGTGTGCGCACCGTACGGGAGGAGGGATCCTCTGAAGGATATCTCTGAAGACGGGGAGGAGGCGATTTTTAAAACTCAAAACAACAGATGTAGGTTTTAACTCGTTAACTCGTGTGTACCGCTTATTTTTTATTATTTTAATGTATCTTAACTTATGCATGTCATAAACCTAATAAATTGTGTACATTATTTTTCACTTTTCGTTGTACAAATATATCACCGACATAACGTGTAACCTAGCTGTTAATATAATTCATATTTCGTAATCTCTATTATTCAATTCTAACTGTGCATTTTTCAAGTTAAAAAAAAACCAAACTATTTATATACATATATTAACTATGGCCGTTAAAAATATTAAAGTTTAAAATTCTGATGATATTTAATCCCTACATTCACTTCTCGTGTGTATTTCCACGTAACCGAATCCATTGGTATTCAAGTTCAGAGTGACCTCGTCGGTACGTTTATATCAATTATTGACCTCAAGAAGATTGAGTACACATCGATGAAAAACTTTTAATTAGGAACCGGATGTTGATCATTTTAGTATATCTTTTTAGAATATCATAGACAATGCTTTCTTATCTTAAAATATGTTTCGACGAAATACAAATCTATGTATCTGATTTAATTTTGCATTTTTTAGTTTTTTAGGTTTTAGGACATTTTTGAAGTTTAAAGTATTTTTTTTTTTGTTATTTTTCTGCATTTAAGAAAAATATCAGTAGTTAATTATTTATCATTATTATATTTCTATATATTTTTTTTTATTAGAAAATAATTACAATATACATAATTTTTTACAGTAATTTTTCTTGATCTCACACAAGAGCTTCTTTCTGTATTTAATTATTTTGGTAACGCACACATGTGTACTAACCAATAGCCAAACCTGTGTACTTATCGTCTAAATCCTAAACAATTATATCACAATCGATGTACTATCATAACCGTTATACACGTATCTGAAAAACACGTGAATCCGTTTATCCTATTTTAATCACATACAAGGGCGCCCATAGGAAAATTCTCAAGGGAGGGACAAGATTTTAATTTATCAATCTATTCATAAATAGGAACGACCCACGATATAGGAAGGAATTTACAATTTTACATTATATACATCAAACTGAAAGACTATAAAATAATAATTATTTAACCAATTTACCATAAAAGTAATTTATTGAAATTTTTATTTAATTAATAATATAAATTGGACACTTAAAACAGTAGTTATATTTATTAAAATATTAATTTACAAATATTATATAAATATTATGGTTGTGTACACACACACATATACATACCGTATTTCTGGAAATGCACAATATTTTAAGAATTGATAACTATCCATAGAATAGAAACGAAAAAGCGTATTGTTATTTATAGCTGATAACCTGATTTTCCAAACTAAATAAATGGATTTTTCATAAATAAATTATAGATTTTCATACATTAAACTAAATTTTTAAATTCTATTTAAATAAATATTTTCTGATCATAGTAAACAATTTTCCAAGATTTTTTACATTTTCCAGGGGGGAGGGACATGTCCCACTCTTTTCCTCCCATATGGGCGCCCTTGATCGCATACTCGTAGTTTCGTTGTGGTTTTGTATAGTTAATAATCAGTATACTCGCAAATATAATATACACGCAGCACGTCCTGATCGAATTTCCTAAGCGACCTGTACTAGGTAATGGTATATAATAATGGCCGAGCCTTGATGTTGCGGTTTCGAGAAATCGAACGAAAACTACGTACTTAAATAAAACGTCGATAAAATAACCGGTCAAATTTATTGAAGAACCATCACGCGTTTATTGCTTATTCGTGTACCGCAGTTTTATGTTATTTTCGTCTTTCAGTCGGACATAACTTACATTGAATAATTAAATAATGTACAATGTAAAAACGATTTCGGTTTAACATTTTGTTAAACGAGTTTTGAGCGAACGCTCTCGGCGCGGAATTGAGCTTACAGCTAGGATAAACCATCTAGATTTGTGGCATATTTTTAGCATGTTAGAAATCTTAATTCAATTATCATCCAACTACTAGAAAATAAGTAGGTAAGTATATAGTAGTATATTGTCCGTTAATAGCTCTTGGACACATTGATTATGGGGTATATATTGTATGATCGTAAATTAAATACAACCAATGTTAAGCAATATCTAAATAGTTTATCTAGATAAAACTACTGCATCTTTATCTTATATATATAAATAATATATATAATATATATATATAAATTAGATATTAGGTACCTGATTGTTATTTAAGATGAACAATATACCTCTCTAAACAAATAAATTACATCTAGCTTTGATTTTTTTGGCATTGATTTTCTATTAGTTTTTTATTTTATAACACGAGTTTTGGTAAGACCAATAAGCAGAAGTTTACGTATTTCCCGATGTTCGATTATTGTTTTAAAAATACGTACGACTTCATCATACATTTTTCTAAGATATACATATTATTGTATATATATTGTATATTATTATTGTATATTATAAGATACTTCTTCTTATATCTGAAAATTCCACGTTCTTATTGAATTTTATTGACAGTTAAATAATTTGTTTTGAACTTGCAATGCCTAGATGATTTTAAGAATGTTTGTACCAATTGTTTTTTTTTCTTATTTGTTATATATTTTCGTGACAATTCAAATAAGAAAATATAATAATGCATACTAAATCTATTTTTTTTAAAGTAGTGTTTATAAAATAATAATAACACTTGTTTAAAACAATTATGAAATATACTATTTTTTATGCATTTAAAACAAAAAAATTAAAATATATATTATAGTATCTAGATATAAAAGTAAAAATTATCATTTGAATCTGAACCTATAATATATATAATATCATAGTCGTTTTTACCTGTAATTAGGTGTTAGTGATTCAGATTTTCCGTATAGGAACACGTATTAACAACATTTCGCAACTATTTTAAGTAATGAACCAAATGTAACAGTAGTTTGATGAATGCATTTGATCTAAAGTTTTGAATACACGAAAAATATTTTACAAACGTTGTACAGTTGTATTTAAACGTGTAACATGACTAGGTATTAGTTTTTTGTTTTATGATTCTCAAACATGTTTTGTTCTCGTTAACAAAGCGTTACACAAAAAAAAAAAAAATAAAATAACATCTAAATTATTCCATTTCTGCTGTACGGGCCCAAACGAAACGCGTAAATATTTTAATAATTTTCTCGAAGCTGTCGTTTCTGCGTTACCCGTCGCCCTCGGTGGCGATAAAAGTTCACTTACCGCGGTCGGAGACTTGGCGCAACGCTCGGAACGTTGTTCCTATATGCGTCGTCATTGAACGTGCTGCTTCGAGGGCTCTTTTCTCCCCTTCGATCCGCTTTTGTACACGCTCGCGACCCTCATTGTAAAAACATCCCCGGGTCAGATTCCGTCACAAGCGTTTGTAATACACATACACATGAATCTGGAGGGAATCTGGTACGCTCCCTTCGGCGTTTTCAGCATTTTATGTTCGTTCGAAACAAATTATTTTCCACGTACCTTTGTCACCCGCAGCCTTTCGAAAGCTCGTAATTATATTTTATAACACTATTTTTCGATTATTTTCGTCGACCGTCGCTGTGGAATATTCAAGTCGTCATCAAGGCTACGGATACGATACATTTTGCATTCCGGTTTTACTGTGATGTATGTGTGTGTCTTTTTTTTTTCTATCTTTGTACGCGCTTTTGACTAAAAGTATTGATCTGATCGTTACAACCGTAAGATATGTCTGTAGTTTGAAAATAAATCATTTTAGAAATGTTTCACATGTTTTCCCAATAATTGTGATAATTTATAAATTTTTTTTCCCCACATATTTGGATGTTTTTAGCACATATTTTATAAATTATACTTACATATATATGTACATATTTCTGTATTTTTTATTACATATAAATCCGTTCCCTAGTGATAAACTAACGAAAGTATATGAAATACATACAACAATTATGGCGTACCAATTTTAGACGTAGCTCAACAAAAGTAGCCAAAAGAAAAACTTACTTGAAAGTCGCAAAAATGTTTCATAGGCGTTACAAAACGAAATCTTGACGGAATCAAAAATTTCAATAAATTTTCATTTAATTCGTAAATCGGTTAAAGACCATTCATAGTTTCGAAATATTTTAATGAAATGTATGCCAGTATGAATGTGATCATGAATTGTTGAATATATCAAGTTTAGTAGCATTCGCGAATCAACATAACGTTGTACTTGCCGTTATATCAGTTACATTGTAATATTATCCCATTACACAATCCACATTACATCTAATTTGTATGGCATTTTATTTCAACGTCACAAATATTTTCGCTATTCATTAACCGTTTGAAAGGATGAAAACGTTTGTAGTTGACATGTGAATGGATGGCAAATTTAAGTATACTAATAATTAAATTAATCATAATTATTATTATGAGTTAATAATAATCATATTTTTATTTGAAATATATAATATATATTTATTAATACATTAATATATAGATGTTTTAAACGAAATACAATTAAAATTCAATTAGAATCCAATTTTCACTACATTATTAAGTCGAGTGCAGCTGACAATATTTTTTTTATTCGTACTTTTTATCTTTTTATCTTGTCGAAGTAATGTAACCGAAACATTTTGTTAGGAGGATTCCTTGTACAGGCGATTTCGATAAAAGCCAAACGAAATATTAATTTGAAGGTTTAAAGTATGGCAATACATTTTTAGATGAAATTCAAGTGAGCACAGCTAAATAATTTATATTTAACAGGTTACCGTTGATGATACTTTTAGAAATTTTTATATAACAGTAAAAGTGATAAAAAATGCACCACGTGTCGTGGTACATAAGATAATAATATATATTTTATGATTTATAAAATGTTTAATGTTTATTTACATGCAAAACGATTTTGAACCTATTTACATATTATTTGTATTGTTACTATAACCAGAAAAAGTAATTTAATCACAAAAAAAATATTGTCTTATTAATCATAATTTAGATTTTTATCTTTATTTATGCAAAATTATTGGAAATTTGTTTTTGTCAAGGTTAGGGTCATAAATTTCTTAAAACATAGGAAAATATCAATCCTTAAATTTTTATATAATATGTTAAACAAAAATATTATTTCTTAGCATCGTATAAAATTATATTTTAAAAAATTCTAAAAACAATTCAGCTTGAATCCATCCTTTTTTATAAATCGTTAAAACGAATAAATTAACTCCTTCAAAAGATATGTTGGATATTTAATGTTCTTATGTTAAAAATATTAATAAGTATTATAACAATTGTAAAATAATTTTCAATATAAAAAAAAATAATACTATCTAACTTAAATGTCAAAATTAAATGCATAATTTATTCATCAAATATATATGTATAATATATACAATAATAATATTAAACATAAGTTTAATTAACAGAACAAAATATAAAATAGTATGCTGTAAATTCATAACCTCATTAATCTAATATTTATTAGTTATTACAATTAAAAATAAAAAATTGAATACATTTCAATGTTTAGTTAATATCATTCTAAAAAAAGTACAAAATATATGTTGTTTGTAGTTTTACAGTAATTAAACACAATAATCAATACAGTTAAAAATAATTGAAAATTAGATTTTACAAAATAGCATAATATTATTTTATTTGTAAAAAAAATTAATTATATAAAACTTCTATATCTAACTGTTCTTTTGTTAAATTTATTTTTGAATGTCTTCTCAGTCATAAAGACAAATTTTTTTGGAAACCAATCAATAATGGACTATGTAATATTATTAATTATAGTAAATCATTTTTATAATCTATACAATAATAAAATATCACAGAGTACCTCAATAATAAAATTTATGAATTTAGTAGAAATAATATCTAGCACACAAGTATACATAATATATTTATTATTACTAGGTATTTTAATAAAACGTATATAAATTTATCAAAAAAGAAATAAAGGATAATAATAAATTAAAGACAACTAGTATTGTCTAAAAACTTTAAAAAGGACAATAACCTATGACTTCTTGAACAATTTGGCAAGATTAATTTTAGTTCTTTATGTTTCAATCTATGTTTATGTTCTTCTTACTATCAGCTTTTAAATTCCCTGACATACGTTGATAATGAGGTTTCCATGTACCATTAGGTCTCTGATAGTCCAGATGATCATAATCTTGTTCTATTGGTATAAAAAATAAGTTTAATGTTAAAATATTCATAGTTTACATCAATTTTTACTTTGAATTTTAATGAAAAAAAACAAAATATATTATAATACAAATATTGTACACTACATATTATATTAGAAAAATGTTAGTTCATATTTAGCTGTTTTTGTCTATATCATGTACAATACATTCAATTATGGAATTTATTTAGATTGTGAAATTAAAATTATATCATACAAATGTAAAGGGAAATAATTTCTAGAGAATGGTATATCTTTTTGTAGAATATAATTTTTATATTAGATTGACAAAATTGCAACTTTTAAGAAAAATTTACAACTGACATTTCTGTAACTTCTTTATCAATTGATATTCTTTAAACAATATAAAATTATGTCAACATTTTTACTTTCTTTAAATTGTAATAAATGGGTTTCGATAGACAAAGACAATAGATTTTGAACTAATATCCTCTTAACCAGAGTTCTTAAAAATTTGTAATAGAATATTGTTTTGGCATATTAGTTTTACTAATTTTATTTCAATACTTATAGAATATACATTATAATATTAAACCAAGTATTACCTGCTGCTGCTAATTTTTTGTCTTCAATTTCATCATAGAGATTCTCTGATTTAATGTCGTCCAAACTATGATAAATATTGGGGTTGTTTAGATCAGCCTCTCTATTTTTCAAAGATGACATGCTGGAAGACGGCTCACCATAAATATCACTGTTGTTCATTACTGATGACGAGCAACTAGCTTTCATTAAATTATTAGATTTATTCAAGTTATTTTTTATTTGATAATTATTTAATGTTTGTTGTTCTTCAACTGTTCCTATTGAGGAATTATTCTGTCCAAAGGAATAAACAGGATTGTCGAAATGGAATCGATCTGAAATAATATGTTAAAGTTGTTAAATATATTACAATGATATAGCAGGTATAATTTATTAAGAATATTGATTGATTATTAGAGTAAAAAACCAGAAGGTCCTCATACTCATGAGAGTCTCAAGGACTTTTTTTTTGGTCGGGAGGTCCTATGAATATTGTAAAAAATATAAAAATGATACTGGTATTCCACAGAAAATAGTATTGCTAATAATATTTTGATAATTACTAACGATCAAGATAACAGTACGAATTATAAAAATAAATCCAATATTGGTTGATAGTTGTTCAACTACAATGATATTTGTAAATTTAGCTCATAACTTATATTGTTCTACATTTTTTTTTATAGTGTGTTTTGGTGGCTTCTAATGAAAAAAGCTTTTTAAAGCTCAAGTTGATAAAAAAAAATTTAAGATCAACAATAGGCCAAGGAAGGATTAACTACTTGACTATTCATCAGTGAAAAGGAAGTAGCAGACAAGGTGAATTTTGATGCAATTATAAAAGAATTCGCTGAAGTTTTGTGGCTTATAATTTTTTTTTAAATAACTAAATAAATTTCACCCCTGATTTTATTTTTAAAATAGTTTTCTTATGATTTATCGTTGTTTGGGGAACCTCTCAAATTATTTCTGTCCCAGGTCTACAGAGGGGTAGCAACGCCATTGGTAAAGAAGAAATATCATTTTTATTTATTAAAAATGTACTGAGAATATTTTCAAAATAATCAATAATTTACCTTGATCTAAGCTCAGCGGATCAGCTCCATATTGAACATGTGCAATAACAGTCTTTAAAGTAGCAACACGTTTACGGTAGTACAAGAACAACATTATTATTGCTGATAATAATATGATAGTAACAAACATTCCAGCAAACGTTCCTGAAGAACTCTTTTCAGTATCTGCAGAACCAACTCTTCGATCAGATAATGGTTCATCACAGTTGTCACCTAAATTATCAATCGGGTTATTAATACGCATTTATATTAAACAATAATTGAAAATATACTAGTGTATACTCAATATTATTTTAAGAATCAAATTATTCAACTTCCAAAAGATATTGAAAGACATTTTAAAATTTTTATAATTTTACATTATAATGTATGTACCTATATCTCGTGCAGATTTATTATGAGTAACATTTATAAAACTCAGAATAATAAATTGAATATTTATTAATGTGTTAGTTGTTGTAATAGTTAAGCTCTTTAACTTAATGCAACATAATTTAAAAGTATGAATTTAGTATTATATCACTTAATGTAAGGAAGAACAAAATAATAATTTAATTTAGTTGGAAAGAAAATATAATATTATTACAGACACAAATTATATATGAACATGCTTATAAGACATGCTTCCAAAATTAAAAAAACTGTCAATAACAAGATGACCACATTAAAATTTGTGTTTCTTCATTGGATATAATTTAATGAAAATATATAAAACATGGAAACTATAATTTTTGGTGACAAATAACAACCAGAGAAAACAGAGTTAGGATGACTGCTTAAATGGGTACCTGTGTATCCTTGTCTGCACACACAACCATTGATGGCATGACAAATGAATTTATCACTGGGACAGTTGCATATTTTCATGCAGTGTTCTCCATAGTATTGATCAGGGCACACTGTGATAAGAAAAATATTTGACTGTCAATAGTTATACAAAGGTGTAGAAGAAAATTGGCAGTAAATAATAATTATAAGTTTTCTTCATCTATAATACCTTCATTACAAGTAGGGCCGGTGAATCCCCGCTCACAATGGCACATGCCATCCATAGGCCGACATGTACCGCCGTTCTGACATTTGCATCGGAGTCCACAATTTATACCGTACGAACCGGCTGGACATGTTTGAGTACAGTTGGAGCCTGTCCAACCAGGATAACAGTGGCACACACCTAAATAGAGTGATATAAAGATATAACCAATAATGATTAATAATTAATGATAAATGAACTAAAATTATCGAATAAATCATTAACTATGTGTAATAGCATGAAAGGAATAATTTTTTATTATTAATAAAAAAAAAAAAAATAGCTACAATTTTAAAACCTTATTACTTGAAGTATTTTTATTAAAATATTATTTGTTTTGCACAAAATATACAATAATATAATATATTAGTGTACAATAAACTGAAATTCAGTACATTTTTTTATCTTTAATTATTATTAATATATGCAATATAATTTTATATCTACTGTAATGGGATTAAAGATCATTATCAGATAGCATATAGATATCAGATAGCAATCAGAAACATCAGATATTATATCCATCAAGTATCAAATATTTAATTTTTATAATTATTTTTTGGTATAGTTACTTAATAAGATTGCTATTATAACACTTAACTCTAAAAGTGTATACTACAGATAGTACAGTGTAAGTATAAATAATATATATTAATCAGTGTATAACCTAAGAATTTACAAGTAAAATCTGCAAGTTACTTAATGCATTAGTATTATAAATTATAATACAAAAAATATAAATTTCAGTCTGATATTATAATTAATAATGTATGTATAGCATACATATAATAAATATAATTTTCAATTTTATATATTTTATGGTTTTATTTTTAAATATACCAAATATTTAAAAATTATAATTTTTAAGTTTTTCTAATTTTCAATTTAAGTCGAAGTTTTAAAATGAAAATAAAGATAGACATTGATATACAGTGTTGATAAACGAAGTGACCAGAGTATGTAGGTACCATTAGGAAATACGGTTATGAACAATATTTTAGTTTTGAGAACTACATGCACTTACACTTAAGTGCACACCCCCACTTCAACCCATTATATAAAAAATATAAGTAGGTTCGATAAGATGAGGAAAACTATGATCAGAAAAACTTACCTGTGACATGATGGCAATCACCATACCCACAGTCACATGTCTTCAAGCATCCCTCACCATAAGACTTAGCTGGGCAAGTGTGTTGACATATAGGCCCAATATAACCTGGTCGACATTTGAATTCTCCAGTCACATGGTCACACGACAAGTTATCTGTAAAAACAAAAGACTGGCATGAAAAAGTCAAATACAGAAAATCACAGTAACGCAGCCATTAAAAATTGCAATATAATGAAACATGATTGATTATAACTTATAACACTTCTGTGTGACATGAAATACAATATATATCATCACCCAAACACTTCTCCTGTACATTTTACTGAAAAAACCCAATATGGTTATTTAAATGTGTTATAATATGTCTATACATTTTAAGTTGGTTGTTTTTGTTTTTCAATAAACAATAAAATAAAAATAAAGTAAGACAACTACCTACACTAATTTATTAAAAATGTCCTCTTTATTTACCTTATTGAAAATATGTAATATTAATGAGTAGAACAAAAAATTCACGTTTCATAAAGTGGAGATTTTGTTTAAAAGTGCATTATATAAAATGTTAGACTAATTAATTTTTAATTTTTAATGCTTGTAATTTATTCACGTGCACATATATTATTTAATTTCGATAATATATCATAACTTTTATAACTTCTACAAACTATAAAACAGTAACAATAATTTTATAGTGACCTACATAAATTTTGCTTTATATTCCAATTCACTTATGTTCACCACATTCAATATATTGTTGGAGGAGCAAAGAAAATGTTAAATACATGATTTCAGAAGCCTACTCAATTTTCACAGAACTGGTTTTTATTACATTTATTAGTAGTATATAATTCTGATATCAGTATTTTGTATAAAATAGTTTTAATATATATTTTTTAACAGTACATATTAGTTTCATTGAAATACTAAAAAATGTTGATAAATAAGATAAAATAACTTATTTTACATACCATATTTATATACATATAACTAATATAATTTATTAATCGGAGTTTAAATTTTTTTTTTTAATATTTAAGATTTAAATTAAAATTTTAATGTTTAAATTGCATTATTCTTAGAATATTTGAGATATTTAAAATATTGAAAACTAAAAATAATAAATAGTGTATTAGTGTTATACAAAATTATTTAATAATTAATAAATTATGTGTTTTTGTACAATATGATGTATTGTTTGTAAAAACAACTTTTGATAATTATGTTGTAACTAAATATTACTACTAGTCAGTCATATTAAAATTAACTATATAACCGAATTTGTGTAAAAACCCTAAAATTGCATTAGTGAAAATTAATTCAACTGTTCCCAATTATTCAAAATAAATGTTTGATATATTTCCTAATAACACAAGTTTTATCAAACTAATTAGAGCTACATTAGTTTTTTTATTTATGAACACAGTGATCACAACTTTCTATGTTTGTCTGTGTATTCACTGACTATATAGTCTGTTGTGCAGTGGCTATTATCAAACGAAAAAGGTAACAATTAATAAACCCATCTCATCATGTGCTATTGTATTTTTTGCCAAAGAATTCCTCTACGTAATATGCTAATTTTTAAAAAGAAAAATCTATTGATTTTGATATTTTTTATTTAAATATTAAATCTATTAAATTATTGAATATAATATCCTACCCGTGTAGCATGTATACCTTCTATAATGGAAGGTATAATACCTATAATACCCAGGATCACAAAACAGGGCCAGAATTATTATCTCTACTTCTATTACATATCTTATAAACACCACTACATATGCATAAACAACATACATACAAACACAGCAAGCATAAGTATATGCAGGGCTATAGCAACCAAATATATTTATAGTGAACTTCAAAATGTGCCCTTAAGTATTTTAATTTATAAAAAAGACTCAAAAAGAACTGAATATTTTTTTATAAACTTATTATAAATAATGATTTTTCTTTATAATTATGTAAGTGTTTGTTAATTTTATTTAAATAAATTATTTATTAAAATATATATATATATATATACATAATAATTATAAGTAGGTACATAAGTATAACATAATAATATTTATTAGTTATATAAATAAATACATAAATATATATAACTTTTACTTATAAATATTAAGTAAGTCAATAAGTTATAAGTAACAATTAAATTGCAAATTTTTCATTTTTGCTAGCCTCTACCCTCCTCCCCCTTGCTACGGCTCTGAGTATATGTATTATTACGTAATATGCATATTACATAGAAAAATATTTATTACCGTCTGAATGCCTTTCTGGACATTTTTCTTTGCAACCGAAACCATAGGTTCCAGGTTGGCATGGTACATTGCATTTGGGTCCTTCCCATCCACGGGAACACGTGCACTTAGCAGTATTTAAGTCACACGAACTATCGTTCTCACAATTGCATTCTTCCTGACATTCGTCGCCGTACATCCCATTTAGACAGACTGTCTCGCATTTCACACCTGTAAGGTGCGGTAAAATTATATTATTAAATATTAAGCAAAATGCTGTGTATTAATATTGTGTTATTCGTATTTATTTAGGTTTTAAAAATCAAGACTTTGTGTTATATAAATATATAAATACCTATACATTTATATATTATATAGTTACCATTCCATCCTTCCTTGCATTTACATTCACCGGATACCGGGTCGCACGATACCGTATTGCTCCACTCACAATTGCAAATTTGACTGCAATTTCTGCCGTACGATCCAGGTTTGCAAGACTCGTCACACATATCACCCGTAAATCCAGGTTGACAAGTACAAGAACCTGAAATATCGTCGGTCTATTAAAAATCATGATCCGACTCTATGTTTGTACGTTTGTAATATTATTCTATTTTAATATATTTTCACAATGCCATTTTAAATTGGAGTAATTAAATTAGTTAAACAGAATATAGATACCTTTACAATTATATCATATAATATATTTTTATAAAATATAAAAATGTAATATAGTGAATTATGTAGCCAGTTAAAGAAAAATGAGTTAATGTTTAGAGAGAGCCAGTACTTTTTCATAATACATTGACAGTTTAGTATTTATTAAAAATTATTAACACTATAATTTATGAATACTTTGATTCATCCGAAAAACACACGACAAACGCACAAGCTATTATGAACGCATTATAAAATAGTTAAAATACCATCAAAACATGAATGGTTTACATTTTCAAAACCTCATTCAACAAAAGTAATATATACTTAAATTGTTATAATGAACTAACTGCCGAGTTCAAGAACACGAAAAAATACATATGTAAATAAATTAAATGATTTAAATCAATCCATAAACATTTTAATTGATAGTATTGCACACAATTCAGATTATATTATTTTGTACAAATACCAAAATAAAATTCAAACGGTAATTTATTTTTATTAAAAATTAGATTTAATATAATGCCAAATATTAAAAATGTTGTTGTTGAAAAACATTTTTTAATTTATTCAAGTATGTGTTTATCTATGAAATATTAAACAAAATTATTTTAGCTATTTTTATTATGTTCATTATTCATAATATTAAGCATATGTTCAGCGTGAGAAATTACATCATGGAAATAGCTGAGCAAATTTGTTGCTGTAATAATAAATAATTTAACAGCTCAATTAATAAACGTATCAACAGGATGGTTAGTATTATACTTCTAGGTCGATCGCAATATTTAGGGTCATATACTTATATTATGATATTATTCATTAATTTATGAGTAGATACTTCATACATTATATTTCAATAGCTTAAAAGAGTAGGTATAGTTTTAAAATTATTTTATAAAAGAACAAATATATAAATAGAAAAATAACACACTTCATATAACTATAATTATACACTTTTACAATCTATGAACTCGTACATAGGTACTTTGTAATTACTTTGTGTTTTTAGTTTTTTCTTTCAGATCTTGTTTTAAGTACTAATATAATTTTCGATCGATATTTATACGAAATTCATAAAGCTTATTTCCTCTTGACTTAACTATTTAAATCGTTATGAAAAAATAAATATTATGTATCAATAACTCGTAATCTTCATTCAAAAACTAAAGTAAAACTCCTAAAATTCTTGGCTTAGTTCGGCAAGCTATAATTTATTAATATAACACAATGAATAATGTATATTGTTCTCCATTTAGAAGTGCATTTTTTGACGAATAATGTGTCATCGTTTGCAAATTTATTTTAAAAACCAACCCATTACACACCTACAGATACGTTAATACGTAGACTATTCAGGTAAGTGGGTGTCTACTTAGAAGATACCATGTTTTTTAATATAACTACGTTCAATTCAGTAAAATTTAAGATACGAGACAAAAACGGGAACCATTTTGCGTTGTCCAATAATTTAGACAACAGTTTTAAGTAAAATTAAACTTAAAAATAAATAAATTTAAGTTATAAGCATTAATTTCAGTAATTAACTAAGTTTGATAGAAATACCTTATAGAAATTAAAAAAAAATAATAGTTTTAATATAAATATGAAATATTTTTCATAGAATTTATATAGACTATTGTTTAATACTTAATAAAATAAGTTGAAAAAATATGAATATTTTACATAATATACATAGATATACATGTGTGTGTGTGTGAGTTATTTGAGTGCGACCAAATGATTTACCAAGGCTTATTTTAAGGATTTTTATCAACTACGTATTTTTTTTTAAATAAGCCTATCAAAATAGAATTATGATCTCAATATATACTGTCAAATTATAGTTAAAAATTATAAAATGAGGCGGCGACCGGTTAATTAGGTAACTGTTTTTCCTTATCGATATTCGATATTACGTATTCTTAGAAAACCCTAACTCTAGAGAGTGGCTCTTACTTACAACTTCTAATATTAAATATACTTTATATATTTAAATTAAGTAATAATAAATAAAATTTACTAGAAATACTAGGATATATATTGACTATATCAAATATAAAATTAATTTCATATTGTAAAATCATATAACATTATTATTATTATTATTTGCAATCTTATCTTATTATCACCTAAAACAATAAATCATAAAAATCAATTACGCAAAAGTTTATTATCAAGTGCGCATCTAGCTTTTCCAAATACGCGAAATAGGCCCAACTGCGCTTTAGAATAAGCCCTGTTATTTACATTATTATTAAGCATATACTCTATCTATAGTAAATAAAAAAATTTATTAAAATCAAAATTTTAATTTTTATATTTAATATTTACCATCGATTGGACTACATGCCGCATCATTTTTACATTGGCATTCATTTTTACAGTTTTCACCGTAAAACGATTTTTCACAAGGTAAATCACATTGCTGCCCTCTCCATCCGGCTGGGCATAAACACATTCCCGTTTCCGGGGAACATTTTGCACCATTATTACACTGACAATGATTAGAACAATTCTCCCCAAACGTACCTTGGGGACAGGTTTCGTTACATGAGATTCCACGATAACCTAAAATTAATTAGATCAATTAGGCCAATCAGTTTTTTACGCGTTAAATTGCTTTTTAATTATAAATAAAAAAATGTAATTTTAAATTGAAGTTAAGTTGTACTAAACAATATTTTATACTGAACTTACCAGGACCACATACACAGGTTCCATTATTTGCCAAACATTGGGCGTTATTATTGCAAATACATTTTCTTCGGCATCCTTCGCCAAAAGTGTATAAAGAACATGTTCTAGAGCAAGTTGGGCCATCCCAACCAGCTACACATGAACACAATCCAGTCCATGGATGACATCTAAAAGCAAAATAAATATTATTTTCATTTCAATCTAAAAAATTTGGATTATTCAGTATAAGATACTAAAAACATATAATTATAGGTAATGCTTTAAAATCTGAGAATTTTTCATTTCTAACTTGAATATGAAAGTATAAAACTTATACCAGAGAATAATTTTTAATTTTTATTTATTTTATTCATCAAAATAAAATTATGCTCTTACGAAATAGTATTATCAGGAACACATTCACATATTTTGTCACACTTTTCTCCAAAAAGACCATCAGGGCAAATTCGTTTATTACACTTATCACCTTTCCACCCTTTATCACATATGCATTTTCCATGTTTAGGATCGCAAAATGAGTTTTCTGTACAAGTACAATTTTTCGAACAATTTTGGCCATATTTTCCTTCTGGACAAATAGATTTGCACTAAAACCACCATAAAAGTTATTGTTTGAAATACAACATTAGAAAAAATAAAATTACTTTTTCGCCATAATATCCAGGCAAACATTGACATTTTCCAGTTATATGATGACAGTTACCTTCATTGAAACAGTCACATGATTTACTGCAGTTAACTCCCCATTTGCCGGGTTCACATTTTTCTCCACATACCAATCCCTAAGAATAAAATAATTGTAAAAACTTGATAACTTATATAATTCAGTTAGGTGACCATTTATTTAATTGTAATTAAATATCCATTTTGATCAATTATAGAAATAAAATTAAATAGAACATTTCTATTAGTCCTTTATATTTCTAATTTAATTTTTGAAAGAACGTTTTAAATAACGACCTATAAATGGTTAAAAAATTGTACTTAGAAATAATTAATACCATTAATAACCTATTTTACATTTCTGATTAAAACAAATAACAACGTAATGAAAAATGTTTTGAAAAATAAATTAACTTACTTGTCCAGCTTTCAGTTTTTACAAAAATTATTCTATTGAATAAAACATAAATAAAAAAATATATTTCTATTATAAAATATCAATATAAGTAGTATCTATAGTATTCAATTTAATAAAAACTTTACAGTAATTATACTAATTTGCACACTTTAAAATAGTTTCGTTTTCGTTTGTTTTCTTAAAAAATCTTGTGAACAATCTTATATTTTAATTTAGCGTATAGCATATAAAAATACAATTACAAAAAACTAATAATGTTATATATATTTATATAAATATTGCCACAGTGAAATAATCATGAATTTTATTCCGGTCTGATTGCATTTAACAAACGATAATCAACAAATCTTAACGATAATAAAATAAATATTCAATGGAAATTCTATCAAAGGAATAAAACGATATATTAGAAAGTAATTTGCACAATTTGTACATACCATCCATCCTGAAGAACATACACATTGACCTGTTTGGGGATCACAACTACCTTCATTCTGACATTTGCATTCGCTTTGACACTCATCTCCATGAGTACCGGACGGACATATTTGGTCACATCTAAATTGAAAATATGTTATTGAAACAAAATAAATATTAATACTAAAAAGAGTAATTAAATTGTTTAGTAAACCCGTCACAAAAAGCTAAAATAGAATGAATATTTTCGATTTATTTATATTTTACTTACAGTGGACCCCTAAATCCTGGAGGACAATCGCATTTTCCATTCACGTGATGACAAATAGCACCGTTTTTACAAGGACATTCCTCTGCACAGTCCACACCAAAATTGTGAGGTGAACATTTTTCTGAACAGTCAGTTCCCATCCAACCAGCTAAACATTTACATCGTCCATCATACGGATCACACGGTGATCCATTTTCACACTGGCAATTCTCAGTACAGTATTCACCAAATTTTCCAGGTGGACATGCTACATCGAATAAAATTGTAAAGGTTAAGTTTCAAGTAATAATTTTAGAACATTTAATTTAATGTTACGAGTACTTTTATTGCAATAGGGCCCTCCGTAGTTTTCATCACATTTACAAACGTTTGAAGATATGCAAGTACCGTGTTCACAAGGTAATTTACAAACTGGGATACAACGCGTTCCATTAGCTGACTTAACATATCCATCACAACAATCTTCAATAGGTTTTTTTTTCTCTAAAACCTGTAAATTAATTATTGCTTGATTCGGATAGTTATAGTTCATATTAGTTATTAGTTAATATAATATAAGTTTTTAATGGCGTAGTAAGTATTTTCAACATTTGTTGTAGATTTAAGTATTTAAAATATTTAGAAAGTCAATATTTTATTTTTTTATTATTAAATATGTTACAAAATATTTTTTCTCCTAATGTTTAATTTAATAAGTTAAAGAAAGTACCGGCTTGTCGTTAAATCGAATTTATCGAAATAGGAAATTAAATTTCAGCAAATTAGAAAACATACCTACTGAACTTTTATTCAATACATTTTCTAATATTTTCAGTGTTAGGTTTAAAATCTTTGAAACTATATCTATAATCTTACAAGTCACAAGGTAAAGAAAAATATCAATGGAAGGATTTTTGGATGACATGACTTCGAAGTACATGGTTTAGGTACTTCAGAACGCATCTATGGTTTCGCTGACATTTTTTATATGGATATATTAAAGAAATATTAATCCTCCAATACAACACAGATAATACAGGTAAAATTACTTATTTTTCTAGAATGTATGTATGGAATCAAAATCAAATAATTTATAACACGTTATTTTTTAAATATAAACAAAAGCAGCTTACTGGTTACTTGGATATTGGAATAAAATTTGTCAGTATGTTTTACGTTTTTTTAATATTTTTTAAGTAGTATTTCAAATGTTTATGTCACTGTAACCTGCGTTAAATTCTTGTAATAAATCACTATATATATATATTAAATAAGGAGATTAAAGTAAAACTATGACGTTTATTTTTATTTCAAATAGTGATTTTTAAAACCACTATAAGAAAAAAGTAAAATATGATAGTTATCACTAATAGCATTCATTTGATAATATAATAATGCTATAGTTATAATTGTAATTAAAAAATCTTTTTATCAAGGAACATCAATTACACTCCCTGGAAACCCGACAAGACGCTTCAACAGGAACTGGTGCTACGATTTGATAACTTAAAGCATCAAAAAATATTTAGAGGTATCACAAATGTGTGATTTCCTCATTATGTGAATAAATTCATTTCAACTGTCCTGTAACTTTATTACTTATTGTAAAATTAATGTACAGATTGTAATTTTTCAAAATAAAGCTAAAAAAATATATTTTTTGATCATTTATGAAACTTTTAACAGTTATTTTTTGTATGTGCAAAAGTGAATCAGAATTTAATACTTTTTTTTTTTTAAATATATAAATATAAAAATCACTCATATTATAGCTAAAACTAATAGACATAGAACTACTGGAAGTATTGAACACACAACACACAACACACACAATTTTAATTTATAAATTTATAACGATTAACCCATTGAAAAAAAATTGTTTATTAATAAAGGAACATATGAGTTCAATCGCTGGTGACTGATTTCCGTGTACAGTGAACTTAAATTCCACCGGTCGAAAATACCTACTAAAATAATTATGATTTTCACTAACTCATTCATCATATAAATTATTTTCCTTAACATACATATGAGTAAAGTGTGAAGCTGCGTAAAAGCTATTTGCAGTAAAAATTCAAAATAAGACTGATTACTAAATTATATTGTATGCAAATCGAAAATATTTTGAATCAACTTATACTTATAAAATATTTATTATATAAATGTATAGACAATTACAATTACATCTGAAATTTCTAGCAAAATTATCATGGATGTATTTTAAATATATCATGTAAGTTTTGAAGTATAATATGTAAAATTTAATGTATTGTATAAATGTTTATTTTTACTTACCTGCTGCTTAACAACAGATCTCATTACAATTCTGTATTTGGAACATTTTAGTTTGAAATCTGTAAAACAAAAGTATGACTCTCGTTCTTGATATGGTTTCAGTTCAGTCACATTGACAGTCACATTGTACCTGAAACGTACAATTTCTTAATTAATGAAAATATAGTTTACCTTCTTATAAAACAAAAATATATTTAAGAAAACAAATGTATTTAAGTCTATTAAATTATGAAAACATATTATTTTTTTATAAAATATTAGACAGCGTACTTATTTTATTTTTAAAGTTAATTAAGAAATATTGAAACGCAAATCAAATGGATAAATGAGTTTCTTCTTATGATAGTATAATGTATAAATATTAATTATATACCAATAAATAATATTTTATTTACATTTAATTGAAAAAACATTTTAATTACTTTTAACCATCGAAATAAACACAAATTATCAAAGATGAAATTATGTTATGATAAGTATAAGTTAAAAAACATACACGCCCTTTTTGTATAAATGCATGTAAACAAATGTAGTTTAACTCCCAAGTTATTTTTAGCATTTTTTTTTTTTTTTTTTTTTTTTTTTTAATGTATGTCTTTGCAATTGATGGTACATTCAAAATAAGTCGATCAAATTTCTTTTAGAAGTTATGATCGAAAAACATATTTCCAAATCAGGTAAAATAGGTAAAACAGATTATGAGTGTTCAACATATAAGTTACATAATTATATATATTATATACATAGTTAAAACTAATCTATAAATCTACTTGCTGTGCAACGTGGGAACATTTCAGTTTGATGATTGTCAATTGTACATATATTCATGTTACAAAATGTTGCAAAATGTTATATTTTGTTTTTTTCTCGGGTAAACCTAGTTATGAATAACCTCATTTGGACAAAACCATATCGTCTTATAAACTTATACTAATAATAAATACAAATAGTGACTTTTATCGTACGATTTTATTACGACTATTAATGACTATAAGTACATTGTTAAATTATCGTTGTTATTGTATTTTATCAACTCGTTATGTAATAAATACAAATAATACTATATCTAATAAGTATGATAGGAAATTTTTGATTTTACCAAAATGTCGAGCATAGAAAAGTTCAAATAAAAAAAAAAAAAAAATTAAAAAAATATTCAATAATTTTAGAGCATTTTAAAGATTTTTGATCATAACTTGGTTCTAAAGGGAGTTCAATCGACTTTTTTTTAAAGTATAATCTTACTATACATACAAAAATACACAAATTGAAAAAAAAAATAGCTTATGAGATAAACTGTATTTGTGCTTATGCATTTTTAGTCATTGTTACCCCCGTTGTTACCTAATGTCCTAATTAAAAATTTCTCAAGTTTCATCATTTTTTCCCGTATAAGAATGTTTTTGTTATCCTTATGGGAACTTGTCACATATACCTAGTTTATATTGTTATTAGTATTTCAAACATGCCATGTATTATTTCAATAATAGAAATTATAATTGAACAAAAAAATATTTAATTGTTAAAAAAAATATTATTGTACCAAAAATATTTTAATAACAATAATGTAACTCACATAACATATGACACACACAACCTTGGAAACTATGGTCTAGCGATTTCCATTTAAAATCGATGAATGTTTGACAGAAATATTTCATTAAAATAAAAAAAATTTAAAAAATAAGTTATCATCAATCGGTTAACTGAAAATAACTGTGATATATTAAATATAATTTTAATTAAATAAATAGTGAAGTTATTTAAATTTAAAAAAATACAAATTTTTTACTAACAACATATTTATTTTCAACAGATATTTGATGTTCAATAAAACTATGGTTCTCTACCATTTTTCACGAAAATACTCAAATTTAATTAAATTAATAAATAATTATACATAAACTAATTAATGTACCAATATAATTTTAAAAAATAATAACACTGATAGACCAATGAGTATAAAAAATAATATAAAAAATGAAATTTTTTTTTTAAATCCATTTATAATCTCATAAATAATCTCAGATAATGGTTATATAGTAAGATAATGGTAATACTAAATATTATAAACAACGACATTTTTCTATATTATAAGCAACTTTTACTTATTCATTAATAATTATAGTAAAAAACATAATTATTATACTTAATTATGATATTGTATATTGTATAATTTTATTCTTATACTACTGTATACTATATGTTGTATTTGTTGCTGGTATGATTATATGATGAATATATGATGACTTAAATAAAAAAAATAAAAAATTGATACATAAATTAAAACAAAATTTTGCTTAAGATGACTTGTAAGCAGTCCCTGATAGTCTACGAATCATTACCACATAATTGATTAAATAACAAAAGCTTATAATGCATACATTCTGACTTTAGGGCATGTTTTTTACGTTTTTGTATGTTTCGCATATTTCATTACTAAAAACATTTGGGTACATTTTTTATTGTTAAAAGTAGGAAAATGCTTGAAACTTTTATTTTGTCACTTGTAGACTCATAAAAATTTTAAATAAAGTGCACAAGTTTTATAAATTAACTTATTATTAGTTCAAATAGTATAATATTTTAAATAAAATGTACAAATGTCTCAAGTAAAAATAAAAGATTAATGGTTTCAAAAGAAATTATAAAAAAACCCCAAGACGAAGATATTAGTTTCAATGATTTGTCTGTTACAAATATTCACTCGAGTAATTACCACATATATTAGCCAATATTAAATATGTACCAATATTGATGTTGAACATAGTTTTTTATCCATAGTACTTTATGACAAATTGTTACCATAAATGTACAGTTTTTGAAGTTTAATTTTATTTATGATACGTAATATACAATTTGTACCTTTGATACAATAAGAATATTGTCAAAATGTAACAATACTCAAAAAAACAAAATTTTTTTGTTGAAAATAATCACTCATCTTATATTAATAATTTATCGACATTACATGTACTTCAAGCATCTTGGAGAATTTTCAGGTATAACACAGACCATACTTTAAATGAGAAGATATTTGTAAGTACCAAGTTGGTTATGAAATATTTTATAGAAGACTTTGCTTTAATTTTTATTGTTTGTAGTTTTAGATCTGAATATGTATATTTTAATTTATAGGGAGGAATATTTATTAGTTTCTGAAGGAAATGTTTTGGAAAGTTTGAATTTGATTTAAATTCGAAATATTTGCATTACCACAACTAAAGATCATATGTACGTATTAATTTTAATCATATAATTATTAATATAAATTAGGATTTTGAGCATATGTAAGTGATTATTTAGGGCTAGTTTTTTAATTATGATGTGTTCAAGTTAATCTTTGATCAAGTGTAAGATCAAGATATTTAACTGTGGAAGATATGGATTTGTGAACACCATAAAATGGAACGTTAGGATATGAGGTCTGCTTGAGAGTAAAAGTGGCATGTACAGATTTAATTTGTAATCAAAATAATATAATAAATTTCGTAATTTTGTAAATTTTTTGAAGTAAAAAGAAAACTATGGTTAATGAAAATAACTACTTCATTATCTGTATAATCAGCAACTGATGTATTAAGAGTGATTAGATACAAACATGTTATAAAATACAAGTGGTAAAATGCAGGGGCTGATCCAGAATTAGAAAACTGTAGGTCAGGCTATTTTAAAAGGCCACTTATTAGAGTTGAAACTGGATTATAAATGTATATCTTGTAACAAAAATACACATTATGATCATATAATATGTGTTTTTAAGTTATTTCATAAAAATTATTAAAAACAATAATATTTATTTTATTTAATGGAAGACTCCGCTTAAACGGGGTCCGGAATAAAGGTGTTTTACCGTACTATACAATTAAACTAGTTGCGTAATTTGGGTGGGAGTAACAACTGGGGTATTTGTCCTAGTCTAGTATTAACTTCGACCTATAGTTGGCACACTTAAAAATATGAGAATTTTTATTTTTAAGAATATTGACATAATTTAATTTGTAATTATTATTTTTTTTTAATTATCAATAAAAGGTATTTAGTATTAATTTACACATTAATTAAATGTCCAATTTGACGTAAAAAAATTGTCGAGGTTTAGAACCCCCATTGCATTGGCAACTGAGAAAAATTTCTCTATCGCTTCATTCTTGCTACGACCAATTTGTACTAATATTTATTATTCATAATATAATTCATAATTGCATTTGGAGATATAATTTATTTAAAAAAACAAAATTACTAACCAAATCGACCTCAAACGAGTATGTATAAGACAATAATATAACTAAGATATACAAAACAATAATTTATAACCTTACAGCTGCGAACCAGCGATTCGTAAAAACTATTACATTTTGGTTTTCAAAATAAATCTATTTTTTCTAATTCTTTAATTTATTAGAAATATAATGAATAAAGTCAATTTTCAAGCACTATGAACTAATAATATACATAAACTAATGCTACAATTTTAATTAAAAATTACTTACGACTCTATTCTGGTACAAACATTAGATCCTTTGAGCTCAGTTATCGAATCAACTGTACACAAATGGGCAAGTACCAACGCCGTAGCATAAAAAAACAAATTATTATAGTGTGACATGATTGTCAATTTGATAAAGTTTCTTTAATTCATATTATGGTATTGGTCCAAGTGATCAGCTTATACGTCTACAAAAAATAAACAAAACATTACATTTGATAAAATAAAATATTAAAAAAAAAATTACATTTAGCATACATCAAACATATAGTATAATTGAATTGTGACTACTAATTTAATAGTAATCATAATAACATTGATTAAATATACTAAATATATATTTAATTAATGATAATATATTTCCATCAAGTGATAGTCCAAAATAAAATCAATTTATTATATAATTTTTACAGTGGACATTTTTTATAGTATATTTTAGTACGAAATGGTATTTTCCTGTTTTAATATTTATGCATTTTTCTTTTTTAAAAAATGAATTAATGAATGTGTTCTATCTGTGACTGTCATTCGACTAATACTAACTAAATAAATATAAAAATTATATTATGAGAAAAATTAAAAATCAGCTTAACATTTTATGAACATAATTAATTAGTAATAATAATAAAATAATTAAATAACTAGTTAAAATTATATTTTTATAACAAAAAACGTATATATTATATATTTTTAATACTTATAGTTAAACGGAAAGGAATTTACGTAGATTATTCCAAAGGTAAGAATTTAGTTCTTATAATTTACGAGGTTAGGTTTACCATATTTATATGATAAATAATTATAGGTGGCATACAGCCATATCCTTTTTTTTTAATTCAAACGGTGGTAATCATAGTTGATCGGCTGTGCTATAAATATATAACATATAAAATTATAAAAGTACGTTAACGTCCATATGACCAATTGAAAATAGTTCTCATACAGCTGAGACATATGAATGATCGCGATCGTGTAATCATTTTAAAACATTTACACATTTCGAATATACTATAAATAAGAAGGGGAGATAAGTATCAAGCACCATACCATTATTAGAATGAATATCATACAACATAACATAATTAAATACAGTATACGAAATCGCATTATTGATGTACAATTATAAGTACAGTTTCTGCACTCTTCAACATACCACTTACGAGGTATATTATACACCTCTCGCGCACCGACTGAAAATTATTATTATGACTGTTATGACCTAGGTAATGACTTATGAGTATATTATACTCTCGCAATTAGTACATCTTGTTGTAGATGTATTGTTTTACTGTAGCCAACATTTTCACTCTTTTCAAAATATCGTCGAGGAAACAAATCTACATTCAAAAAATACCCCCCAATCGTAATATATTTCTTGAACGACGAGAATCTTAAACGAAAATCTATAAAGATATTATGCTGCAGGTAATTACTAACAGTTACGTCACACATTCACACCACACATGATCAAGTTATATGCCTGTACCTATACTATGCACGAGTTGATTAATGTATTATCTTAAATACAATGACATGTTTTTAAGAAGATTTATGAGTACAGAGTAAATAAAAGGAACATGAATTTTATGACGATCAAACAAACAAAATGTTTTGGAAAGTAAAACGAATTACACAAAATAATATATTGTAAATGCAAGACGTTTTATTCTAAAAAAATTTTTAGCCACGAGTTATTATAAAAACGGTATTTAAAGAAGTATAACGTAGTACATTCAAAACAAATAATAGTATTTCGGGATAATGAAAACATTTATATTTTAAATGATGTAATCATAAAAATTTTTAGTTTATAAATACAAATAAAAAAAATAAAAATAAATCAAAATATAATTAAAGAAGGCTTTTGTAACCTAATTTCTTATGCGACTTTCATGCGAATGGTAATTATTTATATTATTATCATCAATTTTAATCTCTATTCATTGATATGCTCACGACTTATCAACAATAAGGCATGACGTAGAATTAAAAACCTACGACTAAGAATATTCAATAATAAAATAATATAAAACTTCAGAAGTTAAAATACTTTTAAAAAAAAAACTTTTTTTTTTCAGATAAAATACGAGTACTTACAAATATTTATTACTTACTATAAATTATTCTAAACTAAAATAATTTATATATGAATTTATACAAAGGAAATCATTTATGCACACGACTACAAAAAAAATATGCCTGAGATGTTTTTTTTTTACATTTTATTGTTTGTGAAGCAAACACCTAATCAATATTTTATTGAAATAAATATATTTACTGTTCTTAACTGGTAAACATTAACAATAATTTAGTTTATAATATAGCAATTTAATAAAATGATTTAATTACAACCACATGAAAAAAATGTGGCTATTGTCTATTTTCATTTTATAGCTAAAATAATAGTCTAACGGTATATTATAATGATAACAATCTAACAACTTAGCTACATTATAATAAAAAAAATATAGTGAAATATACGTTTATACATTTCAAAATATAATCTAAATCAAAATCAGAAAAGCTAGTGCTTTAATTTTCATTAAAACGGTTTAATGAAACTGTTCATAAATTAAAAATTTCACTTCCGTAGTATCCGATAAAAACTTCACGTACTAAACAAATAATTTCTATTAATATTCTAATGAATCCCATTGTTTGTGAATGTATAACTATAGGAAGAACATATCATGATCGTACTAGATTGACCTAAAATTTCACAATGCCTAATGAAACATCGATGCGATTAAAAACGATAATCTTTGAAAAATCTAATATTCAATAGAATATATTAGATGTTTAAGAAGTTTCATAACATCTTTGAGAAATATATATGTGTTTTAAATGTCAATTTTTTAATAATAACTACTAAAAGAAATAGTAACATTATGGAAATGATTCAGAAATTTGATAGACGAAGATTATATACTCTATATTTTATGATATAAGTTTTATAATAATATGGTTATTTATATTAAATTTAAAATCAACAAAAATAAAAATAAATGTAGTCTATTATAACTTTTAATAAACACAATAACACAAATAAAAATTGGACATAAATGATACATATATATATATACAAAAAATACACTAAATTTTAGTGTACATTGAATATTTAATATTATAAATTGACAGTAAAAGTATGAAATCTTGGTAGGCGAGTATCCCTAAATACCCAAAAATATATCCAGGTCGCAATTTATATAAAAATTTTAAAATAATTTACAATTTACACAATTTACAAAAATCCTATTTTTGTACATTTGATCACTATAATCATAGCAGTGAAAAACCACATCAATATCAGAATATTCAACAATATTTGTTAAAATAATAATTACTGTAATTTTTCATTGTCTAGCCAAACCGAAATGAAAAATATATTCCTTGCACTTAAAATTATATTAGTACAGTACACAATGATAAAATACAAATTTTTCACAAATGAAAAATTTAAAATACCTACTGAAGCATAACAAATAACTTGGTACTTGTGTGGGTCCGATCAAACAACATATTGAGTTAATAAATCATAAAACACATATAATAATAAGTCATTTTTTTTAGTTTATAATTGTATTCAGTGTCAAATAAAAATAATCTTACTGCAAAATAATTAAGCACTGTTTTATATATTAATCGATCATAAAACATTATTCCTTCAATTATTATCATGATATCACGTTTTGTTGTATTGTATACATAATTTTTTATTGTCGATTGTATACTATACAATAAACAGCAAGTACACTTTAATAAGAACATCCTCCATTATTGAGTTAATTTCCTATGTTATGTGGGTAGAACTTATTTGACTCCAGTTTTTATTCAATAATAGTCAAACATTTCCAGATTAAAGTTAGATTTAATTTAAAATCAGGTATATATATTGGTCTTTTATTGCTTTCAAATTTCATATGTTCTATCTAGTATCAACATTAACTATGGAATAATTATTAAATAATTAATAGTTCGTATGTCAAAATTTCAAAAATAACATTTTTATTTACAATTCAAAGTATAAATAAAATCGGGACTAAAATAATGAACTTTTTAAGCTATCATTGAATACTAATAATATCAATATATAATTCACTATTTTATGGTAATATCATGGAAATAATAGTTTCAAATGAATGTTTTCGATTGAAAGAAAATATACATAAAATATATTTTATATTTTACACAATTTTCTTAATTTTAACACACCAAGCCTGAGTAAGTTTTAAAAAAATATTTATTGTATAAAAAATAAAACTACGCACATATATATCTTAAAAATGAATGTTAAATCTTAATTTATGACAAAAATATATAAGATTTAAATTAAAAAAATGTAATGAATTAAATTATACAAAAATAAGAGTAATACAAATACAAATATAATATGTACATACATATTTATGCATCACTGAATTACAATGAGAAATTATGCAAAATTAACGGTACTGAAAAATAGTTTGAAATTGTGAAACAATATACAATAAAATATATATATATATATAAAAAAAAAAAAAAACAGACGTTCAATAATTATAACCTATTTAAATAATAGCGTATTTTATTATTTAACATCTTAAAAATAAATAAAAAATCAAAAGTTTAAAAGTCTAAAATGTTTGCTCAAATGGTAAATGGCAATAAGTACAAATGTAATTCTCATAAAAAATAAATTTTGACTATCATAATTTCAAAATAGAGTTAGAACTATATATAATCTATAGTATAAGGGTACCCCTAATAATAATATTTTGAATCGATTTAATTAACTGTCTGCATAAGTTAACCACTTTGACCACAATAAATCATAAATCAATTAATTTTATTTCACGGGTTGTCAACTCATTCATAAATAATTATCATTACATTTTAGATAAAACATTATTCTGATACATCCAAAAAGTATTATTTACGAATTTATGATTTAGAATACTTTAGATTTTCAGATATGATAAAAACATTTTTACTTTGAGACATTCATGTGTTTATTGTTTCCAGTATAGTGATATCACCAATGTAAAAGATTTTATACTCTTATTATATTTCAATGTAAACATTACTAACAATTTCGCTTCGATATCAATATGTTGAAAATAAGTGTTTGACGTATTCTATGTAATCCGTGAAAATTCACTTTATTCAGTTAAACTAACTTTCTAAATAGAAATTTTAAAAATAAATACGCAAAGATTTTCTAAAGATATTCATACCATATCAACAAGTGTAATTCATAAAATCTAAACCATAAGATTTATCAATGAATTATTTTAAATAACAAAGGATTTTTTTTTTTGTATTAATAAAACATATGATAACAATTACTACACACAACACATATATTATAATAAGTATCGTATATCACTACGCTTAGGGACTTCTAGTATAAGTATACTTTTATTAATTATTAATAAATATAGCAGAGTGGGAAGTAAATTAATTCCTCCATGCCATAAATTCAGATCAAAAAATTTGAAGTTACTTATTTTGTATATTTCGATAATTTTTTTAAATTTAAATTTAAGTACTATACGTATTTCAACCGATTGAAAAAATAATAATACACCAATAATATGTTATCTACTAACTACCCCTCTTATCTCGTTATAATTTTTGTTTAGGTATTAATAATCTTTGAAAATGTGATGACCTGTATTAGCCGTAGGTAACTGCCGTTCGATACCCATCGATAATAGTTATTTAATATTTTCGAAAATGTGTTCGGTTCATTGCGCTTTTATTAATATCCATCGTTTTTGTTTCTCGCGCGAGTTCTTACTAGTAAAGTAAATATTATTGTTAAAATGCCGAAAGTCAAAATTGAAAGTTACAAAGTTATGATTCAAAATGTAGACACATTTTCGTCTGACTGTAGCGTTTTATTTTGCAAATTATATAAAATAAAAGTTGGAAGTGACAAAAGATTTTATGTTATCCAGCACCTATGGACTGACAAGCGTAATAGAGTAATTAAACAGAGGGAAAATTAAATAAATAAGGTAAACCAATTATTTGTTTTACCATAAACACCAACTTGGGCAAAAAAAGAATAATTTCAACAAAGATATATGCATAGTTTGCTTTTGTTATATATTCCCCTAAAAAAAAAAAACTAAAAAATAAACTATCAAACAACGAATTTAAAACGTTTTTTTTATAAAAATACACGAAAAAAGATATTTCCAGTGAAACACCTCCTCTTAAAGGAAACGTTGACGGTATTTACCAAGGAACTAAATGGGGAACAAATCTGGGTATTAATTTATTAGACTACGAACGCCTTTGGTCGTTTCGTAGCAAATGTTATTATTGGAACACTAGAAGTTGATAAGGCCGGTCAAATATTTTTATTGTATTCTGAGAAACTAGATAAGATTAACCACTTAACCATATTCAAATTATTTGATAAATCTATAGGGATATTGTGGCCTGAAGGAGTTAAGCATAACCATGTTTTATTGTTTGTAAACGATGCAATCCCCGTATATGGTTTAAGGCGGGTTAAGCTATACACTTAATTTAAAAGTTATTCATATAACCTGCCATGCACATGCATTTCACAAGTTTGCTGAAAAAGTTCGTAACGACTTTTTGGAAGTAGATAAGGTAGTATCTTAGTTAAAAAATTATTTCGAAAAGCACCCTTAGTAAGGGCCCCTCACGTATATAAATGTTTTTAATTATGACAAAAACGAGATTGCTTTACCACCTATACCCATATTAACGAGATGGAGAACTTGGATAAATGCTATCATATAATATTGCGAACATTTGGAGAACATTCAGTTAGTTATAAAAACACTCAATAGCGATGATGCAGTATCAATTTAGACAGCCAAAAAGTATTTGGAAAAGAATGACCTTGGCATTTATTAAATTGAATTTCGTATTTATACACAAATCCATAATATTTTTGGAAAAGAAAGGAATAAAATTATCCGATTCATTAAAATTTGTCAAAGACGCGAAAAATAAAATTGTTATTTTGATATATGTCATAGTACACGTTTGAAAACATCAGAAAATAACTCATTGAGCAATGTAATTTTCAAGGTAAATAAATATGAAAGAACACTACAATTTAAACCAATTACCTTTAAAAATTTAATTTATCAAATAATTTTTAGTTCAAGTTTAATAGTAAAATTAATATTTAATGTTACCATATATTTTAATAATTTTTTTTTTGTACCGGTTTATAAATGTATTAATACTGAAATCGTAGTATTCGAAAATATCGATAGTAAAAATATCCAAAATAAAATAACCTGTTGATCCTGTTTTATCTAGGGTGCACCCTCGAGTACACATATATTCAATATTATACCATTCTTATAACTTTTTATAAATTCATATTGTATTATAGGTATATTGTATAAGCCTAAATTATTTTCACAAAATATTAATTTAAACGTTATCAACTTGATGAATAAGAATTATATATAGTTTATAAAGTTTCTTAATGTTAAAATAATAAATAAAAAAATGAACTGAGAAAAAACATACTATCGACCTAAAATGTAATAAAAAAAACCTTTAAATTATATTTTAATAGTTTAAGGAAAAAATAGTTACTAAGAATCATTTCATTAAATTATAAATTTCCTAATGTAGAACTATGTTATTATAGTTATGACAATTATAAGTTGTACAACATAATATATTGTAAAGATTCTATAATCTTTCAAATCTTATGTGATATAAAACAAAATTATATTATATATGTCACAACATTTTTAATTAAATGAATATTGGCTAAAATGCATTTCCAAAATGACGAATCATAATTGTCAAACTAAATGGATCTACACGGAAATATAAATACTTTAAGTAGTTAAATTTACTTTTTAAATTATTATACATATTGTGTACATAAGCTCTATCATTTTATATTTAAAATTAGCAAGGCATATAAATTCAAATTTGACTTAATTTTCTTTATTTTAAATATATTATCATTGCTTTTTAAAAGCACGAATTTAAATTCATGAATAAAGGAATATAAACACAATTCATACAACATATAGTGAGATTTTTGGATGATTTAATCATTTAATTTATAGAAAATCATTAATTTATGGAGCAACACTATATATGAAATATACGAGTATGGAACATAATAGTATGAAAAATAATCAATAAGTAGTATATTACTACTAATACTATTGATTATTTTAATGGTTTAATGGTCAAAAATTGTCCTCGGGTACCTACTATCTAGTACTATTTATGAATACCATGAATGTAATAAATAGTGAAGGATTTAGCCCTCCCTGAGCTATATTAAGCTCTCTATAAGATTTGGAATGTTTAGGGTGGAAGGTAAAACTTTGATGGATTTACCTACATAGATTAAATACAAACATGTTATTTTAAATAATTCCCGCATAATTTATTTAATCTGAGTTACTACTAGTACTGCACTATTGAGATTAAAGTTGGTGGGATCGACCCAAATGTGCATAACATTAGATGTTTTATCATGAATGATCTTAAAAAATATTAAAATATATAATGATACTTTAAATCTGAGAACGCATGTTATAACGGGAGAATTAATATTTTTGCATATAAATGTAATAAAATATTATTTAACTTTAATATAGGTATATAGGTATTTTCCTATAGTTTTTCAAACTAAAACACCAAGACGCAGATCAAAAAAGTTCAAATAGTAGAAACAATTTAAACTTTTTTTTTCACAAATATAAAAACAACAAAAAGATAACAGAATTTATTTTTTCATTTTATACAAATTATACTATAAATTATAAATAAATAGTAATCATGAAATATAAATATATGAGCATAGTACTGCTATAAAACTATCGGAAATACTATACTTAAATATTGTTATATTTACGAGTATGTAAGTTAAAAATATAAATCATTCCTATTTTTCTACCAACATGAAAACTTTACAAATTATCAAATTATACATACCTAATTATATCTGAGACAAGCGTTTTAATTTATTTAAATTCATTAAAATCAATTTATATTTTTAATTTTAGTTTATGTCTTAATGAATGGAAAAATATATTCTATACAAATGCAGTTTATCGACATCAATCATTGATAAATTCAAACACAAACATCAATTATTATGCTATGTAATTTAAAAATAATCATAAAACATTAGCGAAAACACATTTACCATGTTTGTTATCATAAAATATCGGCATTATTTAAGTACCTATTTTGTTCAAAAAACAGTTCGTTAATAAAATAAATGCAAATAATATTTTTATTCAATGTAATATTATTAAAATTGATTAATCATATTACTAACCGAAACATTAAATTATTAATCATCTTTAAAATTAACGAATATTTTTTAGTACTGTTGTAAAAGTTATGTAGTTAGTCGTATGGATATAATTACATAGGTTGATTTAAAATAGATAGTTAAATAAATATTCAACCAGACAGTTGATGTGGTCTGGAATAAACACCTTTGCAAGCATACTGTTTTTAAGTTAAGAACAGAGTTAAGATTACATAGATTTTAAAGTATTTATACAATTTACGAGTACATAAATACATTATAATGAATATTATGCAAGCTTATATTTTTTTAAATATTTTATTTTTAAAATTATGCTCGATAAAAGTACTAATATATGGAACAATAAATTAAATATTTCATATTATTGTACTTGGTGATACATTTTTTTTTTTAAATTAAAAAATTAATAAAATATAAACATAATGATCTTTTAATTAATTTTTAACATTAATTTTTTTTATTTAGGTTGTATATTATTTTTTATAAGATGATTGTGTTGAAAAATATTAATTAACACTAATTTTCAGAAAATAACGTTTTAAGAAATTATCTAATATAATTTTTATGTTTATACTATAACTGGCGTGAAAACTCAGCATAGAAAGTGGCGAATTATAGGTATTATGCTAATTAAATAAAATACTGTAAATTAATATTTTTAATGTTTATAACAAAGAAACCAAATTTAATAAGATAGGTAAAATTAAGATGAATATTTATTACAATTTATAAATTTAAAAATCTAGACATATCAAACCAGATATTAAAATATTAACTATCAAGTCTAAAGTAAATAAATATATTTATAACTGTTTTAAAGTCATAATGAATAATTTCTAAATAATAAATTAATTACACATTTAATTAATAAACGATTTCAAAAATTATTTTAGCTGTTTACTTAATGCTCGGTTTAATGTTTTATAATACATTTATATATATATATATATATATATTTAAGTAGAAATAGTTCAAAATTATCTTAACACAGTTTTGAGTGCCCTATTATTTTATAGTAAAGGTACACTAGAAATCTTATAAGATAAGCCCTATTTAAAATCAAAATCTGTAAAGTATATTATAAAAAGTAAATTAAAGTTGAAATAAAATAAATATCTCACGGCCCTCAAGTAATATAGCCACGGCCCCCAGTTTGAAAAGCACTGATGTAAAAAAATCTTTTATTAAGTTATGAAAAATTTTAATCATAATAAATTCAAAAAGGTTAATAATCTGATAAAGGAATACGTATTTATACATAAAAATAAATCGTCGTATAGGGTGTTCTTAGGGGGTAAAACACGGTTGCGTACGTTCGTTATCGGCGATATTTTTTTAAGCTAAACGATTCCGTACGATTTTACCCGATTTTTAACTTCACGATTGCGTACGTAGTGTTAAGCGTTGATGCCAATTTTCATACCGGTACTAGGTGTATACCAAATGCCTATACGAACTTGATAAAGTTAATATATACTTTATGTTCTATCGCTTTTATTACTAATGTTCATTGTTAATGATGTCAAACAGATCAGATACAACGAAATTTCGTTATTTCCGTTATATGGTATTTTTCGAGTTTCAGTAAAAATAGTAAGTTATAGATGTCAGGGAATCCAAATTTAAGCATTTTCAAATAATTTGATAACAATAATTTTAATGAAATAAAAGCTGTCGATTTTATTAATTTATTAATTATTTTTCTTTCATTTAGTTATGCTCATTTTATTATTAATTTTTTTTATGAACTATTATAGAACATGTAGTACATTACATATAGTACATTATAGTACATTTATTTAGTGATCCTCATTTTATTTATTATTTCATTATTATTTTTTTTTATGAATTATTATAGAATTGTTATATTTATTGTTTATGTTTTTTTTTTTGTTGATTTTTTTGATTTTTTTTTTTGTTGATCTCTGAATATTTTTATTATTATTAGTGAAATTAGTAAATTTGGCAACGTTGCATACAATTTCCATACGCGATCGTGTTTATTTATTTTTCTTATCCAGGTATTTGTTACTCATCTACAAATATACGCAATCGTGTTGCCAAAAAGGACAAATGTATGCAATCGTGTTCTACCCGGATATTCTTGTAGTATAGAATGTTCTCAGGGTATTCTCGTCTTTAGTTCGCACATAATTTACGACCATAGTATTAAATAATACTAGTGTATTTAATCCATATACTACTACTGAATGAGTAAAGTAAATCATTTGACAAAATAACGAATTTTTAATAATTACTTTTGATGAAACACACGCCATAGTTAATATTTCGTATTGTTCCATCCAGGAGCGTACCCAGGAATTTTTTATGGGGGGAGGTCCAACATTTTTATTTTATCTGTTCTCTAATTGTAATTATAGTTTGACTCAATACCAATACATTATTGTTAATAAACTATGGTTTATACATTATAGGTATATTATATAGTCTATAAACTTTGTATATAAAAGATAATGGCAAATTAAAATACACTATATACTATTATTATACTAATTACTATTAAGCGATTGAGTATGTAGACATTTCAATGGGGGGGGTCCGAATCCGAACCCCCCCCCTCCTTGGTTCCATCTGTTAAGTATGATTCGTTTTAATACACACATCTCTAAACATGTTTTTAAAATTACCTTATGTGAAAAACTTTACTAGTATTTTAATAAAATAGTTAATAAAAAAAAAATAAAAAAAATGAGAATTCTGTTTATTTCAGAGTTTATTTATGGACGGATAAGTAGAAAAGAATAGTTTCAAAAATGAAAAATGTTGGATTATGCGGCAAAAATGAATTAATATTGCCGTTGTTGCAAGATTGGAAGAACTTTATTCAAGAAATCAATTTGCTCTATATTTTAAAACAACAAAGGATATTTTAGAAGTTTTATCCACAAAAATATATTTGTGTGAAATGACAAATGTTCAATCATTTTTCAGGTATCAAAATTAAAAAAATGTTAATGTAAAAGTAAATGCTTATTAAATGAATGCATTTATAAATCCAGGGGTAAGTTTTATAACTTTAAATGTCACCCAAACTCAAATTGTTCTAATAATTTATTTAATTTTTATATTTGAATTAAATTTTATTACAATATTTTTGTACACTGACTAATGTATAAATTGATTAGATAATGTAAACATTATACATATTTAAGGTGAATAATGTATACGTTATTCATATGGGTAAGGTGTACAATATCCGTAACATAAGTATATTTGACGTTATTATAATAACAGATAATGAAAATATGTTCTTATATACCTAAATAATTCTTTTTTTTTTTTTTTTTTACCATGGCATATAAGATTATTTTTATTCAAAGTAACATTGTTTTTATAATACCACAATGTTATATGGAGAACAAAATCGTACTACAAAAATATACCCCATTATTCGAGCTATTAGAGTACTTATAATATTATAAATATGTTTGTATTTCACGATTTAATGTAATATAATATATTATTACCAAATCAATGACGTATATAGACATGTAGTGAATGTACACCTAACGTTATTTACACACACTGTTTAATTTATCTCGAAAGTGCACATCGAAGACGGTAACAATTTGAGGCCATGCACAAAGTTTTAGTGTCATTTTTGTTCTTATCACGAATTAAAATGTATACGAACACTTTCATTTAGACTTTAAAGTACGTAATTTTAACATAAAAATTTTTAGTATAAGTCTAATAATTAGGGCACAAATTTTATAGTAGTAATACTACTCAAATAAATATACATTTAATAATATGACCTAAATAATCCTGAAATATATCCGATATATTTGTGTGAAAAAAAACTTAAATAATTAATAATGAGGCGAATGTAATTACTTAATACAATCTATTACACGAAAATTTTGAAAATTTAGATTAAAACAGTTTAAATTTGTTAAAAAATAAAATAAAAACTTTTGATAATAATATCAAGAGGAAAACGTATAATTACATAAAATAGTAGAAAATAATTATCCTTTAATATGCACATAATATCATGTGAATATAGCTTTGGGTTAGATACCCAAAACTATATTTTATATGTAAGTCTTCAAATGCAGTATGAATTAATATTATACTCTACTAATTGCAGGTAAATCCAACAACAATATGCAAACGAAATGAAATCCGAACTCAGTAGTAATGATAGTGTACCGAGTACTTGTGTCCAATAACTAATTAAACAAATAATTACGTATACAAAATGATAAAATAATGCATTATAGTGGTATGTACGAGTATATTATTTAAGTACAATCGAACAAATATACTGAACGCGAAACGGCTTTTGTCATGTTAATTGTTAGCACAAAGACAACTGTCGGTCGGAAACTTTTTCAACAGAAAAAAAAAGGGGGCCAAGAAGTCAGCGAACGGAAAAAGCTGCGATCGAGTGACGTTCATTCAATTCTCTCGTAGCGAGTGCGTGTCAGTGGAACACGTTAATCGCCCGTTGCTCATCGTTGAAGTCGAAATGTATATAATATTCGGTCGGTGTCGAACGAGTGTATCGCACGGGACGTCGACGAGGTAAAACGAGTTTATTTTACTACGTAGGATAGGTAACAAAATAAACAATGAAAATCGACGGGACTTGGCTCATTGCACGAGTACCTATATCAACAGATACTATAACATTATATACGGTATGAAAATTAAACAAACATAACACATAACAGCAAATCTACCGTGTATATTTGTAATTGTTACAATCAAAGTAACATTTTGATGGGCTGCATCCACAGGTTTCTACGGCACTTAATTACAAACGCACCATTTAATCGGCACTCGGACTTACCCACCTTCAAAGTCATTCCGAGCAATCTCAGTACTATCGTTGTAATATTATCTGCGTCCTGCACAAGTTCGAAACGCGATGGATATAAAATATTAGTAAAAAGTTTCAGATCAATAAGCACGACGATTGAGAGCAAAAAAGTTCAGAAAAATATATAAAAAAAACTAAAACAATTAATGGTTAAAACGGGGGAAAAACCAGGAACTAATTAATGTGAATAGAGTGTGCGCGGATATGAAGGAAACAAAAACAAAAGAACGGCTGACGAACAACAACAATAAACGAACGTAAACACACGCGCGCGTCAACGTCACGAGACTCACTGCCTGGCATATTATATTACATTGAATTTGAAGAAAACAATCAAGAATATTTCTCTCCCCTCTGGACGGGCCGACAGATGGTACCGTACGGGTGCGCGCAGTGTCGCCGGTTCAACGGACACCGGTAGCGGTACCGCACACGGTTCGGTAAATGGTCACACTCATCGTGCACCTCTCCACACCGACCGTGATTGTACAACCGTGATAACCACGATTCCCAGCAACAGCGGTTGTTAACTTCTCACGAGCACGTCCCCGTCTTGCTGATGACGTTTAAATTCGCTTCCCCCCCCCTCAATTCGTTTGAATGATCGAATTAAAGAAATATTACCAACGCATACCGGTCGTAAATATTGTAATGTAGGAATGTTTGTAATTCCAAACAGTAGAGTTGGTCGTTTGGGCTTCGTTAAACGTAAGCGGTAAACTTTCTTGAACATTGTTTATCCGTAGTAAAAAAAAGAATTGTTTAGTGTCAATAATAATGCACAGAGACGCTGAATGATTATGTGCAAATATTACATGGCCAATAAAAGTATGTATAAATAAAATAATCGAGGGTTGAACATAATATCTAACATAGATTATTAGAAGTTCACTTATTTGTTTTACATTTTTTTCTCGAATCAGCTCAGTCACAACGTCTCAAAGTAATATGTCGTTCTCAGTACCTCAAATAAACACTATCGACTATCGACATTTTTCTGTGACAAAGAGCTTTTTAATCTTGTTTAAATTAGCTTGATAGTTTCAATTGTGAAAATTATATTTGACTATTGACTTGAATGCATGATAAGAATTTCAAAAATGTGACATGGGGTGCAGTAACTCCCCCACACGCTAGTCCGATGTCCGAGCCCCTAATGCTCTTTCGAGTACCTATACTTCGTGTAACCGGTTATTAGTGTTAAGAACCACTGAGACGTACTGTGAGATGTGAGAGGAACGACATTATGAGAGTCTAGCTCGTTCTCTGCGGATGTTTATGCGTTGTTTTTATGATAATTTTTATTGTGTCGTATTGTGTATCGTTGCACGGCATGACCCTGAGACACTGATTATGCGTTCTCGCACCTGCGTGGCTGCAACCACTTCATCTCCTTCGTTGTTTGGAGTCGTGTGAACATATACGGTACAGGAGTAAATATATATATATATATATATGTGTGTATAAATTAATTTTTATAGTTATCGCGATAAAAAAAATTGCTGCGTCTAATAATATCATTGTAAGTTTACATGTGCAGAGATGTTTAGTGGATTACGACTGGAAAACGAACGATTAAAACTACGTATTCGCATTTGCATGTTTAAATGTTTCTCGAGAAATTTAAATTTTTTTCTCGTTTGTTACTTCCCCCCGTCCTTCCTCTTCGCACTGAAGTATTAATCGTTTGAAACTAGACCGTAGAGTTTAAAGGGTTCGCTACGATCGAACGGAGAGATCAACGCGCGTAAAAATTGGGTTATGCCGCCGCCGACCTAGTCTACCACGCACGAACAAGTAGCAAAAATGTAAATTCGGTTTTTTTTTATTATTATCAACGTCCGTCGACGGTTAACCATCTGCGTTCCATGTGCTATGAATCCGTAGAAAACGAGATTTGGTGACCGAATGTACAATACCGAAGGACAATGAACCTCTTTCTGATATGTCATGTGAAACCAATTTCTAGCTGGATTTTAGAAGTTATTGTTGAAATTGATATTCAGCCGCCCACACACGTCAGAAGAAATTGCATGAAATGCAAGATACATTTACGCAATACGATTTGTATTTTATCATTATAAATCGTTTTTTATTTGAATTTGTTTTACTTCGACGTGGCTGTGACATTTATAGCCCAATATAACACAGTCACTTTATTGTTAAATGGTTCGTCAAATATTCGTGTACATAATATTTTATACGTAATACGAGTAGGTACATTGATAAAATAATTTTATTATTCATTTTGTATACTTATTGAGTTAAATTTAACGATTTATGCTTATCGGAAGGTACAATTGTAAAATATACTACATCGATTAATCGTGCGTTTATCTGTCATTGGATATATTATAACTTAAATTTTCATCACCGTATGGAGTTAATGTATGACATCTAATAGACAACCGTATGTTATCTATTAGCGAATATCTTGAATTCTCGGATAGACTGTAGGAGTAAAATAAATTGTCAATACCGTATCTGACAATAATCCATGTATAAACCTCAATAATATCGTATCGTTTATAGCCTGCATAGGCGCAATTTGGGGGGAGCTTGGGTGTGCTTAGCACCCCTATTTTTGAAATTAGCATCCTCATATGTGTTAATGTTAATTTACATTTAAATACTCATTACTCATTATGTATAGAAAATAATAATAGTTTTTGAGTTTTTTTGTATAAATATATAAATTTTTAAACAATACAAAAATATTTCGCAATACGAAAAAAAAAATATCTTTGCTATAGGGTAAAAGTTTCAAGTTTTTAGCCATATTACTTTTGGAATTATGACTAAATAACTAAAATTTGAAATGTGAAAGTCTTATTTACAGCGTATTTTTACCATTTCAGGACAGTTTTTTCCTTACGTCTAGAAAAACTATTATGATTTTAAAAAATAACCTATCTAAAGTACCACCACATGCCAATTTAAAATCTAAAAAAGTCCTAGAAAAAACTTTTGGGCGAGTATTTCTATCCAAAAATGTTTTAAACAAATAAAATACAAACATCATTATAAAACCATAATATTTTTGCTTCAGTCAGAATCTAAAAGTGATCATGTGATAAAACATTTGTGTTTACAAACAGGTAATTCGTTAAACGTGCAATAAAATTATAAAATTAAAGTGAACAATTTAAATTTAGAAATATTCATATATTTACTAAATATTTTAGTAACTGTTGAATTATACGGTTGGTGGGTGTCTATAACCATTAAGGAACATGAAAAAGATAGAAGGGCTTCAGAACCCCCAGTTTTTTCATTGAAATTGCGCCCCTGATAGCCTGTGACCATAGGTTTAATAGATAATCATAATATTTCCACATAAAAATACTTCTTAACACTGAAGTTTGTATATTTAACAGAACCTTCATCTTTCGAACATAAACAAATATAAAAAATTATCTTAGTTAATGAAAAAAACTTTCAAATGAAAAATTAATGTATTAGTTGATTATCATTTTTTATTTTTTATTTCTGTTAAAAGATAAATTCATGGTATGTGCACAAAATAACAATAACAAAATAATATTAAAAATAGACATTCTGAAAGTACTTATTGTATATTAAATATTTTTGGGCAATAGGAGCATTTACGAGCATTCACTGGCAGTAACTTTATAGTATCAAATTAGATTTGGACAGATATATTTTCTAAATCAAGAATATCATGTAATTAGTTTTTTACAACCATTTAACACAAAATAAAATTGTATACTTATGAAATTAATTGAATTAAAATAAAGCATTATATGATTTATTTATCCAAACAATAATGAGCTATACGTTATTAATTCAACCACATTAAATAAATAAAATACATACTTTAGGTTTGTTTATGATTTATCTTAAAACATTATGACTGATGTCTAAATAAAATGTTTGATGTGACCAAAATATTATATAAAGGCACTTACGAATTATACATAAAAAAATATTACTATTGAGTAAAATATTTACACACTTATTATAATAATTTAAATAACAAAGCGTTAATCAGACATTACTCTCTGATAATATGTAGGTAAATCGTATTATATTTCGTGTGTGTGTATATATATATATATATTGTAGAAATTAAACGAGATCGGAAACTGTTATCAAGGTAAATAACTAATATTTAAGTATTACTAAGTATTTTGTTAAAAATCACTTCCAACGAGTAAAACCTAGTTATCAACATAATATGGATATACATTTTATATTTTGCTACCTACTACAAAAATGATTAGCCTTTACACTATGGACTATGAACTATAAGTTATTAATTAAATATACAGAAAAATTGAATTGTGTTTAAATTTATTATATTGAATTAATTAAATTTCTATCTGTATACAATACTTCGATGTTACAACTTAATGAGAATATCAATTGAATCATAATATAATACAACTTATGCAGTTATTACCATTAGTTATCAGTAGGGAACGGATTTATATGTAATAAAAATACAGAAATATGTACATATATATATATAAGTATAATTTATAAAATATGTGCTAAAAACATCCAAATATGAAGGGAAAAAAAAATTTAAAAAAAAAGTGATTATTATTATTAAATTATCAAAAAGATTTGTTGCATTGAATTATTACAATATCTTGTAAATTATCAAATGCTAAATGTCGCCTATTAGGTATCAAAATATTTTTAAAACGGCTAAATTATCGTTTCACATCAACCGATGAATTAAAAGCATATTTCAAGTGTATACTATCAGAAGGCGATAATTCCAAATTTTTTTAAGGTTGTCTGCCATTCATTATGTCATTGATTGTTTTAAATTCAATATTGCCTGGAATTTTTTCTGTAACAGCATGAATTTTCTGTTTTACGACATCTATTGATTGGTCCGCTTACGAGTTTTAATCGCTGATTTAACAATTTGCATACTATCATTTGGGGACATATTTTTTTATTAATAATTTTGTTAAATTATTTTTAATTAAAATTAAATAATTTTCAATGTTTCATTTTGCATAATATTTTGAGCTTTTCCAATAGCGATAAAAGTTTCTGGATCTAATTTTGAAATAATTTCTTGTATTTTCGTACGAAAAAGGCGTATGAATGATGAAATGATAAAAATATGTTTAAAAATATTTAAAAATTAGTGAAATATGTAAAAATATATAATCATACCAAAATATGTAAAAATATGTAAAATAAAAGTATCATAATTTTAATAGGAATGATTTAAATCATAAACATTTCTTATCGAATCTTAAATATCTCGTTTTAATAAAAATATGCATTTACATATAAATCCGTTCCCTAGTTATCAGGTAAAACACCTCAGAAAATTAAGCATATATTCAATATTGTCTGATGCTTCAACATTCCGTATTTTAAATTCTCACAGATTTGTATTATTATAAGTTGTATATTTTTCGTTTATCTAGTTCTAATAATTTATTTATTAATTTAATGCTATATAAATAACGAATTAAATGATTATTATAAAACAAATGTCGAAAAAAATGTTTTGTTGTTTTGATAGATGCTAATAAGATTATATATTATCAATACAACTTTATTTAAGCGGACTGCCCACCTCATGGGTTGCCAAAAGACATAGTATGCATAATCAATATTAATATATATTGTTTGATTATAAGAATATGGAAGTTTAAATTAACATCGAAATGAATTATCCATCCAAAATAATATTTAAAAAATAGACCGTTTAAAACAAAATAAAATAAAATTTAAATTCAAGAAAAAAAATAAAAACACATAAATAGAGAAATAACAATAAATATAATAAACATATAAACGCATAAGATAATAATTAGTTGTTTTGTGTGTACGCGAGTTTTACATAAAATCGCTAATTAATAATAATAAAATGTAATTTTCACTCACAATTTATATTATATGATCATACACGTTATGTATCTAATCAATTAAAACAATATAAGTTACACACATGATATGTATGAATTAAATTTTAACATACGAGTAATTGAAAAATTAAAAATATATTTTATTTTTAAATTCATCTTTTCTGTACATAAAATATAAAGCAATAAAGTGTAAAAAATAAAAAAATAAAAAAATAAATAATTGAAAAAATATAATATAATAATTTTTTAAGACAATTATATTGCAAAAATATCCTTAGTAAATTTAATAATTATGGCAAGAAGTAGTAAACTTAAAATTAAAAATTATTCTATTCGAAAAATAGAATATTTGTATTATATTAAATCAATAAAATTATTAATGAGTATTATTTTCAGTAAAATTTTCTAAGAGACGTTTAAAGAAATAAATAAAAGGAATAATCATTCATAGTAACACATGATGTAGCTTTATATTTTTTGTTCAATTTATTATTATACAATACCTCCCTCAAATGAAGGTTTTATATGTAAATGTAAACATATGTTTATGTTATTAATATTACTAGGAATTTAATACAACTAATAAAGTATATTCCTAAAATTAACGTTTTATCTACAGCAAAAATATCCCATTTTCCAACAAGTCCCAACTAAATTGTTCACAGAATCCACTTACTATAAAGTCTACATTATAGAATAAATTTAATCAAATATAATATTAACAGATTTAATAAAAGTAAATTAACAGCTAATTAACATAAATTCATTTACCATTTATTTTATTGTATGATAAGATCAATCGGTGCACACGAATTGCCTCCGGATATTTCAGAGGCAATTCAAGTGTCTCTATGTTACTGTATTCGAATTGCCTCCTGTAACAATCTATACAATTGACGTAGATTTCGATATTTCGATATTAATCGATATTGGAAATTAAGAGTGAATATACTGTGACAAAACTTGTTCTAAATTCTACACTTATGACCTAAAACAAGTAAAATGTGGGCCTTGAGGCGCAAAATACAGCAAATTGGATTAACTACTGAATATTCGAAAAATAATTAAATTGGAAAATATGTCAGTTACGTATTTAGCCTTTCATTTTTTAATCAAAAAACAAGGTAGATCTTAGTGAACTTAAAGCAAATCATTACAAAGTTACTAAATTGGCCGATTATTTGATAGAAAATTTTATTAATGAAAACTCCACTTTTCCACCAAATACGTTGTTATAGTAACTACTAGTTCACAAAAATAAACCAATGCTTATGAATCATTTCATAGTCAATTTAATTCTTATTTTGTGTCGACACATCCAAATATTTATAAATTTTTAGAATTATTAAAATCCATAGAAATTGATTCAATTGAAAAAATTGATATTTTAATACACTCTTCCACAATAGAAATTAAAAGAGTAAAAAGCAACAAATGATAAAATAAATTTAATTATTAACTTAACCCATCAATTAAATACAAATCATATATCAAAGTTAAATTATGTAAACATCTAATTTTAAACCTAGAAAACAACAACTAATTTTATTTTCAACCAACTAAATACTATATTATGTATATAGAATAAATATATTTTTAATTTACATACATTTTATATATTCCTTGGGTATTAATATTGGTTATTAATTTAAGTATTCTGTGTATTTAAGTGTACATATATATTTAACATAGCACACATTTGTTATTTACATACCTACATTAAATTGTATATTAAATATACATACACATATAATAATGTTATTTCATTTTATTATTGTGTATATTGTGTGTATTGTGTGTATTATATACTCATAAATATTTAAGCTTCTACCTATTTTGTATCATCGTTAATTTATAAATGTATTGTTGTATAATTTGATAGCTTATATCGATTAAATTGATTCAATTAATGAGAAATTTTTAAATATAAGACAATTTTAATAAACTTTTTTTTTTAAAAATGTACGGGAAGCAATTCAAGGGATTTATGGGAGGCAATTCGAGTTTCCCCAGATTAATAAATATGAAGATTTATTTTATGAATACAATAAATACTTATATAGAAATTAGTTAATATTTGGGTTATCAATTTGAAATAAATTATTCATTTCTTGATGGACCGAAGAGCAAATATAATGTTACATACACACTACTTGAAATTCGGTCACTCAAATGTATAACAAATAATTTAATCTATCTAGTAAATATAATTTACAATAATTTTTGTATAAAAAATACCATTATTTTTGTAATGATACCTAAATTTGGTTTAGATTAACTATAAATTAATTAATTAATTTCTGAATTTGAATGAACTATTGTTACAATAAATAACTCGGAAATTATCTCTATATTTTTTTAATTTTTATTTATTAGAAGTAAACCTAAGCCGGTGCATACTACTTATGTTCCAAATTGATAATAGCACGTAACTTGCTCTCGAACTGTTTGGACCTAAGTTACTTGGTAATTATTACCAGTAATAAATGGCATCCAAGCGGTTAGCACGCAACTTACTTATTATATTTATTGATGTGTTAATGTGTTATAATAATTTTAGATACATTTTTATAAATAGTTATTAATTTTTAAAAAATGTTTGAAATTTTTCAAAAACTTACTAATTTTAGAGCTACATGTAAATAAAACGAAAATATTAAACAGAAATATTGTTATATAATTTTAACATTCTATTATAAATCAATTTTAGGTAAAAATGTCTGAAATACTCGTACATTACTAATAAATAGGGCTCAGGACTTATAGCACTTAAAATCATTAAAATAAGCGCTTAAAAACATCATTATATGCATTTAAAAAATTTGAAATTAAGCAAAAATATTTATTAAAAAAAAAGTCTATAAAATTCTAACTAAAAAAACAAAATAAAAATAAATCTTCACTTTCAAGACTTAAGGATTTTCTAAGGGATTTTTTTGAAAAATAACATGTAAACTGTTCTTTCTGTTTTTGATCATCCTGACGTTTGCACTCAGTTATATTTTCAGCGTTGGAATATCTGTTAACTCTACAACGATGCCTCGGACGGCGATTAACTACGTAATAACGTTGATAAGATAAGAATTATTTTTATTTTTAATTCTATAAAAAATGACTTTTCAGGAAAATACTATAAAAATGAAAAAAAAACTGGTCAAATAAGCAAAAATAATCAGAAAAACTGGAAATAAGCATTTTTTTTAAAAATTGCTGAAAATAGCAAAAGAAAGCACTTTCAAATTTCATAATTGTACGTTTTATAACTTGACATACACTTCTATAGTTTACTTCACTCTACTACATTTTAAGTCAATCCATAAAAATAAGCAAATGTTTTACTCCTGAGCCATGTTTATAAATAACAAACTATTAATTTCTTTGTTGTTAAATTTGGAAATTTGTGTATAAATGAATTCACATGAATTATGTCATTATCGACGATACCCTTTAGACTATTAGGTAGCCTTAATTTTTATAATTCCGACGTTCTCAATCATATTGTAATCGAAATTATCATTTGGGAAGCAAATAATTCGTCATTAATATAATAGTTAAGTTGCGTATGAGTATGTGAGAGGCAACTTACCCACCGTAATATTCCAAATTCTGATCAAAACCGAGACGCAAATAACATGCAGCCGCGTTGACAATATAGCCATTGGTTGACATTTGACAGTATTTTTTTTTACATAATATGATTTCATTCAATTTAAGATGATTGCATAATTTTCTTACAAATTTATTAATAGTTTACAATATATATTCAATATTTATTTTTTTGATGTAATATAATGTAATGAAATGTATTGTCTGATTAATGGCTGATTCATTAAGACCTAGGGACTGATAAAAGAACTCTGGAATGTTGTATTTGGTTATGGTAGCTTCATGCCATTTATCTGCATTCAACGAGGATTTGTTTAGTTGTTTGATGGACTCCACATGTTGCATACTTAATTTACTCTTCTTTGCTTATTAGGTGGCCGTGTATGCACCTAATATGTTTTATTCATAGACTAACAAGTAATACTTTTTCTTTTCTTTTTAGTTTAGATGTATTTTTCTAATGTTTTGTTCTTTGTTTTTTTTCGTCGAGTTTGGTTTCTTTTCTTCTCTATTTGAGTGACCATTTTTCTTCAATCGCAATATTAATATACTTTAGTGTGTTTTTGCAAGTACAATAAACTCTATATTATTATCGTAATCATTGCAAAGTATGTCAACTTATTTTATAATTTTGTTTGATTATTCTTTATACTAATTATTATTTCTGTTAATACAGATTATTAAAATATATTCTGTATGAAGTTTATATTGTATGGAATAAAATTTTTTTTAAGTCATTAGAAAATTTTGCAATTCAGCTTTATTTCGATGCATATTTTTTCGTGTTAGAAACATATTTTCTTAAATCATTTAGTTTACACCTAAGACACTTTAGATTAACATGTATTGGCGGTTAAAACAATAAATTAAATTTTGTAAGTGGTTGTGACCAATCGTATAAACTGACGTCCTAAGAGCATTCAATATGCGTCACTGCTAAAAAGTCCGAATTATTTTTATTTTAGTACCCAAGAAAAGCTAGAAATGTATATGAATACGTGCCCAACTAATATATTCTAAAATGTAAAAATAACAAAGAACTACAAAAATACTACAATAATCGCGCCGAGCCATTTATGTAAAATGTTACGATAATAATTGTCTTCGATGATCTAACGTTTACATATAGAATAGAAATAACTCAAACTATGTTATCTAATGTACAGAGTTGTGATTTGATAACCTGCTTTATAGACCTACATACCCAAAAAATATAGAAGGAATCTACACAATATGCCAATACCTTTATCTGAAGCAAAATAATGAATTAAATATAAACATTTACGTTTATGATAATTGTCTACTTATAAGTGCGTTTATAATTCAATTACATTGTATTATTAAACAATAAATCCTGAAATTCAAGTTTATTTTTCCAACTATTATAATTTATACTATATAAATAGTTGTATATTAATAATCAATAAAATAAGGGATTTGTTAAAATAAGTGTTAAAATGAATACATAATGAATATGAAAATGTATATAACATTGAAAGTCTTTATAATATTTATGTACTCACAATAAATAATTAAGAATAAAACCACATGCTTACAAAGTATATTGTTATTTTTTAAAATTTTAAAAATATTTTACTACTTCAAAGAACTTATATTATGATTTATGCTAAACTTTATCACATTTTTATCGTACATTTAAGACATTTTACATTTGCTTTCTCTACTCTTTACGCTTACTCAACAGTTAATACATAAAATGCAGTATAAAATATACATTTTTATATTTAAAACGGTATTATAATAAAATTCTACTTTCTATAACTTTTTTAACACGACATAATATTTAGGAATGGACTGCAGGAAGTATAATTTGTCAAACGAAGCAAAATAATGTTTGTGAGGTATATTTTAAGAATATATTTTGAATATTCTTTATGAGTTCAAAACAATATTTATGGAACTATTTTCTTTAGTCCCTCCTCTTTCTATTTAGATTCATTATGTTGCACCATTGACCAATGAAATTTATATGAGTTCAAGTCCAAATAACCTGATGTTCTCTTTCCCACAGATTGCATGGTATATATAGTCAATATTATTTAATAAAATAAACGTATAGGATTTTAATTAAAATAATAAAACATGAGCAATGATTATAGAGAAGTTAATGACAATAGTGGAGCTCACTCATAAAAACTGAAAAAAATGGATGAAATACGTATATGATAGAAGGATGGACACGATTAACATAAAATACTTTGTTATAATTTATAATATATAGTAAGCATATTATAGCATAAAATATATGTCAAGATTGATAAAAAAAACGTTATAAATCTTATTGCAATTTTTCAAGGATTTCGTATACCGAGACAATTGATTGTTTTACTTACGTTAAGAACGTCATAGCAGTTGAAGGTCAATATTGACCAAGAAAATAGCATGCAAATTGTAATCACCAGTTATCTTGACTGCTGTAGACTATTGCGTAGTGACTACATTTTATACAATTTATCACAAAAATTGATTTATTTTAAGCAAGTGAGATTCATTCAGTCTTACAATTCAATTACATATATAATTAATCATTTAATTATTTGTGTGCAGTCAGGCATGTAATTTAAGGAAGACGGTAGGAGCGATCGTCCTTTCCTCAAATATAATTTTATAGTAACTACGAATGAAGATATACGGTAAATAAAACTTTATTGCACTTAATTAAAGCCCCAATCATATTGAAGAAGATTAATCTTTCTCGAAAAAAAAAATAAGAACTTATTTATAAGCAATAACACTAATAAATAATTAATATTTAGTTACTATTGTTTATTAATAATTATAAATTAGATAGAAGTAAAGTGGTGTAAAATAAATACTCTGAAAGTATTTGGTGCATTTCTGTAATCATCTTAATTTTCATAGTTGTTTAGAACTTATTACGGGTTTTGTATTTTAAAATTAATTATTACTTTAAAATTATAATAGTTTGTTTCCAAAAATAGTGAGTTACTTAAAATCTATCGTTAGTATGTTTACGATATTTTGCATCTTTAATGTGTTTAATGGGTTTATTACACCCCACAATTTTTTTTCTTTTTTATTTATTTTAGATAAAAATGTTTCAACACACTTAGTGCTATTATAAGTTTGAGATTATTATAATTATATAATTATGTCTACGTGTTTATTTGTTATTTGTATTAATATATATTTATAATATTTGTAGTATTGATATTTGATTTTATAATTAACTTTGATAATGGATATAATTAGGTTATTCTTAATTTAAATACTGTTGTTCGTTGTAAGAGCTTTTAAAACCGTTGACAGAAGAAAGATAATGAGACAAATTAGTGATTTTAAATTATATATAAAACTTGAAAGAGTATCGGCAATTTTGTGTTCCGTGTATGTGTTTTGACTTTTGGTGGTTTCTGCATATGATTTACAGGTCGGAATTAACACTATCGTAGACCCTAAGCCCCTAATTCTTACAGGGCCGTTATCCAGTATTCAAATGGTTAAAAAACCTTCTCTTAAGTTTTAAGCTTGTAAAAACAATAATATTTATAACATTAAAATCAAATTTAAACTTTTATTTAATAACTATTATAAATTTTTATACGATAAAAGTTTTTTACAAATGTTAAAAAATTCATTTTAATCCAAAACATATATAATATATATTGTCAAAAACCATAAAAAAATTTTTTTATACTAATTTGCATACTACAAAAAAATCGTAGCCACACATTTTTGTAGACCCTAGGCACAGTGCCTATAGTGCCTATGCGCTAATACAGCCCTGTTAATTTGGTTTTAGACTGGGCATTGAAATCAGAGTTTTTGACCGGAGTGACTTTTGGAACTGTTTTTTTGTGAAGAGCTTTGTAAACTGGGTATCCTTTGTAGTTAGCTGTATATTTCTCATTGCAAAGAGCAAATTTTGCAGGATTGTGACGGTCTTTAGAACACTCATTCGTGGGATTAATATTACCACACTTACCACAATTAAGTTCGTGGTGGCAATTATTTCTTGTATCTTCGTAGGATTGACAGTTATGATACTGTGGAGGACCATGTTTCTTCTTATGTGGTTTCTCAATCGAGATTTTGGTATTGAGTAGTGACTTAATTTCGAGAATGTCTTTGTTATTGTCCTGTGTTAACATATCCACAAAGAGTAAGGATAAAGGATATTTGTTTTTATTTTTGACGTTGTATATGAATTTAACTGAGTGTCCCAATTCAGCTGAAGCTTTAATAATGTCATTACTTATGGTGGAAAAGTGTAGGTTTCTGATTACGATCTTGTATATAAAGAAGTTGACGAGAAGTAAATGAATGAAAACTAGCATTAGTTTTGTGTAAATGATCGATAATTTTATTAAAGTTTTGGCAATCTGCTAGTTGTATGATGATATGTAATGGTGTTGACCTACAGGTAAAATCATATTGGTTGGTGATGTTGATTAATATCTTATTAGAGGCGGAATAGTAAAAAATATTTTTTTACATGGATAGGTGGAGCCGGGGACCTCATGTCTCGTTTAGTGTGAAACATATTCATTGGATCACCCTTAAGGTTGGTTAAAGACAAAGTTGTTGCTACGTCGTTATCATCAGTGGTGAGTAGGGCAAAACGGTTTGGTGAAACATAGACTTTGGTGTTTTTGTCATTTTGAGCTGGTGAAATTGACGAGGCTGACAAATTTCGTTAGAGGGTTTCGGTGTACGTGGTGAGGCGGAACCAGTATTCTGTGCAATATTCATCGTTATGATGTTATTATAAGTTGGAACTGATAGTAGCTATAATGGCCAAAATAAATTACTAATGAGCACGCATAGCGATAACAGAGCGAATATGATACAATGTAGTGTACGTGTGTTCATGATGAAAGTTACGGCAGAACAGTCCCTACAATTTAAAATAACAAAAAATTAAAATTATAGTTAAACTTTTATTAAAATTTAATTTCATAACAACTTGTTAATATAGAAATAATACAATAAAAATAAAAATAGTACAAACCGATACTTATTGTCTCCTACTATAATATTTTAACATAATAACGCATGGTATATAATATTTAATTGTTTTTTATTTAATTAAATAAATAAACTTTATAAGTTAATTTTCTCTTTTTAACCAATGATATATATTATAAAATATTTAAATTTATATGTTTATTAAAAGGTAAATTTGTGATAAAAAGTTATTTAGAATCCGTTTAAAAATCTATATAGTGATAAGTAGTTAATAACTCATACTATCCATTTTGTACCTGTATAATATTCTAAAGAGCTAAAATTTTTTTTATGTAAATGGTATATATCTTTACTGTTACATTTTCTATCCAATTTTAAGTGGTCATAGATTTTAGTCGTTTCAAATAACTTATGGAAGGTCTTCGTACCTCCTCCATTATTGTAAAATACTAAAATATATAAACTTAGTAATGAACACGACATTCACGCTTTAATTAAAACTATAGTTTAACGCTGAATTATTTATCGAATATGACAGTGGTAAAATAATTAAATAAATATTAAAAATAAAGAAGAATATATTACGTCTTATGTTGATATTTTAGTAAAACGAGAAGAGTAATAAATTAAAATCATTACTTTCACTTTTTCCACAATAACTGTAAAAAAAGTTTTATATTAGAATAAACAATTAAATATTAATTATTATAATATTATGGATCATATACTGTATCTAATTTAAAATATCGCAAATTTCTAAAAAAAATATGAACAATAATTTATGTGTTATATTTTCAAAATTAATTTATTATACTCGTAATATAAAGTAAAGATAATGTTAAACGATGAATAAATTAACTACCCTGAAACATTCATGTGTGTTCTTCATTTTTAAATCCTTTTAGTGTGAAAAATACGTCGTTGTAGTAAAATTATAATAATAATCATAGATTCATTAAAATCATGAGTCCAAAAATTAAAAACACAGTTAACTCATCTGAAGATACGAGTTTAAACTTTAAAATATGATTAAGATCAGTGTCAAATTTAGCAAGGGTACAGGGGGCTTAATGCACTGGTTACTGAGCTCTAAAAGGACTCTAAAACCAAAATATACAATTGAAAATTGTCTGCGTTGTTATTGTTTAAATCTTTTTTTTTTAAAAAAAATTTACCTATTAATTAAGTATTTAAATTTTGTTTTCAGTTATTTATAATATCAACATGTATTAAATTAATATATAAATGATATGTTGAGCCAATTTTTTTTAAGGGACTTCCAATTGATATTTGCACTCCGGTCTACCGGTGAATAGGATTTTAAACTCTTCTTGTACTAAATGACAACCCAAATAATAATAAAAAATAATAAATAAAAACCCAATGACATTAATTCCATAAAGTGCATTATACAATAAACACCCCAATCAATAATTATAATGTGTCATTTATCGTTTAAACTTTGCATATTATTTACCTTGTCTTTAAATAAAACAATAAAACAGCGCGTACTTAGGAATAAAAAAATAATACGCATATTATATAATAAAATGAATAAATGGTAGTCAAGTTAAATTATAATCATAACAAGTATAGTGCGACGTTACGTTCGTGGCAACATGCTCCATAGCGTTTTGCAACTCGGTAAGACGTTTCATGTACACCGCTCGTTCGAACTCGTTTCGCCAAAAAAATATATACAATGTGAATTTATTTTGTTTAATAATAATAGCAACGACGATAAAATAATGGGAAAAAATGAGGATGTCACGAAATTCGCAAAAAGCACGTTAGTATACGAACCTAAACGGATCATGTCACTATGACCTGTATTCCGTTTATTATTGTACAATATAGACACAGTACCGATGCTTTTGCTTATTGAATTCAGTGCCAGGAGCGTTCGTCGTTGAAAGTTCAATTGCAATATTCCGTGAAACCCCTCGATCGTCTGTTGTGATTATTGACAAGGGCGTGCGTACGTATACACTTTACACAGGTAAATTTAGTTTAAAAAAGTAATATATTTCATACTTCACATAAGTCCATAAAGCTGCACTTGTTTTTTTTCATAAAATATATGCAATATTAAAAGTGTATGAACTCGTACAGAAAATTTTAACCAGGAATATCACACTATTATTTTGATACTTAGAGAGTATTTTTTTCCAATTTCAACGGACTATCGAAATACAAAATTCGTAATCAATATTACTAAAAATAATATATGTTATGTTTAATGAAAATGTTTTTACGCTATTTGTAATGTTGATCCACGTGAACAGATAATATTATTTAGAATAGTAAAATGACTTAAGATAACTCTAACAGTATAATGTATTATAACAGAATATATTATTTATTCAAAAACTTTTTACTAACATTGGCATTCAAAATAAGTAATAATTAACTGTTTTTACAAATTTAAACTGTATTATCGTGTTTTACAGTCTTGCGTATAAATAAAATAGAATCGAGTGGCGATTGGCAAACCGTGATCCTAAATGGCTGGGGTTCAACGTTCATAATTAAAACATTAACGACGAGATCGCATGATAATTATACGTTGCATTTGTTTAATAAGACACCCGTAGGTCTCACTACAGTACTTGTCAACAACTCATATGTAATGTTTGGGCGAGAATAAGAACCACGCAATACATTCGTTCCCGTAACCCGCTGAACCGTTAATTCGATTTTCGAGGTTAACCGTAATTACTTTACCCACCTATTCAATAAGAATCAATCGATCCGCCGCCGACGTTTGGACTATTAATTGTGTAATAAAAACGTTGTCAAAACCATATTTGTTTCATTGAATTCAATTGACTGCGCCCGAAGTTCTATAAAAAAAAAAAACAAAAAACCGTGCACATCGATATCCTCTTGTTCGCACCCGAGTACAGGACATCTGATCTAGTGTCGTTCTGGGTACCGTCGCGTTTATTACACACCGGCCGTATTAACCGTTCCAGTAATATTCGCAAAACATTTTGTGTTTAATTTTTTTGCCTGCGTAGTGACAGCACGATGCCTGATGAAGAACGTCACCATTGTTCTGCGGACAAAGGCGGCGAATCCGCGACGCGCACATGTGACGAACAGAAAAATGTAAGTTGAAATCACAGAGAGAGAGAGAGAGAGAGAGCGTCGGTCAAAATGCACTGGGAAAGAATACGTGTATAGAGCGTATATTTTTACAGATCCTCTCAAAGGTGATAGACGATTATAATCCTTGGGGAAAACCGGGTCACGGTGCTCCAAACGACGATGGACTACGGAAGAGAAAAATATTTACAGAGCCTCCGACTTCTCCATGGAAGGTACTCGTATATAGTAATTAATACACAGCCCAACTTCTGTGTGACAGTTAACAAATTATAAATAAATAATAATCATCATTGAACATCCATCAGTTAAGCTGATCATCCATCAGTTAAGCGTTTGGAATCGCGTCATGAATGCCACAGAGCATACGAATTGTGAATCATATAAATAGATTATAAGCAGGGATAGGATATGTATGCAATATATAGGATTTTTATGCAATAAAAAATTATAAAATATGCAAAAATATACATTTAAATTTTTATAAGATAAACACAAAAATATAGTTATAAAAAAAATAACATATTTATTGAAATACATCAGTGGTTGGCTGTTTGTCTTAATATAACATAATTAAGAAATAAAATAAAATAATATAAAAAAAAATTTATGTTTGATAAAAAAATCAGGTTTTAAACTTTAACAGGGCTAAAATTAAATAAGAAAAATTAATTATGAAATATACTATAAAACCGAATGATAATATTTTCGGAACACTGAGTCACTGAAAAAAAAAAGATTAATGTTTATTTCTCCATAACCATAAGTTTATTGTTATCAATAAACATTAACCTTTTGTTTAATCAATTACCGCTCAAATTCTTCTTATCAAAAAATATGTATAATAGTATTTTTTTTTCATATATTATCATTAAACATTTCTATAAATATTTTCGTCTGATGTAAAAAAAACTGCATCACATTACGATAAAGTAAGTATTAACAGATTATTTAGTATTAAATAATTATATTACAATTATTATTATAATACATTATATATTGTATTATATTATAAATTATTTTCATACTAATTATTATTATTTCATTATATTATTATATAATTTGGAGGAATATTGCTTATACTTTTTAATTAATTCCTATTAATTTGAATCCACTTACTGTGGAGAAAAATCGTTTGGATAAAACCGTAAATGTACGATTAGGTTAGGTTAGGTTAGTTCACCTAACCATACGAAATTTTTCCAGCGTTTTATACGGAGCTACATTGTTACGTGTTTTAATTTACTTGATACATTTTTATTCAAGATGGTTCGTAACTATATGCGCAAAACAAATCGCCAATCGTGGGACGAGAATTCAATGTTATTAACTTAGGAATATTTAAACATGTTTTATTAAAATGTTGTTTTCAAATTTTGTTATGTACCTAGTTGTATACGTGGTAAAAAATTACCCTACAAATGTTATTAATAATATAGCAAAAGCAAAAGGTTAATTGAATTATTATTTTATTATGTTTTTGTAAAATAATTTAATACCGATTATATTTCTACTATTTTAGATCATAAAATAATCATATGGTTATTAATAGACTAATATGGTTTTACCCTACTTATGAGGCAAAACAGTATTTTAAAGTATTTTCAAAATTAGTACTTTTTTTTTAAGTTCATGTTAAGATTTTTTAAAAATTCTTAAATAATATTGAAGCTAACATTATTTTTAATATTTTTAACGCAATCCAATTTAAAATTCTTAAAATGTTATAAGTTCTGAAATCCTTAGAAATTGGTAGTACGATTCTGATCCCTTCCCCTACAGTAGCTATTATAAAATGTGTTGCAATTTTTTTTTAGTTTTTATAAACGTTTTTTTGATTAATACTATTTGATGGTATACCATTATAATAATCTTTACTCTACTTTCCAAGAAAAGAAGTTTATCTTAGATTGTATTTATTGTAACCAAAAGCAATCTTACAACGAAGCCATAAGTGCACTACTTACGTTCATTATTTTAAAATATTTTGGTGTGTGGAATTTGATGTGAAGTAGCAATATACGTAAATTTCAGGTACTGATAAGATTAATGATTTAAATTGTTGCGAGATTCAAGTATAAATGAAGACAAAAAATGCGTTATTATCGTTAAATTTCAATGCATAATATGCACTGCGTATCCGCTGTCATTCAATTTATGAGATGTTGCCATCGACGTCACAGTATTATTATTAACTCATATCAGTTGGCTACGTGTGAACATAAATACAGATAAAATAGCATCTCGACTTCAGACACATAGATTTTTAAAATCTATGAGCTTCTTTGCACGATTCTGTTTATCATTGTTTTGCCGTTTAACAATTGGTTATGATTTGATGTGATATTGATTAGAAGTGTATATTTCTTAATGTTAATTTGCATTTTACAGTTTTTAGAACTGTGTAAATAATTCATACTGAACTATTATGCAACAGGTCTATATTAGATTACAATATTATCTAAAAATATTTTTAATGGGAATTGTTATTAACGTATATTTTCAACAGTGAGTTTTATTTAACCACGAATCAAAACATATTAATAATGTATATTTGCGTACCTTATCCAAATATTTTATTTATTTAAAAAATAATTTAAATTATAATACCTTTGTAGATATTCAGATAACAATAATATGTGTTTATCTTTTATGCACTTTATACTTAATTTAATGGTTTATACAGTTTTTTTGAAAATGCCAAATTAAATACGTGTTATGTAATTTAACATTTATAACTGAGTATGTGTAATTTCATTTTTTTTCTTTACACATAAGCTAATAAGTATTAAGTATATAAAATTTATGAATATTATGTTAAGGAATATACTATGTTCGTATCAGCTATACAAATAAGTCAGTGTCTTAAACTTTTTATCATATATTTGAAAACGATGGTTTACTATAGTGTTTTTAGACGTTCTTTGAATTCTCTGTGATTATAAAAATAAGTCAAAAAAAATCTCAAATGCAATGTGTAGTATTATAGTTTTATACAGTGAAAACGATTAAAATCTTGAGACAGATACAATTGTATTAAATAAAATGTAATCTTCAATATTACAATGATATAAGTAATTTAAAAAAATGTCTAATACTATTATATAAAGGTTTATAATTTCATAAAAAGCGACAGAAAATTATTACATGAGAAAAATGTACTATTCGTAAAAAAATGATATTGATGCATGTATAAATTATATTATATTATTATAATACGTGCATTATTCAGGCAATAAATCATAAATAGGTACTCAATGATTTTACAATATTATTGTACTACAAATTGCATATCATTGTGTACCATGTATTATTTTGTATTGTTGCCTCGTATTATATGTATAATGTAAATAAATAAATATATATCATTACTGTTCTATATTAGATATATTTATTAGAGGGTAAAAATGTTATTGGTAATAATATTGAAATAATTTTACATTAACACATTATAATAGTTGTTCTGTAATACGTTTTTAGTAGAAACTAAATTATTTATTGGAATGTGAGTATTTTATAAATGTTTTATGAATAAATTGAATAAAACAAATGAAAAAAAATTAACTACACTTGCTTATATGATCATACGTAATAATTTTTGTTTATATAAAAAAATTTTTTTATTGAATTATTGAAAAATTTCAAATTAATGAACTACAAATGCGTTGAATTAGTAGGTAATATTTGAAAAGTTAAAAACCTCAATAAACTTGAGTATTACAGACGTTTATAATATATAAATAAATAAATATTATATTTTCGAGAAAACATTTATCATCCTGAAACATGTTATTATATTATCATTGTTGTATTAATAAAATGTAAAAACTTTTGTTTCTAAGCAAGCTATTAAAGTAATGTGAGGCATCCGATATTTCGTGACAGATATTACGTTATTCAAGCGCAATTAACATTATGTATTGGTTTAGTATTTAGGTTTTATATTATTTTATAGCGTAAAGATTTTATTCAGTTGTTGAAATCGTGTTGATTGCCAAAAAAATGTTTAGGAAGTTAGTAATGAAGTGACGAAAATGGGACGACCGGGAGGCGGTGCGCCTTTGAAGACATCGTCTGGAAAAATCAAAAACTTTCGGATTGAAGATCCTCAGCTAAGGTTTCAATTTCACGCTCCTGATAGGAACATTGTTGACAATGATTTAAGATACAGAATTCCACTGAAAGATCAAAGAATGTATAAAATGGAATTGGGTGAGCATAATAATAATTGTTAATAATATATGATACGTATTTGTTTACTGTGCGGTAACATTACGACGACGTACAAATTAATTAGCATTAAACTTATTTTTTAAAAGAAAGAAGTTATTTTCATCAACAAATATATCACAAACGACTCAATGGTGATAAAATAATAATTAAAAAAGTAATAAGTTTGTAGTGTTAATTAATTGCAAACATCCGTCACATAAAAATCGTGTGACTGTTCTTCAATACTTATTTTATTTTTTTCAATAAACACTTCACGGTATATTTTAACCCTATTTGTTATTTATAATTTATTGACATCAAGGAATATATTTAGGATTTTATCTGCTTTTATAAATTATTTTTTTTATCAAATTTTACCATTCACAGTAATACACAACACTAAATGCAATGACAAATGGAAAGTTTGCACTGGTGTGTTAGGTGTTATGTTAACCATACTATTAAAAGTGAGCTGCAAGTGCAATTAAATCTTAAGTTTAAATTAAATTTGATATTTATTTTATTACAAATCATTAAAAGTTATAAAGTAAAAACAATTAATTAATTTTTAATCTCATTCGATATTTGCAAATATTGTCGTAAATATACATATAATAAATATATATTACTATGTCAACAAATTATAAATATATTTGTAACATCATAACTATATTTGTAGGTTAAAATTATCTGTACATATGATATAATTTGGCAATTTATAACAGTTTAAGCAATAATAATATACTCAAAACATTGATAATATATATTTTTCCATATTTGACTGTAAATAATTGAAAATTTCTTCTTAAAATCTTTTTCGTATTATATTTACGTTAATTACATGTGACTAAAATAATTGTTAACATCGCATTTATTTTTTTATATTTAACTGTTATCTATGTATTCGTCATATTAGACTTAACTTATTTCAAGAAAAAAAAAATAAAAAAAATACTTAAAGAAATATTATCAGTTATCTTTATTGAGTCACCAATAGCTGAAAATAATTTCCGAAAATAAATATATTTATCTGGTTAAAATTTTTATTTTATTAAATATTTTTATATTATTTGAGATATTATTACATTTAATAGTTCATACATTAGCATAGTTGTAATATTGAAGTTTATTTTAAAGTCAACTATTTTTATTGATATAAAATTATATGTTTATTATTTAAAATCAATTAAAGTATCGTTAAAGAAAATAATAATTTATAGTTGTCAGAAGTTATTTCTAAACATAAAATAAAGAGTGCAACTTATGTAATAATAATTTCATAGTATTTATAATAAAGATATGGTTAGCATACAAACATACCGGATGTTTACAACTATCTAAATATTTATATATCTATATTTTGCGTCACATACTATAATAGGCGATACAAATATTAAATTATGTTTTCTTTACAAATGTTATATTATGTTATGTTATATTAAAAAATTTTATATTATATTTTATTTTTTAAATAATTTAAAAAATGACTAAAGAAAACATAAGTTATATTGCAATTAGTAAATCTTTGTGGTGTATCGAGTCATGGTATTTATAATAATGCAATTATTATACAGTTTAAAACATTATTATTTTATTTAAAAACAATAATATAATAATTCTTATGATAGTATTTTTTATGTTAAGTTGTAATTGTATCTAAAATCATTGCATTCTTAACTTGTTATTACTGTAAAATCATAACAATCAAAGTCAGGTAAAAAAAAATGTATGTAAATATAAAATGGAATAAAATTCGGTTAAATTATTTCCATTTATTAATTAGTACTTAATACTGAATATTATAATTAACTGATTACACTCTGCCCTCGCCTGTGAAGTTAATTTCAATGATACCTTATAATGTAGACATACAACTCCAACTTGGTGCATCTTTCTTAATTCAATTTAAACATTTTCCTAACCTTGTTTTATTTACACGAATATTCTCCATGTTCGGTTTTAAATCTTTAGTCGTACTATTATGTATCAAGGAGATATATGACGTACATTCATAATTAAGTAGCATTAATAGTCAGGTAAAATGTCTTGAAATGAAATTTAGTAACTACACGAACAAATAAAATTATCGAGACGCGTGACGTGAAAAATACAACCAATAATACTACGTCATGTTTAAATCATATAACGTATAAAGTCTACTTATTTTATAGTCCAATACAATATTATTAATATCTATAATTTCGGTTATATTATTTACTAAACATTCCATATCATTATATGCTTATATTATGTATTTTGTTTTATTGACACAAAGCGATAAAATTCTTATCTATGTACTTCGTTTCCATATTTAACTATGTTCAACAACAAAATGTTATGTCATTATATGCAAATTCTTACTTATTAAATTAATAGTTCTACGAAATATTTCCCCGGTGGCACTACAATAGAATCATTGTTAACTCTTAAACTAAAATATTATTTTGTTTTTAAATTACGATTTAATTTTTTTTGCTGTATGGTGAGAAAAATATTCATACAATATAAATATATAAATAGTCATAGCTATAGCTTAACGGTTAAGCCTTAACCCGATGAGAACAAAATAAATAAACGCCTGAAAATTAATAAGCATAGGCAAAAAAACAACAAAAAAACGTTAAATATTAATTTGATAACAAATACAAAATTGAATTTCATTATATCCTTTTAAACTTATTGTCTAATAATCTGATCAGTTAATAATACTACCGAATTTCCGGTTTCGTTAAAATCAATTGAAATATCAGTGTTTAAAATCATAGCCTTTATTCTATGCGAATTCACATCAATGATGTGTAGTTTTTTAATTCAATAATTTATAATGTACTAAATGATGTAAAATGACTACTTTTATTATATTTTTGAATTGTTGAAGCAATATATGCATTTTTAAAAATATAATGTAATTGAAACAATACTCATACATTTATAAACCTAAACATGAATTAATTACATCCCATGCCTGATGTTACACATAAAAGTAAATTGAAATTATAATTTCACCATAATTATAATAAGTCAGAATCAATTAATCCACTACTATACTGGTACAGAATAAATAATTTTACAAAAGAATTGAATATTATTTATATTTTTTTTTCGAACGGGGCGTTGTGTATGCGATTTAATATCAGCGAAAATCTATATTATCGTTATTCAAATGTGGTTGCCTATCTCAAAACTCCCGGTATTGTTATAATGTTACTAATACCATTAATTTAAAATTATTTTAAAACCAATGTTAATACGTGTTCAATTTTATGAAAATATTATTTTCAGACGAAATGGTGAAGGAAAAACAAGAAATAATCGAGGAGAATCGCAAAAAAGAAATGATTCGAGACCAGCAATTGGTAAGTTCTATGATTTTTTATACATCCAAATATTCTCATAAAATATGTTCATGTTGACTGATTGGGTTAGTTGTAAAATTATTATTAGAATTTGATCGGAGATCCCTGGGGTACTCCATGCCCAGGGGGTGTTATTTGGAGAGATCCAAAAAGTATTGGAAAAAACTTCTTTCGCTCGTTGGTAACAATATTTCAAAACATTGATAAATATTAAACATTTTAAAGTTCAAATAATTTCTTTTTTTTTTTTGCTTGATCAATATTTTAAGCTTTTTGCTTTAAAACTATTTTATGAATTATTATTTGTAATTTTATTTTGATTAACAAATAAAAATGTTAATATCTAATACATAAACTTAAGCTTAACATAGCTTGAACAAGCGCTTATGATTTGAACTATATAACTAATTATAATAAAGTAATAACAATATATATTATATTTATATATTTGCATGGTAATTATTAACGTATAGCTCTTGCACAGCTTATGACGATCGTTTACAAAATAATTCAATTATTGTATTTAATTTTATAGGGATACGTGGATGGCAGTATATTAAAATTGGGATCACATCCAAATGACAATAAAGAAAGCACTGAAGACATTGTAATACTTTTATAAAAACGTATTTTAGAAATCAATTTAGTTTAAAGAATATTATTTGCCACTTTAATTTTATTGTAACAACATAATTCCATCTCATCCTTTTTTGGAAGATACTTAATTAATTTTTTATTTTTAACAATTTGATTCTTAATCTTATAAATCGAAACCATATAATTTTGTTGATAGAATACGTTATACCTAAAAATTGTTCAACATATTTTTTTTGTTCTGTACTTTTGTTACATGTATATCATAAAAAATTGGAATATTTATTACAAAATAATATGTTCAATTAAAATCAATAGGGTTGATTAATTTTAAGTTGTTATATCCGTAGGAAGCAGTGACTGGTGGTGTAGAATTAGCTCCGTTACTTGCCGCAAGGAGAAGACAAAACTCGAAATGGCCTTTGCACACAAGCGACGTCACAAAAATATACGACCCTAAATCTAAGTAAGTTGTGTATATTTTAAACACGTACATTTAGAGGAAAATAAAAAGATTAAAAAAATCGATGTATTTTTAATTGTCAAGTTCGTATAATTTTTCATAAACATAATGCACTACCAGTGATTTATAAATATACAATATTACTTTTTATCAGTGGAAACCTAATGAGATCCTTCAGTAATTTACTAACATAATATAATATTTACAGTTTTTGGATCGATGAAAGAGAATACCACAAGTTTCTTGAGAAGCAAATAAGTGGACGTGAGAAACGTAAGCAAGTAAGTAATTCGTTGATGTGCATTACATAAATACTAATTAAATAAATTGACTTGAAGAAAAATATATTATTATCTGAATCTTAGTTTCTAACAATAATAACTAGTAAAATCCAACTAATCACTGCAGAGTACAGTGTTGTAGAGTCTAAAAATATTAATAATGACGATTATTATGTCCGATTTTAGCATGAGCACGAAGAAGAAATTCAAGAAGGACAAAAACATTACGAACATTGGAATGAGTTTTGGGGTAAACCTGGTGGTGGAGCACCGAAAGGGACAATGAGACAGAAAGAAAATCTCGAGTACATTCTTTATCAGTTGCCGGTCATCAACAGGTTAAAAGAAAAAGAGGAGAGAACCAACTGCAGCGATTGTAAAAAATCGCCAGAAAAATAACGCAATTCTTTATAATTTATCTCGTTATTGAGTTGCAAATAGTTTACTAACATTTTATGTAACGTAAAATTAAATAATTTTTAGATGGTCGAGTAATCATATTTGGAAATCCAATTTTTCATTACATAAAAAATAAATTTTAGGGCACATACTGATTCGGTTACGATTCATAGCTATCAAATGTATACAATTATAAATTAATCACTAAATAGTGTTAAAAATCAAATTAGGAATCAATTATTTATGATTATACATCACATGTATCAAAGAAAAAATAATATATTTTTACAACGTGTTTATGTAAAAATAATGTTTGTTCATTTAAACACGTATTAAAATGAATGTACAATAAGTTTTTTCAATTTATTTCAACGACTTTTCACTTTATAAATTCTGTACAATACTTGGAACGCAATATAATTACAAACAAAAACAAAGTACCAACGTTTTATGATTTCTTTTCTTTTTTTGTTCGTCAAAAATGTCAATTTTCTTTAGAATTAATTGATTTTCTCAACCTAAATTCCATTTAATTATAAAAAATTAATTACTGGACATTTTATTTATTTAGGTTTTTACTACAGTAAAAAACTGTAGATGACATAACGAAATAAAACCTAAGGGTCTTAAATGTATTCGCGAAAATAAATAAGGTACTAGGAATAACGAATGAACATTATTTCAATTGGAACAGAAAACTATTATATCACAAAATAACTGGTTGCAACTGTTCTATATTTAATTTGAAAAATGAAGTATTGTGTTTTTGCAATCCTTGCATCTTAACTATCACCTACTGTTTTTTGATTTTAAATTTTGAAGTGTATGTAACGATTACATAATAATTAAAAGATTTGGAATAGTTCAAAATTGTTAATGTCTGAATTATTTAAAATAAGATTACTGTTTAAATATCAATCGTAATATTATAATATTCCGACGATGATATTTTTCTAGGTACTATTCTATAAGACGTTATACTGTTTTAATTTCTGAGATTTTATTGAAGTGAATAATTTGAAGGTAATCAAATATATTGTTGTTTATTCATTGTTTATATTATTGTTAACATGTAAAGTATGACATTTTCGTTTCTGCTAAATAAAAAAATCTAATACGTTCTAATAGTCATTAATCCTTTCTCATTGATTATGAGTCAAATAATGTGTGTGTTTCACGCATAATGTATCCCAAGGAAAATAATTACTAGCAATAATTGCAGTTGTCTGCCCACAACGCTATGTGGCACAACTATACCTTTCGGACGGCAAACACGTAACACTTATTGATGTTAAAAATCTTACAGACTGAACATAGAAATTTTAAACCGAAAGATGCGACTAATTTGTCCGGTTTTATTAGTTTTTTATTTTTTCGGTTTTTTTTTATATAAGAGTTATTATTAATGACCAATGACATCCATATTTCACCGACCGCCAGCGAATTCTTACTCAATTAGTTTTTTTATTGCTCGCGCGCTCGACGATTCACTCGTTAATAAATATATATAACCGGAAGCATTGCACTATCTAATCGTATATCATTTAGCGAGGGATTTTTATTATTATTATTATTATTGTTTATGTCGAGATCATCAATCGCCGTGACCTTAAAAAGTGAAATTTTCGCCCCCGGAGACTCCAAGTTCTTCCAGGGGACCGGTTACCGTTACCTGTACACGTCTTGCGCGCTCATCGCAGTCGCCGTGATATTGTTTTCGACTGGTTTAGTCGTCAACCAGAACGTCTACAAACAACATCAACATGATATTGCAGGTCAGTAAACAATTATTATTATTTTAGTTTTTTTCCAACACGTACAACTTTGAACTTCACGTTTATATGTTATTCTATCGATCGAACGTCAATACTTAAATCATTTTATTTTATGTCCGAGTTATTGATATCATTGAGTAGCTTAATTTTTTTCAGATTATGTAAATAAAAGGGTAATTTTTAGACACTTAAAAATATAATAACTTAGATTTTGAAACAAATTTCATACTGTAAGAAAAATAATTTGTGCCACTCAACACATAATACAATTATTTATTTTTCAATTGTTAAATGTTAACTTTGTGCTTTTGAATTCCATTTTCCCGCTGTTTGAGTATAGAGAATTATAAACATGGAACATTATTATCAATATCTATTGGTTTTTAGTCTCACTAAAATATTTGTAGTTAAATCGACTCTCAGTACTCAAAAGAGCACTTTAATAATTTATAATTTTAAATATTTTCGTTTGATACATTCAATTACTTACAAGTACATAATATAAATAGAAAAAACAGGTAGTCAAAAATCCATATATCATTTTATAATATTTAAGTGTATAATATTTTAGTTTTAAAATCTAGTTACCTTAATAATTTACACTTCTATTGCTTTTTATCGTAAAACTTTTTTGATTATCACACATTTAATATTACATAAAAATCCTATTGTAGTTATAAATAATATTAATAACTAAAGATATGAAAATAATCTGAAACAATTATTATATGTTTTATTTAATGAAACTATTATCTAATAAGTTTAGAATTAAATTGATATAATTTAGTAAAAATTGTTTATAAAGAAAAATTGCTTTAATATAAATTATCATAAGTATAAGCATTATATGTAGAATTAAAAAATGTTAAAACATTAAGACCGTTATTACTATTGACAGTTTAAAATTCAACATCACGTTAGATATGCATGAATATTTAGTGGGAAATCGTTTAAATAATAATAATTAAAAATAATGTATTTATTAAAATTAATTAGTAAATATTATTTAATTTATCTCCAAAATGAGTGAAATGAGTTGAAATACCTATTATTTCAACTAAATGACATGATTATGATTTATTGTTGCTTCAATAATACTCTACATTTTAATTTATACATTTTATCTTGGACAATATTTAGGATAAAAAATAATCTTAACATTTTACATAAAAAGATGTGTAAGTAACTAAAAAAAAAAAAAAATGAAATAAATAATTCCTCGAGTTTAAAAATGTAAGTTTACATTATTTTAATAATTATTTACGAATTTTCGCTTTTACTTTTTCCTTAGCACATATTACACTAAACGCGATTGTTTTAGCTAATGTGTGAACTATTTTATACATAACTAAGAATAATAATCTTTGTTATTAAAAAAATAATATCATAATTATATTGATAGTTATACTTCTTTGATAGTAACAACGATGAAAGTTATATGGAACCTAATTTATGAATTTTAGTTTTTGGGAAGTTCTTTGTTTTGTGTGCAAAAATTTTAGCACTAGTACGTTTTAAAAGAAGCTCATATAATTATTCGTCTCGATAACCATTGATTGTGCAATATAATAACATGTATTATAATGTTTGCTTACAATGGAAATCGCACCAAGTGCGTCTACATACGAATCAGGTACATATGTTTGCATAGCGAATCTACAATTTCATCGTAGATTGCTCGGTCATCCATTAAATGTTCGACGGACTTGTCAGAACATACATAATGATTACGTTTCTCGAAAACGAATGTGATTCAAAGTGGCTCTCAGAAGATAAAATAAGTTTTCAACTCGGCGGACAAAATGAAACGTTTAGAGTGTTTAACCAAACCTAGACCTAGCCATGTAGTTCGATAGAAGTTTAAGTATAGTTATTTTGCATTCGGATAGAAATCATTCGACTACTCGACGATAACGTATAATCACTAAAGTAAAATTATATACAATGTGTCGTCCCACAACAGTTTCATGTTTTAAAGTGTTAGAATAAGGAAAACTCCATTAAGTGTATTTCACCAATGGACATACGTACATTTTTGACGGTCACGCTATGTCATACACTTTAGGACATTGACTTTTGAGTAAGCCGAAAACGGTTCAATTACCTTTCCTCTTTTTTTAATAAATTATAAGTGTTTATTTTATACAAATATTATTCGTAATATATCGTTAATTTTGAAAATTATTACCGTAGAGAATACTATGAAATGTATTATCTATGAGCCGAAAAACAAGTGTGTTGTTCGAATCAATGTAAAATTGTGCGGATTTTGCAAATGTGCTGAAAACTCAGGTTTTATGCGTTATTGACCTTATCTTTTTATTAATGAATCAAAGTTCAAGGGTTCTATAATTTACATTAAAAATGCTTATATTTAATAAACACATAATTACTCTATATAAAAAAATACCTATATTTTGTGTATGGTTTAATTATTTTTCCAGCTGCGTCACCAATTATTATTATATTAAGTTGAAATACTTGTGATTAACATGCTCTGGGAAAACGCATATATTAAGCAACAAAGAGGTCTCTATAAAAATCCCAGACTTAACCACCCTCCCCATCTCCTCAGAAACTATCATTTTAATGAGACAATAATAAAATTGTTTTATGAGTTGACCAGAACTCCATTGATTATCTTATTTATTAATAACATTATTCAAATCCCCATAAAATTTCACCATTACTGCGCGTATTATTATTCCTTACTTCTGACATACAGTTACTCTTGATCGACACAATATTTTACGGTTTCTTAATAAATTACAAAGAATATTGTAAAACAAATATAAAATCCAAAAGTCATATTATTCCATCATTCGTGTATATTATTTATTAATCATATATATATTTATATATTATATTATATTCATTATAACATATGTTTAAAAATAACAGTGTTTAGTTTTCGAACATAACTATAAATATTTATTCGGAATTTTTATTTTAAAAGTTTTGTTTGTTGATTTTCTGAAATAATTTTAATACGTTTACTTTTTTTTTTTTTTTTTTTTTTTTAATATCATTAAACCTACAATTGTATATGTTACCGGAAAAGATGAAAATTCAGGAATTGTCAGTATATTCTAGTCATTGTTGACAATGACTGGAAAGGTTAGGCAATGTTGGATATTTCGTAGTTTTATCAACATTTCCGTATTATATTAGGCAATGTTATAAATCCGCATTCAAGCAAATATCAACACCGCTTTATCGGTTATCGATCTGATTATGTAACATTCAAGTCTTCATGAAATATATATTAATTTTAAATGATGAACATTTTTTTAAATTTTTTGTGGTGTTACGAACGGAGCCCTAGGCAAACCATTGCGGAACACCAAAGGCTTCGCGGAGCACAGTTTGGGTACCGCTGTACTATATTATATAATTCCAAGTGTCATAGTAATTTACCACGTAGCAATAAAGATTAAGATTATGATTTATCTTAAATAGCTAATAAGTATTAAAATATATTAAATTAATTTTTAATGTTATTATCAATGCCTTCTTTTATTAGGAATTGTTATCAATGACTAGGTATTGACATTAATTCCTTAATAAATCAGGCATTATCGTTATTGACTAGTCATTGTCAACACGGACTGATTGTCATCTTTTCCTGTAACATATATACGTGAAAATCATACCATATAATAATAGTTTAACGGTGGAATATACAGTTTTATTTCACGTACAATTAAATATGACAAATTTCAACAGAATATAAAAGAAAAATTGAATATGGTTTGAATATTAATTAAATATTTTGTATAAGTCATAATATGAAGTTCATGAACACCATGAAACTATTTTATTAATTATATTAAATTTTATTTATTTATTTATTTTTTTGTAGGTAGTTATTTACGAAAGACCTTATTGCTTAACACTAATAAACGTATACAAGGCTGATAATTCTGTAATGATTCGCTCACAGATTTTTTAAAAAATAATGATATAATTGCGCCTTACACACATATAATAATTTAATAGCACATAAATAAGCTGTATGTAATATGATTGTATGTATTATGTTATTTCTTTACTTCACAGGCACACAGTTAAGTAGACTAAAATTTATGTTCAATTTCTGAAACTTATGTCAGCCCAGATACGAAACTCAATCTTTTATCAAGTTCGGCATAAGATTATTATAATCATAACCCAATATGATGATAAATGGATCTTAATACCCATCTTAAATAGTTACATCATACACGTCATCGTGACATTTGCAATCTTTAATGCAGAAAAATAATTTTTTTTCAGTTAATTTTCTCCGAGTGTCGATAAAGAGTTTTTCATTTTATTATGTTTCAAACTGTGACAAATTTGTGATTGTGGAAATCTGATGAAGGAAAATTGGGAAATCCAGATCCAAATTATTATATCACTCATGTCGATTTGTATAATCGAACATTTTGTCCAAAGGATTCCGAAAATCCGAAAATAAATGATCGAAACGCGATCGTTCTATTATATTAATTTTTACATAACGCAAATAAACGCACAAATATTATAATGCCATATTCTTAAGGATACTTAGTTAAGTCTTGAGTATAATCAAAATTTTCTAAGGTTTTTTTTTAAACATGCATCCCATTATTGTGTAATACGAGAACGAGTGTGAGGTGTTTGTGTTCGTGGGTCATAGCCAATATATGAACAATGACAACAATGCATTTTTATAACATTTGTATGCGCGTTACAACTATAAATTATTTAATCATTTCGATTCGAGAAAGGAAAAGAAATATGAAAACAATAACAAAATCACAAACTATTCATTTTGACACGATGACAGCGAGCAAAACCTTTCCGTTGGTAATTCAAAGCCATACGACGTTTATCAGATTAACAGTGCCGCCTTAGAACACTGCGTGTGGGTGTGTGATATCCATTTTAAAACTATATTCAATCCGAGTGCCCGTGTATATTATGCTTATACTACATATATGTGTATATATATGTATGTATTATGGTTTAGAGAAAGCAATTTCATATCCTACCGAAGCCACAAAATAATATTCAACATCTAATATACAAAAAGGAGTGAGTGAAACATTTTATCAAAATTGTGTGAATTTTTTTTCTTTTTATTCTAAAAGACTGATCTCATTTGTATATGAAATAAAATATAAGTGACAATTTAATTTTACTTTTGACGAAGGGTACTTTTTACTTGATCAATATTGTACATTAGGTGTGCTGTTTTTTTTTTTCGTTAAATTATTTGATTATTAGATAACAAAACGTAAAAAAAACAAAATTACCAAAATCCATACATTAATTCAATATATCAATATTGGTATTGATATTTATTATATGTATTAGAGTCTTTTAGTACTTCATTATTTAATTTCAAGAGTGATACGAGTACATTTATTAAAAAATAATTTCAAATATTTAGTATATATTTAATATATAATATTAATTGTAATATATATAATATATTTAATTATTTTAAATTTCTTTTTTAATAAAATCTAGTAACTTTTAAAAACTATTCCTATATCTGCTCAATAGCAATGAAGACGTTAAATTGCTTTTAATTTAACCTTAGGGCTGGATTACACTTAACGACTTATTTTACCGGACAATAAAATGTAAATTTTATAGAATGTTTACACGTTCCAATTTTTATTCAGGTCCTATCCTACATCCCACTTTTAACTGTATTTCTTTTCACTCTTCAATAGTATTCAATTTTTTTTTAGTGATTTTTGACGATGTGGAAGAAACACTGTTGTGGTTTTTTATCATAATGTCCTTAGTATATGTGCAATAGAATTTCCGTAGTTCTGACACGTTCGGAAAAAAACAAAAAATACTACTCGAATCAAACTTAACCATAATATACCAATATATATTATTATTATTAAAAAAAAATAACAAAATTAGCTGTTGAAACAATGTACTTTAAGAGATAATTATACCTAATAGGAATGAAAAATTGTACAATGCATCAATCCTGCATTTACATATAATGACTTGTCGTTCAACTTCACGTTAAATGAGTCTGCATCCATCAGTCTTTCGGTCCAATCTTAGATTTTATTCCGATTTGATAAGACATACGATTTATTGTGCACACGCTCCGTTATATTTGATACGATTAGTCATGTTCGATAAAACGGCCTTTACTACATTAGTCAACAAAATCAATGTGTTAAAATTAATAACATCATTCCAATTCTTTCTAACCCCTTTAACATGATCAGTGTTTTTCCTTCCGAAATAAACAATTTGAAAAATTGGAATTTTCAGTACACATGTATAGAGAAGTAACTAATTGAAGTTAATTTAATTAACCTATCTGTAATACTTAATTCAATAATTATTCCAAAAGCGGGTTAAAATGTTTAAGGACGTCTTGTACATATTTCAGAGGGGATACATGTCATTTTATCGATTTTGAGCACTACAAAGAGTAATATGCAATTATAACATTTAACGTATCATACTCGTACAGCTAATCACGTATGATAAACCGGACGTGGTTTTTTTTTTTATGATTCCTTTATAATTTTACCTGCTCAACAGTATCATACACGATATTGTGTAACGCATTTTCACACAGTGCAATTATACAATACATAAAATCATAAAAAATCAAAGTATGACCCAGTGCCGCCGTCGTGTGAGGCAACCGCCATGCGTAAGTTAGCCGTATTAATTAGTGAAACGTGGAAAGAATTGAAAGCACTCACGTGTTGTTTTGTACGCGGTAGTAGTGAATACACGTAAATGGCTGCCAAAACCAAACGATTGTTTCGTATAACATTACACGCAGTGGTTATAGGATGAGAGGTTGCACCGCTGCAACCCATTGAACATCCGACGTGAAAATACTATATATTGCGTAATGGACGTAAACAAATATAATATATTTTTTTAACATATTAATTAATAGTCGTAGGAAAAATCGGTTGAAAATTTCATTAATCGAAAGTTTGGAATGATCATGTACCCGAATGGTTTTGGTTATCGTTTGGCCTGCAAGTATTCGTGTAGGCTTGTCATCCTGAACACTGGCATTTATTTTAAACAGTTACGTACACGTTTTCGATGTTACATCAGGCTATTGCTAATCATTGTTATTCATCGAAATGTGAGGATGTAGTATATATATTTTCGTTTAAGATTATAATTGTGAGCTAACGATACGGAAAACAAAAACAAGCTTGTACGTTTCCGAAACAAACGTTTTTCGGTACATTTTTTAGTTTAATTACATTTAAAATGGTATTATTTCCGTATTTAATGAAAATTATTTTGTTACTCAATTATTAGTATATACCTAATGATAGTAAAATCAAAATATTTTACTATAATATGTAAATATTAATAAATAATAATCAAATATCATTAAAAAAAAATCTGTGCGGGGGGGTGGAAACCCCTTTCACCCTTCCCGTAACTACGCCATTGGTCATAGCTCATGAAACGGTGATAAGCCGGATATCAATGTTTGATTTATTTTTGTTTAAATTTTATTATAGAATTTATTTTAGTGCTTTTACTGTGAGCTATATGTGTATTTTATTATACGAGGTGAAGTGTCTTTCTTCCATTTCAGGTTTTAAATGTTAAAAAGAATCTTATAACTAAGTGTACAATAAAACACAAAAGTCCACGAAACAATTAGTTGATTATTTGATTTCAATAATTTTATTTGAATACTATTGTAAAGATCTGATGATTCTTACATTGATTAGTTATCCGAGTATAGTTTTTAAAATAATAAACAAGCGATCGACTAATTAAGAATTGAACAATTAGTATAGAATCTAAAAGGAATCAATAATAATAATAATGAATCAATAGGAAAGAAACCTTGTCTCGGAAACTTCAAAGGAAAACGCAACGAAATGCATTTAAAGCATCGAAATGAACTCGTAAATTCAAATTAAAAACAATAACATTGATATTCTCGTTATCACCGTTGTTGTCAGGGCTTCTGACGGATCCGACGGAAATGTTTTTCCGCCGCCAGTGGAATTCTATCCGTACGCGTATCGGACCGATAATCGCTCGTAGGGCCGGGCCCGCGGAAAACACTTGCACGCGCACGCGCAACAGGCGGGAGCGGTCTACGAAACCGTACGAGAAAAAACCAATCCATCTCTGGGCCGCCGTGTGACTTTCATCGTTTAACGACGCCAATATCGTCCGGGCCCCGGGGCTGGTGGACGATTGTGCACGTTCGGTGCGGTCGTAACGCGGCTGACCCCGTCGGGTGCTCGGCTGACCCCGACACCGTCGTAAGTTCTTCGGTCCCGACCGGGTGTACGAGGACGAGTTGTCGTGGAACCGATATCGGATGAAAGTAGCCGGCGACTATAACAACAATAATAATACCTAATAATAATAATACGTACGCATAATACACACGTATAGGTGGGCGTGTATTTGCGTATACAAACGTGTACGTACAAACCAGTGTACTTTCTCCGGTTACACGTCCGCGTACGTGCACGGGCGTGTTCGCGGCAACGCGTGAGCCGTGCACGGTGGGACGTCGCGTCTCGCGAACCCATTGATCTCGTACGCGTACAAAGAAAGGTCGACCGTTTTTCCGTTCGTGTGCCGTACTCGGGGCACACGTGCGTAAAAAACGTATTTAGACTTACTTCTAGGGTGGGGGGGGGAAGAGGACGAACCAAATTCTTCCCTTGATTCATGGGTTCAAGATTTACGACGAGTTAAGTTACGTTTTCGATAATATTTAAATCGGACGAACCCTTGTTTTGTGTTTATGGGTTTTTTTTTTTTTTTATCTTATGTTGGGGATCCACTTTTGTGCAGTTGTTTTTCAACACCTGTCTGCGTTTTGCAAGTCACGCTCGTGTTTTGTTTGACAAAAAGCCCGATTCAGCGTTCACGGGCACGCGTAATTTGATTTCGTTACAAAACGGTCCGCATTGAAAAAATTCGAAATGTCCTACTCACGCGTAATAAATTCCTTAAACACGGATTCGGTGGGAAAGGGGGTCGATCGCCCCTTCGCCCCCCCTCTAAAACACGCCCATGAAGTATGTGCGCACACGTCGTCTACGTCGTCCGTTTGCAGTTTTCCACCGCGTCGTTGCAACGATACACGGGCGCGCGTCTGTGTTTACGTCGTTCGAACAAACGAGCGGTTACGTCATCGGCGTAACGTTATCGTAATCGTACGCGGTGGTAGTGGAAGTGGCGTGTGAACGGCGGACGAATCACGTCGGAAACGTAAGCGACCCGTCGCGTTCCGGTCGCCGTTATTACGTATAAAGCGCACGGCCGCGCGAAGGTATAAGGCAGAGGCGGCCGAACTTTTTTCGGCCACGATCTACCAAAAATATACTTCACCTTTGAAGGTCGACTTTCTTGGAAATTTTTTTATAAACCAGAATAAAAGATAAAAAACATACGGATAAAACTTATCGACAATTTGTTCATAATCATCACGATTAATTTTCGTGCACATGGCCTAAAAATAAATTCTAACATAATCGTCCGCGATCGACCGTTTGGCCGCCCCTGGTATAAGGTATAAGACCGATTGGTCCACTACCAGTTTCACGCTTATATCATTTTATTTTTTATCGCACGGTTCGGTAGTCGCGACGGACACGAACTGCTGCCGCTTCTAACGCGGTGCAAGCGTACCGCCGTACCGTTTTCCCCGACCCACGGCGGTGCGCACAAACCTGCGTTCAACTTTTCCTTTTCCGTTCGACGGCTTTAAACGCCGTTAAAGGACAATCGACGACGGATAATTATTACCTCTGCCCATCCGATGAAGTATATTTTACACCAGTGATGTCCGACCTTTTTTTCCTCGACGGGCCACTTTGGTATAAACGATTATCTTGGAGCGGGCCACCAAATGTAAAAGTACGAATAACGTCAATACTAATCTAATGATGTTATTTTCTTGCACATGGTAGGTATACAATGTACATGAAGAGGTACATGTTGAAATTGTTTTCAAATATTTTATCGATTACTGTAACGATTACGGATCGAGGTATGCGCTTTAGGTACACATTCATTTGATGGGTACACTCTTTCAAGTGCACGGGTTATACCGTGAAATCTCCATTTGAAAACGACCGAAAATCAAATTATTACATATTTTTATATTTTGTTTCGTTTTAAAAAAATTGTAACGGGCCACATTGATGACTTTCGAGAGCCGTGGGGTTGGGCATCACTGTTTTACACGGACCGAGACCTCTGTCGGGTGCTGTAGAATAAAAACAAACATTTGTGTGCGATTCCGGTAGTAGGCGGGGGAGATTGAACCCTTAAAACACCCCTGGTACTGCGTGCCTGTACGTGTGTGCGCAACAGCAGTACTTATCGCTCGTCATCCTCGTCCTAGAAGAACTGTACTCCGACCAACTCTGATCGCGAAACGAACGCACGCGGATCAACAGAAATAATAAAGGCTGGTACCGAATTGGTTCTCGAGCTCCAAACCCCCGTACCGAATTGGTTCTCGTCTGAAAAAGTTAACAATGTGCGTTATTGCGTGTTAAAAAATAATAATAAAATATAAACAAATTTAAATCGTTAATTTGGAAGTCAACTAGTCATCATCACTTAGGTGTACGAAATACTAATAATAAAATATAATAAATACAATTTAAAACCACTGATTTGAATTTGAAGCTAACTTTCTTTAAATATTTATTTCTCGTGATCTCATTAATGTACTCAGTCATACAGTTTTCCAAGTATTTGTTATTTATTTCCTGTTTGCTAGTAATTTACTAGTCTCTAGTAATCTATAGTCTTTTATATTTCTATACTCTATCTCAGTGGTTCCCAAACTTTTACTATCACGGAACCCTTAAGAAATATTTTTTGTTTCGTGGAACCCCAACGTTTCTAATTCATAAATTACTCTATGCTCTAACTCCAACTTAACCCCAGCTCTGCAATTATTTATTGAAAAACCAACAATCCAAAAAGTGTTTTTTAAAGATAATTCATAAAATTGTCTACTACAATTACTGTTTTCAATATTCAGGTACATCTCGCGGAACCCTCAAGATTGTCTCGCGGAACACACTTTGGGAATCGCTGCTCCATCTCACCGATACAATAATTGAATCTACATGTCATACATATAGCTTTTAACATTTTTTTTTTTTGCTCTCCGGCTCGCTGGATTTTAATTTTTAACAGTGTAGGTAAATATCGTGTTAAAAATTAAAATCGTCACTATTTTTTACCAGTACACAAACGGGAACCGATTCGGCTGTATCAAATAAAATACCTTTTCCAAACGTGAACCGATTCGGGCCAACGGGAACCGTTCGTCGCATAATAACATCGAGAACAGAAGTTACGCGATATCTCGAGCCCGCCCGCCGTATTGCTATTATCGTTATAACCGCGCGCACGTACATCATTACACCGTTATTATTGTTATAAATCAAAATCACTGCGCGTTACGTCAAAAATGTGATGATGAAGAACATCGAGCCCGACCCGCGCGCCCGTGTTTACTTATAGACGCACACCACACCCGCCGTACCTGCCTACACGCAACGCGCTTTCACTCCGGCGCTTTCTGACGACGTCGCCGCCGCGGCTGCCGCGCGGAGAGGTCGCATTTGTGGCGTCCGGGTCAACGGTTCACGACTTGATATTTCGCACACGATCTCCGAGTGAACACAAGGAATAAAAAAAAATAATAATAAAAAAACGAAATGCGGTACCGCGTATGGTAACCACCGCCGCATGGGTGATTTCACTCCGTTCCGCCCGGAGTGAAAAATAAAAACAAACAAAAACTGCCACGAGGAGAAGACGCTGTCTTCGGGGCGCTTTGCGCTTCTCTCGCCGCCGTCGATCTAACCTGTTTGCATTACGCGCGCAGCAGCTTATTATTGTATTTGTGTACGTGTGTACACGATCGCTATTTGTTTTCGTATCGGTAATGTCGCCAGGAAGACACGTACAATCATTGGCGTACATACCGGGGGGAAGGGGGGTCCAAGTTCAAACCTCCCCCCCAGGGCCAAAAAAAAATAAAGAAAATAGTTTTATTATTGATGACGTTTAATATGTTCGTAGTTTCATTATTACGCTTTGAACGTAAAATATACAACTATACAAATATTATGATAATTAAATAATTATATTAATAGGTGTTTGAAGAGTTTTGTTAACTATGCTGTTTTTATATTCCAATAGCTATTAATTTACTATAATGTAAAAGTAAACTGTAAATTGGTAAAAAATTTGTATAAAATAATATATATTTATCTTGTTTATCTGTGCAACGAAAAAAAAAAATAACGATTATTTTTATTAACCCCCCTCCCCCCCAGAGCAAGATTGAATGTACGCCACTGCGTACAATTTTACTATGCCCACCGATGTCGTATTGTTGATGAGTCGTTAATTAAAACAACAAATGTCTCCTGGTGGTCACTGGCGAGTGGACATGATGAATAATTTTTAAAAATGCGAAAAGCAAAATAATTTATTTGTAGATTCTCGTATCACTTTTTTTTTTTCGGGTAGGTTTATACCCAAAAACAGCGTTTCCCAAAGTGTGTTCCAATGTTAAGGGTTCCGCCAGATGTATGTGATTGTTGAAAAACTTATTTTATATTATATTTGGAAAAAATATTATTTTATATTATTTAAAAAAAATTGTGTTTTAAACTAATTTTAATAAAGAGTAATCATTAACAATATTAATAGTATCATTAAAAACATTTTTTAGAACTCCTTTTTTTTTTTAGAAAAATTAGAGTTAAATTGGAATTAAAAACATTAGGGTCCGTGATTGTAAAAGTTTGGGAACCGCTGCCCTAGAATACGGTCTTCCGCAGCGGCGCAATTGAATTGGGTCCCATACCTACAAATTATTTTGTTTGCTCGTTGGTTACCAAAATATTGGAACATTGTTTGGGGGTGCTAAGTAACACATATGTCATACATACATTTTACACAGTTATATTACTGAATGATAAAAATTAAAATATTATTAAAATTAACTTACACTCGCCGCCCGCCTGTACACTGACAATAGAATTAAAAAATCATTGTGATATAATACAAAAACCGACGTAACAGCATTTGTATATCATGTAATAGTTCATAGAATCGGGTGTGATTGACATTAAGAATTACGTATCGTATATTTGTAATTCGTATCGTGGAACATGTTAGATGTAATAACTGAATTAGGATAATATCAAAATGTGACATACATTTTCACTAGTCACAAAATGTTAAACTTAAAAATTAAACTTTAATGCTCATCATAATTTTTAAATACTAGTAATAATGTTTACACAACATTTTTCGGAGCTTACTCAGCGGTTATATTTTATTTTTACTGATTTTGGGTGCTAATTCATATGCACCTATTCGTGGTCGCAGTCACTCAATTACCCTATATTTTATTTTACCTCTTAAATAATAATAATAATTATTATTCAATTTTCGTAACATTTTATAAAAATAAAATATTTTTTGTAGTTTAATGCCAACTCAAGGCATTTTACACCTCGATGTTGTAGAAGAATGAAATCATTTTTCCTCCACGCGGACTTTTAAGGGTTAGGTTATCGATATTACAAGTCGATTTAACATATTTGCTATTATGGTTCAAAATTTAAGACAGTTATTTTTATTTGTTAAGCATCATAAAAATGCGAGTGTCGGATGCTTATACGTATGCCTATTAGATTTGAAACGAATTTCGATTCTGAGAGAAGCAAGAAATGTATTTTCTAGATGGCTGTTTTTAAATGATAATGTGACATTAATTCAGAACCTAATTTCATCACACATGATTTTCCTGTTTATCATAAGTATAGCATTCGTAATTGTATAATCGTGACAAGATCGAATACGATATTACCGAGGGTTCTTTTGGGACAGGTTTCACTAAATCGTATACATGAAAATAACGTGTGTAATGCATTCTCCGAGCGAATTATAACAAATATATTCACGTGTTATTATTAAAAAGATATAAATCGTATGCAATCGTTTAGAAACAATTAACATTTCGTGGGTAGATATCGCGAAAATATTACGGCCCTTACGGGTGCGAGTTCGCCCACCTACCATGGCACAGTATATTTTTATTTTAATCTCAACGTTAAGCAATGATTTAAAGATTCACGAGCGATAAAGATGTAAATAATATATAATCATCAGTATATGTGGCCGGTGTGTCGAATGAAAGTAATGCGATAAAATAGCTTACCTAGTGAATAATAATACTCGTGTAAAAAAGTACCTATACGTAACTGTACGAAAAAAAACTACGAAAAGTATTACTCATCATTCGTTATTATCATCCGTTTTTGGGTAGGTATACTTAACTATGGCATATAACTTATATAAGTCTTAAGTATAACGACAATGGGTTAGAAATATGATTGTGTCTCTCGAACTCAGTATTTTATTAATGTTATAAATAATAAAAGAGTACACGCATATTAATAAATTAGAATAATTCGACTAGTAAATTATATACAATTAAATTCGTTAAAGACATATTTAGTCAACCCTTGGTTAAAATAAAAATAGTATAAAATAATACGCTGAAAAACATTCAGTTGAAATGTTACATAAAATAAGAAATCGAGAAATATGTCCTGTAATATAATTACATCGATTATAATCAACATACATTGATTATACCATACGTATAATATCATTTTTTTTATAGATTTTATTATTAAATTAATGATATATCGACCTATTCTTTAAGAATATATTTGATATATTTGATGATTTTATAAATATCTAATTCTGTAAGTAAAATTGCATTATTATATGTATCAGCTGACAGCTGTAAAAATGTGCAATTAAAATTTAATGTACGTATTACATTTTTCTACGATATAAAGTAAAGTTATTTTGTAATACAAGAGTTACATTAAAATTTTATAATGATTACCATGGTTGCGTTTTATAAATATAATTTTTTACCACTAATTTATTTACTAAGATGACAATTTTTGTACATAATTATTTATCAAATTATCATATTTTTATTATATTTTCTTTTTTTTAATTAAATTTATGTTTACCATTTATATTTAATTTATATTTAACCATTGTTATCATGACTAAATTTTGGATTCCAACTAAAATATTTTACATAACACTCACTTGGTTCATATTTTTTATTTATAATAACATTTCTCACGCTTCGTTGAATTATAAATCAGGATGTACCCATGTACAAAATTTAAATCGTGCAACAAACTCTCAATTATCTCATACTTCGAACATCTTCGCTTTTCTCTTAACCTTATAATAACCTATGGATATAATCGTTACTGTTTAATTTGCATAGTAGACAGACGTCTACATAGCTATATCAGAATGTATGCACATTGCTAATTATAATAAATACGAAAATAAATATATCAAAAATATAATATACTAGTATATTGTATTTAAAATTTAGTATTTAAATAATCGAATGATTCGATTTTTCGAATAATCAATTCAATTCGATTATTATCAGATTAATTCTGAATTTTTTAAATTATAATAGTTAATACTCAAAATTTAAAAGCAATATTAAACAAAATAACAGTTTTTTTTGTATTGAAAATGAATTTCAATATTTCATATTATTAAAGAATATAAATTATTATTCGATTATTTATATGTATAAATATTAATCAGTTCAACACTTTTAATCGTAATGCATTCAAATGGATCAATTATTAATAATATTACTCATTTAGAAATCATTACTCGACGTAGGTACTCCAATACTAATCATTCGATTATCCCCATCACTAATTATAACAATCTGGCTTTATAGCGGTGAAATTTAATTGATAAATCGTTTAATTTAATTTTTATACATGTAGAATGTACAAAATACATTCATATAGTTTTACGGTTATGCATTTGTGGAAGTTATTAAATCGTTAAAAATTATTTTTATTGATGAGCTGGAGACGATATTGCTGTTATAACTTTTTATTTTTATACTTTTAATCGATTAGCCAATAAACGGTCAGTTTAAATTTCATTTCAATTTACTGTCTCTTTCTTCTTCTCTCTCCGCAAAAATATCTATAGAAGCAGTGCTCGAATTGGAAAAAAAATTGAAGACGGACGCTGGTTTTAGTTCAAAAAACACCGTTCCATAACTGATAAATTGTAAAGTAACCCGTTGTGGACTTCGTCTCCCGCGCTCCCTGCATATATAATAAGAGACTACAAATGTTGTAATATTATATAATATTTATTTGCTTATTACTCTAATGTAACATTATATATATGTATATATATATATATATATATATATATATATATATATATATAATATAACATTATTTTATAACGAAATAATAATATTAATTACAGATATAAATATTAATTAAATTCTATAATGATTTGTATACATTTTCTTCAGTAATTTTTATCCTTTTAGGACAATTTTCTTCCTCTCCTGTTCATTTGTCTTTCTTAAACCACAATTCAATCCATTTTGTTATGTTAATCTTGTAAATTGGTGGAAAATTAAACAAAAAGTTCTCAAGAGGTTGTCAAAAGTAGAAAGTAGAAACACCTATAGGACTATACAACCGAAATCATTTCAAAATGATATAGTTATTTGGCCATGATTATTATCTTTGTCCGTGATTGTCGTCAACGATAACCGTTTTCTGGGAAAAAATAACAATTACTTTGCAGTTTGTTATAGAAAATAGAAATAAACGAAAATTAAATTCAAATACACCGTTCAAAAGTAAACATCCCCAGGGGGACTCGTTTTTAGCGTTCCTCGCTTAATTAAATAAAGGGGGATGCTGAAATCTATGGGCAAATGAAAGCGGACTCCGTCCGTCTGCGTCCCCCCCTCCAATTCGAGCACTGTATAAAAGACTTAAAAGAAAACAACTACATTATCTACAACAAAAAAATATGAAGCAAAATATCCGTATGCTATTGCTAATGAGTGTTAATTTTTACATACCAATCTATTATTAAGATTGTTTATAGTGGTTTATGTTATAGATCATAAATATCGCATACAGAAAAATGTTCTGCTGTACAAATGCCTACGTATTTATGCTAATTGTATTTCGTTACGTATTTTATTTTTTACTATCACAATATGTAAAATCATGGCATAGCATGATTTTTGGTTAAACCACACTTGACATACGTATTTGTACAACAGTAGTCGTCGTCGAAATTTGATATCCGAAATCACTAGACTCCACAAAAAAAAAATAAATAAATAAATAAAAATACGCGTAATTTGTAAATAAATACCGGTTCGCTTAACGATATCTATTATTGAGTTAAAATACTAACTGTTGTGTTTTTTTACAGGTATCGTCAGTATGCGTATTACTTTTTATCGCCATTTCTTGTTTGGCGGATCAACAACCGGAGTTGGACTCATCCAGTCCGCTGGACGCTTCGTCCATAAATGACCTGGCCAAAAGGCCGGTGAAACTGGATCCAAAGTTGCGGAAAGCTTTGCTCAAAGTGCTCACCCGTCTGGACGAAGAGGACAAGGCGATCGAAACCGAGTCGCAACAGCAGCAGCATCGTGTACTGCAGGAACAACTACAGCAACAGCAATATGAGCAGCAACAGCAACTGCGGGAGCAACAGCAACTGCGAGAGCAACAACAACTACGGGAGCAACAGCAATTGCAGGAGCAACAACAACTGCGGGAGCAACAGCAACTGCGGGAACAGCAGAAACTGCGTGAACGGCAACAGTTGCAAGAGCAGCAGCAACAGTTGCTAGAGCAGCAGCAACAAGTGCGGCAGCTGCAACAACAGCAACTGCAGCAGCAACAGCAGCTGAAACAGCGACAGGATCAGGACGGGAAACAGCGGCAACAGCAGGAACAACAGCAGCAGCAGCAAAGGCAACGGTTGGAGCAAGCGCAACGGGAACAGCCGCAACAGTCGGAATATCCACAGCAGTCGGAACAGAAGCGGACCTACACGGCGCCGTCACCGATGCTGTTGCCCACTCCGAATCCGTTGGATGTACCGGCGTACTCTGCGGCCGTAAACTCCTTCAAGTCCGTCGCGTCCAGCACGTCGTCATCGCCCACCCGCAGCTCGCTCGAACCCGTGGAGATATCGCCCGTAGCCAACGAGACCACTTCGTCCACCACTACCGGTACCGAGGTGGACTTTTTCAAAGCTCCATTGTTGACCGCATTCACGTTGCAACAGGACTCGGACGGCGTGTCGCAGCGCGTGATTCCCATCCCCGCGGATCCCGAGCAACTGGAGCTCCAGAAAATACTGGCGCTGGAGAACAAAGCGGAAGCCGACGGCGGCGAGCGGAATGCTGTGGAGCCGGACAAGAAGCAACTGGAACTGCTGAATAAAGCTGAACTGGCGAAGCTCAAGTCGCAGTTGATACCGTTGGACGGGCTAAAACGGGAGGCGTTTGCGCTACAGGAGCAGCTGAAATTCGGACAGAAACTGCAAGAACACCAACGGCAAAGGGCATTCCTGCAGCAGCAGCAACAACAACAACAACAACAACAGATCCAACGGCAACAGGAACAGTTGCAGCAGCAGCAGCAGCAGAGGGCCTTTCAACAACAGTTCATACTGGGAGCGCAACCGCAACGACTGCAACAACAGCATCAGCAACAGCAATTTCAACTGCAACCGCAACAAATACAACAGGTAAGATTAAACCAATTGCAACAGCAACAGTTCCAACCGGTGCCGTCCATCCAACTGCAACCGCAACCGATCCAAGTGCAACGGTTACCGTTCCAACAAGTGCCGTCCGTTCAACTGCAACCACAACCGGTTCAATTTCAACCGGAACCGCAACCGATCCAACTGCAACCGGTACAATTCCAACAACAACAAAGGCTGCCACAGTTCGGTCCGTTTTTGCCGGGACAGCAATTCGTCCAACAACAGACGCGAGTGCTCAGGCAACCGCATCAACAGACGTTCGGTTACGGATCAGTGCCCCGATTGCCCGGCGACTTGGACGTGGTTTACAAAGTATTAGCGTTGAACCATGAAGGAAGAGGCTCCGAGCACACGCAAGTTAGGCCACAGAAACAGCTTTTATTGTAAACGTGATGAATATGTATTATTATTATTATTATTATTGTTATTATTTTCTAATGTTATAGTTGTAGTTTAAAGTGTAAAACCACTACGAAAACCTAACGAGAACCTAAGAATATTTTTTAATTTTTTTTCTATATTACTTTACATGAAATCACACGATAAACGTTTTCAACTGATATCAAATCATCGTTATTTAACTAAGATATATTTATATTAATTAGGACGTATATTAAACACCATCGAACGATAAAAATTTTAATGCCGTCTGTGTAACCGTTTTTGTTGTTGTTGTACACGGTGTAATTATTTTGTACGGGCATTATTTTCAATAATCAGATATTTGTTTTTTCGGCACAAATCGTACGCAATTTAGTATATTATTCCCAACCGTTTAATGTGCAGGTCATCATATTTTGAAATTGTACCTACTCGATTTGTTAAGATAAGTTATCAAACTTACGGTATTTACCTAGTGTAAGGTTTATATTTTTATTTTTCGTTAACATATCTGCACATGTGCGCATAATTATTATTATTAAATTAACCTTTACTGTAATATATGTTATTGAATTTTTTATTATTATCGTTATCATTATTACATGAACATATAAAGTGTTATAATACTTATGAATACCTATGAGCTATATTAATTTATACACAATTTAAAAAAGCTAACATTTAAGTTTACATTGTTTTAACGTATTTGGATTAGAATTATTTGATATGTAATCAAGTCAATAAGATCGTAATAATTATAATTATAGGTACCGTTTGTACGATGTAAGGAAGTACCCAAGTGGAAGGGGGAGCTAATTTTCAAATCGGAGAACCCAGCGGTCCCCTTTGCGACGCTTTACGCGTCATTTGTTGTATAATAACGGTGTATAAATAATATTTATAATAATTCTAATATTTATTAAATATTATTTTATAAGAATTACAAGAACTCGGCTCAGTGTGTGTTACAAGAACGTTGTATTAAATATGCATATCTTGTTTCATATTCACCGAAACAATTATTACAAAGCACAATGGGATCACCAAAATGTGCCACCTATAGGTGAGTGTCAACGGGCAGACATAAAACCGTAAATTCGCACGAAGCGGAATCACCAAGAAACGAGAGATGAAAAACAGGAGATTACACACCGCAAAGATTGACGAAGAAGGTGAACAAATAACGAAACCGTTAAACATTTTATTCTACGGCTATACTTATATATTGATGCGGTGAAAAATAAGTGTAGAAATAGTGACGATGAGTGTAGAGAAATCATAAATGCAAAACGATTTTTCAGTAGCATAATAGACGAATTGAAATTACTACTATATTAGAAAGCGTCCGCTGAATGTTTGCACGCCGATATAAATTATTAACGATGCTGAGTTCTAGTGGTCTTGTATAATTCTCTGTTTGCTCAGAACATTGCTGAGGTCAAGTATTTTGAACTGTGATGCGAAGATTATATAAAACGCGTTTATGACACCGTTTAGCTAAGCAACGGATAGATTTCTGAATTTTGTACGGATTACGGTTTTAAGAACACGATTATACGTTCGTAAATAGACGAAAAATGTAAAAAAAAATCAAATTAAACTCTTTTGTCGCTGTTCAACGTTCAAAAATCATCATAATATTTATAAATAATTAAGATACATAATTATAATTGTTCTAATGTCGACAATATTACAACTAGACTTTGGATTATAATAAATTTGAATAATTTTTCCAGAATCCTCAACACATATTTTGGTCATTTTGTACTTGTTTGTAGAAATCTAAAAATATACCTAGTTATTATTTTGTATTATTCAATTGAGAACAAAAAAATACCGTTAATTCAAGGTGTATTTTAAAATTTTTAGACCAATGCATTTATTTTCATTTCAATATGTATTCAAATAATAAATAGTAAATTATACATATCCGAATTCGTCCTAAAGATCTTCAGGGCTTGGGGTAAATTAATTTGAGGGCTTCTCGGTTATCACAATAATATATGAGTATGATAAAAAACAAACATCAAGTTTGCAAAACATTGATAAATAAGGTTTTTCGAATTTCAACCAATCAAGGTCATTTAAATGCATCGAAACGATGAATTACATTTTTATAGCTTTTAAACGATGTATTACCAGTTACCACATTTAATAAAATTTAATTTATACTGAGATAATTTATTACAGGCATAGAAAATAGGAACTTGATGTTTATAAAATACGATTCCTGCGGTGTTACATGTTTTCAATTATTTTGTATGGCGTGAAAACGTGGCACCCTAACCAAAACAATGTCAAATAAACTAAAAGCATTTGAATTATGGTTGTACAAAAGAATTTTGAGAATAGCACAGATTGAGAAAATCACCAATATTGGGGTACTGCGTAGAATGGGAAAGGAAAAATGATTAGTTAAAACAGTTAAATGCGGGAAAATACAGGACATATTGTGCGGGACAAGTACAGATGTAAACTTCTCCGACGTATCCTACAAGGAAAAATAGATGTCAAAATATGGCCTGATAGCAGAAGAACATCCTGCCTAGCCAATCTCAGAACATGGTTTGACAAATTATCTGTAGAATTATTTCGAAATGCTGCTAACAAAATTATACATCAATGATGATCGCCAACACGAGACCAGGGGCGGCTCCAGAGCCTTGGTTAGGGGGGGGGCAAGGGCAAGTTATACTCATAATTTTACAAAATCTTACCACAAAAAGAAAACAACAATTTAGTCCGTACAGAAATGTGTGCTTCGCAATTCATGTTTTAAACATTATAAAATAATAATATCATAGTATCATAACATAGTATACTTCATATTAATATAGTTCATTTATTGCCGTATTGGTTTTTCATAGTATAGATAGCAGGTACATCGTATACACCGTCATACCTCTTGGCTCTATCTAAATACTTGTGCGTGTCGTATAATAGTTCACATTATATATAATAAGCTTTTTTTTTGTTAACAATATAAATTTTTTTATAAATACGGTACGGGCTTGGGGGGCGCATCCCCCCTGCATCATACCTCTCTAAGAGGTGAATTCGGAATTTTTTTTTTTTCGACATACAATTCAAATGCAGTATTTTGACGATTAGCAGTTGGGGGGGAAACCCTTTTCGATGAGATATACTGGCACGTGGATGATAGATACCGTGTCGGACATGATGTGAATACAATTTGTACAATCTGTTCTTTTACCGAATCCCTGATCCGCAACATCCTAAACAGGTTGAGCGCTGAACGTTGACATTAGTCGAAGCTTTCAGCACTCGCGGCGATGAGACATCGTTTATTGTATAAATCGTAAAAATAAAATACACACTGTGTTTATAAATACTATAAAATACACGAATGAACAAACACTAACACTGTGTCGGGCAAACAGTTGTAGTGTAACTACGATTCTCGTCCGACGGTTACAAAATAGTTGTTATTATAATTATCAGTCCGACCCGGCACGCGAAACTAGCTGGCACCCGCTCTAGCGAATAACAAATAAAACGCTGTTATCGGACCACATTTTTAAGTTTGTTCCAGTAGATGGCAACGCCTAAAAGTATTTTGGATGAAAACAATTTGTAAATTTACAATTGTATTTCCTAAAAATATCAAGACATGTCACAAATACATTGTACGAATAATTGCATTTTGTAAACAGGATAATAAAATAAAAAAAAAAAAACAAATAGTTGACGGAAGAATTATAGACTCAATAATTTGTAAACAACAAGACGTAATATAATAAAGTGACACAATGATGACACAATCGAATCACTGATTTTAAATAAAATATATTAAAAAATCAACGAATGAATCCATAGTGGGTTTCTAATGTTATTTGGAAATTACTAAACGGTTAATAGATTTTTGGTGTACATTAATTTTAAGCTTTAGCTTATGACAGTAGTAGACCCATACCACCTATAAATTTGCATAGTACCCATATTGTAATTTTAAATCTATTGCTTTCAAATCAAATGCTATCGAAAGTATAATTAGTTTAAACGAAAATAAGATATTCCTCGTGATTTTCATGATCATGAACAACTGTATTCTTGTAAATATCATTAAGTAGTTATTGTAATTCCAATATTGTAATTATATGCAGATTTAAATTTATTGGAGATCACATTTAAATTATAATGTTTTAATTTTATTAAGTAATATTTTACAATATACATAAAATCAGTTTTAACCAGGGTTTGTAATATACGTGTATAAAAGTTTTATATGTTACACCATTGATTATAAATACTATATATATATAAACTTTCATTTTTCGCTTATAATTAGGCTTAGGGATTAATGCTCTAAAAAATACACAAATATGCTTCTAAAATCATTATAATATGCATTAATACGCATTAAAAAAAAAAAAAAAAAAAAAAAAATGACCACATAGTACACAAAATAAAACGTGTCCATCGGATGTAAATTTATCTTTAAACTCCGAAACAAAACTTTCTAGTCGGCTACTCGTAGACTGTTGTACTTTTGGTATTACACGTTATAAAATATAGGCGTACGACATTTTACTTATGATTCGACGTTGCATGGTTGCGAGACGCAAAAACGACGGATAATAATAGACTGAACTGAACACTAAACAAAATATCTATTATTCTATATCGACATCCGGTTGATATCCAGCGAGTTATAATGTCGAAACGGGTTCATAGTATTATTTATAATTACACAAAATTATAACGAAATATGAGAGGTAGTTTGCAGATATCATATTACTGGAAGTATTAAATCCTCTTAGTACATTTTTTTTTTCGAGCGGTTAAAATATGTATACATAGTTATATGTAACTATAGTTTTTAATTTTAAATTTGAAAAATTTGTCAAAATATGCAAAATAAGCATAAAAACTTTAAAATATGCACTCTCCTGCAAAATCTATCAAACATGCAAAAATATGCACATTCAAATTTTAGATCTGATATCATGGCACCGAGAAACGAATTTATTTCGCACTCAGCTATATTTAACAATAATTAAAAAAGTATGCAAATGCTAGAAGTCCCTAAGCTTACTTATAATCTATTAATATAAAATATTAAGTGTTATAAATATCACAAGTACAATAAATTTATTATAAATAGGTCCGTGATAAAATAATGATAATTATTAACAATAGATTAATAGCACCACAATTGTTTATTTATAATTTAAATTTCCTTGTATTATAGTGTTTAAATTATAAATGCATTTTTATTCATAAGGGATTTTATTTTTATACAGAATAAAACGTATAAAAATACTTGTTTTTTACATACATTTAATATGTGTTTTACACTATACGATATTATACGTTTCAACCCTGGTTTTAAGTGATAAAATTGTGTACAAATTAAATTCAAATAATTAAAGTATTTATAAAAATACAAGTATTGCATAATTTATTTGTATTTAACAAAAATATATATTTACTCTCAACCAAAAATATTTAAAATTTAGCAAGAAAATTAAATACTAATAGGAATTTGTCAAGAAATAATAATTAAATTACATATTTTTAATGGGGGTTCTCTAACGTAATAGAAACATAAACTGAATATTATTCTATAAATGGCTAACTCTATTCATATTGTATTAATATACTAAACATTTATAGAAATTATAAATTATGTTATTTACTTCTGACATTTGTTATTTTATTCATTTTAAAAGTTAAACAATTGAAAGGCTTGATTTATTTTCTCAAGATTCAAATTTTTGGTTGAATTCCTTAACCAACATAAAACTTTGGAAAATATATAATATTTAATATGTATAATTTTTTTATTCATCAAATGGATAGCATAAGACTTATTTTCTAAGAATTAAAACTAATCACAGAAATTGTCAATGGTAAAAATATTTACTTAACAATAAAATAATTTAAGTCATGTAACTTAAATTAAATTAACTTACTCATTTACAAAATTATACATGAAAACTTTTACTTAATTTAGTTACATTAAATAAATAATTTAAGAATAAAAAAAACAATGTTGAAAAACTATTTTTAATTAAATAAAAAACAGGTTGATTTCTATGGAAAAAAAATTAATTAAAATTAAACATAAATGATTCAGTTGACTCAAAATTTAGTTTTGTAGATTGAATCAAATCATTTGATTCATTTGCTGTTGATGTATTCATAGACATACAGTTCTCATTATTTATTTTCTTAAATGATTCATTTTCATGATTATGAAACATGACATCTGAAAATGTGTAAGATTGTTATCAAAACCATAAGCTTTTTAGATTTTTATTTTTAAATAAAGATTATTAATAATAAAAAAAATATTAAAATTTTATTAGAATAAGTATCAATTACAAATACTATAGTACATAACAATATATACTATGTACAATATAATATTTATAGTATTTATTAATGGAATAAGATTTGGCATCCAGGCTGAAAAGATAAAGATTAATATTGTCATTGAATAAGTATAAAAATAATTATTCAACAGCATATTGTTTATGACTTATGACTTTTTTCATCATTGAATTATGAAAATAAAGTTATTTAATTATAGTTGAAATATGAAAAATGGATTTACCTAATTATTATTCTTTTTTTAAATACTCCCAAAAATGTATTTAAGCTAAAAATGTTTGATAATTAATAATTTAGAAAATTATATTAAAAATCATTTTTAAATAAAATAAATGTTATCAAATAATAATAAAAAAAAAAAAACCATCATTATTTATAAAATAATATTTAACTCAACTGACCTATAGATTTTTGGGTAATATTATTTTTCAATTTTTGGAAATCAGTGTCATTTGGTGTATTTGAATCACCTAAAAATAAATTATGATTTATATTTTAGTTTTTTTTTTTATAAATTTTGCAATATAAATAACTTACTATCTAAACTGTTCATAAAATTCAATTTCATTTCTGCAAATTGACTGAAGTCATATACATTTCCAAATAATTCAGACAAATCTGATCCCTTAAAAGATATTAAATTTGTTATTTCATTATCAAGCTTAAATCTAGGGAAATATTTATTTTACATACACAAAAACTATAATTTCCACTGTTTTCAGATACCGGTACATTACAATTATTCCAATATAAACCTATATAATACACACAAATATTAATATAATAGTAATTTAATGAACAATAGTGCTAATTGAATAAATTATTACAGATATATTTAAACTATTTTATTTTTCTAAAAATCACTGAATGCTTCACTTATTTTATGTGTTTAAAGTTATTTCTAATACATTGAATGTAAAAAAAGAAACTTATAGATAATGTTTATCTTCAATAAGTTAAACTAATAAGTATTTATTTCAAAAATTTAAATCAATAATACTAAAAAAAAGACATAGATCAAACATATAGAATATATTTAAACAATTTCTTAATTCAAATAAAAATATGAAAGACATTTTAAACCACTAATTACCAACCTATTATAACTAAATATTTTTTAGGAAAATTAAAATTAAAACTAAATTAAAATTAAAATTTAATTTAATAATAAAAAATAAAACAATCATGTAAACCTGATGTTTTGTTTTCTTCATTAGATGTACTTTCTAGTTGTAATAATATATCATCAAACATTATAATTTTATCAGAATTAAGATTTATTGAATCCGATTGCTTCGCAGATTTCATAGAGTACATTAAATGTAATTGTTTGTTATCATTAAGATTATCTTGAATAGTTTTGACTGGAGATTTTAATGATTCAACTTTTTCTTGATTTTCAATCAAATTATTTTCCTTATGAATATTCAATAAAAATATTATAAATCACTTGAACACAAATATTTAAATACATAATGATACCTAATTATTGGAAAATATATGATAAAAATATAAGTTATTACATAAATCATTTTTTAAAATAGCATAAACTTTTAATTTCTATTAATTTTTTTGGAAAAAGTATATTATAAATTAACAACTTTTTAATTTTTTAAAATAATCATTACAAATTATTTGTATTTTATAAATATTTATTAAAACACCAAATATTATTAAAAACCTTTAATCTATTTTTAATTTGGACCAATAGATTATAAGATACAAAAGAGACATCAAAATTACAATTGATGTTATAAATGCTGTATAACTGTAGCAGTTGTGTCTGTCAACGTATTAAAAGCAAAAATTAAATCAAATATTTTTTTACTTATAATTAAGCATTACTATTCTTTAGTGCTTTTTGAACTAAATTATTTTACAAATTAAAATTTAAATACCTTATTTGTTGAATTTGGTTGAACTTTTGAAATATTTGAATTGGTACTTCCATAATTTATTCCATGAAATGGATTATAGGGTTTTTTAAATTCAAAATCTAATTGTTCTTTAATAGGTTTACGTTTATTAGTTACAACATCAAGAATATCAAGTTTTTTATTATTATCATCAACACATTTTTCTCCTAGGTCTACTACAACATTTTTCGAACATTGATCAATATTTCCATTCATTTCCGAATGACTTATTAAGTCTGAAAAGTGTATATAAATTTAATTTTGATAGTCAAATTGTTCTTATGAGTTTAGTATTTATGTTTTATTATTTAAAATACCATTAATTGTGAGTGAAGATTTTTCAGAACATTCAATTTGTTTTGGTTCATTGCATAATTTTGAATGTTTCCCATCAAATTGATGTTGGTAAGGAAAATCTTGACTATTATTATTGGAATTTAATAAATTATGTTTTGAATCAAAAGGAAAAAGAGAATGTGTCCAAAATGAAACTTTATTAATTTTCTGCAAGTACAAGACAATAATTTTAGCACAAATAATTTAGTTCAAATTGTTATATAAGTAGAAATATATATATGTATATATATATATATATATATTAAAGTTTTACATTTTTTTGTGATTCAAGTAATGCATTTTTCATATTAAATTTTTCCTGATATTCTGCATCGAGCTTTCTAAAAAAATATATTTATATATATATATATATTAAATATCCTAGGTAGATTAAATAAAACAAATAAAATATTTATCATAGGTAAAAAAATTATCTTTTACCTAAAATCTTAAGTACCTAATAATTTACCTTAATTTAATCCTACACTGTTTTTCTCTTTCATTAATAGAATACATTTCTATAAAAATTTTTGCAAATCTTACAATAACATCATTGAGCTTCTTACCTGAAATTTGTAATGTAAACATTTTTATTGGAACAGCATAGTTAATTTTAGAATATAATACTTAACTTAAGTATTTTCATTAAAACAGGTAGATTAAATCAATTAAAAAAAAAAAAAGAAGCTTATAAATATTTGTATTTAATTAACTACAATTTTTTTATTTATAAATCTTAAAATCTTACTATTTTCTTTTTCAGCTATCGAAATTTGTTTTACTAAATTTTCTTGATCTATTAACAAATTTTCATATTCTGATTTTGTGTTTTTTAATTCCAAATCAGCAATTTTTAAAGTTTTTATTTCAGGTATGTTATTTAGCCTTTCCTAAGTAATTAGTTATATTAAAATACTTCCAATTAAATAAATGTTTTTATATATAATTTGTCAATTTATCAATGAATCAGGTTTATAGATATTAAATTATGTACTTATAGAAAATTATAATAACAATAATTATAATTTACATTTTCAACACAATAATGTCTCTATTTAATAAATTGATCTTAACCTTAATATTTGTATATGCTAAATATTTTCAGTATCATAATTGATAATAAATAAAATTATTTTCTAACCTCTTCTTTTTGCCATAATTCCATTCTTATAAATAACTGTAATTCATTTTCACTTTTAGATTTAAAAACTGAAAACTCTTTTTCTTTCTGTTGTACTTCCAGATAAGCTAAGGTTTCATAAAGACAGAATATAACGTTTTCCATACTAAAAAATAAAATAAAGTATATATTACAATTTTTTTTATATATTTTACATTTTAATACAAATATTTTAAAATTGAGACAAAATAAAATAAAGCTTTAAAGAAATAAAATAAATTAATAAATATATTCTGCAAAAAATATAATAAATCTATTTTGGTTAAGTTGAAAAACAATACCAGCAAAATAATTTTTATAATAGTATAATCATTAAAAACATTATATACTATATGAAAAATACTACAAATTTTTACCCAAGAAATTCTAGTTCATATTATTACCACAAAAAATAATTAATAAAATCTAATGATAAAAATGAACAACACAATAATTTCCTACACAAAGCACATAAAAATATTAGGCCTAATCTTCGACAAAAAAAAAACATGGTCAGCACAAAAAATGACCAACCCAAAAAAAAAACTACTACAATTTTTTACAATTTTCAAGGTTCAATATAAAAATACATATAATAACAACATAAAATTAAAACAATCGATGTACATAAGAATTAAAAAGAAAGAATGAGAACTCATAGCAGAAATAAATAACATAATGACTAAGGATGTATAAATAAATTTACCATGGGCTACAACAAAATACCAATTTGATTAGTCAATCGAGCATTACAACAAAAATTAAACTACAATTTATACATAAAAAAATGTATACAATGAAGTAATAGATAAATTTTAAGACCACATTCATATATATATATATATATATATATATAGTGGTATAGATACAATTTTTTTTTTGGGGGAGAGGGTGCGTGTGTGTTTAAGAGTCAATTCATAATATTCTTAGTATATCTTAATACGAGGTACTATATAATAATATTACATTGAAAACAGTATTATTATTATGTCCCGTATTTAATGAAAAGTATTTTGTTACCTACGCAATTTTTTATATAACTAATATTGGTAAAATGAAAATATAATTTTACTATAATATGTAAATATGAATAAATAATAATTAAAAAAAAATCTGGAAGGGGTAGAAACCTCTTATACTCCCCCCCTATAACTACGCCACTGTACACACACACACACACATATGTATATATATATATATATACACACCTCAAAAACAGACAAATACATATGTATTGTGATGGTTAATCAAGTAAACCAAGGTTTCGAAGATGTTATCGAATTATTGTAGCATATACACAGCAGAGAAACTTATTGTGTACAAAGCCCTATCGTATATAATAACCTCTAACCTGCAAAAACTAAAAAATAACATAATTTTCATAGACTACACGAGTATTATATTAAACTTTAATAATCATTACAATAACGATAATGTTATTGCCAATAATTTTATAAATTTAACAATAATATAAAATTTTCGTGGATACCTGGGTATTGAGGAATAACTAATAATGAAAGAGTGGACATACTTGCCAAAGAAAATGCAAACGACCCACATCAACAACACCTCTGAACACAGATAGACCTTAGAAACTTTAGAACAAAATTACCTAGAATCGATTTAAATATAAATGCAAAATTAATTGTTAAAAATGAACACTAAATATAATTTAATTAAATGAACAACAGAAAAAAAATATTCCTAAGTCTCTCAAAAGAAAAGGAGAAATTGTACTACATCATCTCAGAATAGATCATACATACTTTATAAAGGCTTATCTCATACAAAAAAAAGTCACCAAAAACATATCAAACATGTAGTTATCCAACTTTAACAAAACACAATATCACAGAATGAAGAGATACCCAAAGGACAGACATTCTTGCTTCTAGATCTTCACACCTCACTAAAGCTCCAACAGAGACACCACCAACATTTTTTTATTGTTTATAAAATATATTAAATTGTACACTTTAGTTTAATTTATTTTGGTAATGCAATATAAGCTATTAGCTTAAAGTTAATAGTTTTGGTATCAAGGATTTAACTCTAAAAAAAAATAATACAACAGTTATTTATATTTATAAAGAAATTCAATATAAACAGTCCAAAATTTAATATATATACAAACCTCAATATTTCGTCTCTAACTTCCTTCATTTTTGCTTTTATATCAATTAATTGTTTCTCCTGTCCTTCATTTTCTTCAGTTATAAGTGCAGTAGAATTATTAATCTCTTCAATGTTTTTTAATTTAACTAATAAATACAATGATAATCAAGTGACAATTTATATATTTTAAATTATTGTTTTAAATACAATAAATTAATAATATGAAATAGCTCATAACAATTTATAGTATTATACATATAAATAGGAAGTTATAATGCCATGAGCTAAATTTTGTTCACTAAATTAATGATTAAAATATTGATTGATAATTACAAAATATGCTGAATAGGAAAATTATTTTTTTAATAAATTACCTACAGCATAATTTAATTAAATAATAAAAACTAATTTGTTACAAATTTTAATGAGTACTTTCCAGTTATAACTTTCAGTATCATAATTTTGAAAATGATTTTCAATTAAGTTAGATAATTATTCATTTATAATGTTACTCTAGAATTTTATTTTAGTTTTTAAATAATTATAGTACATTATTAAATATTTAGGTATGTATTTATATAATAAATTTGAAAAAATGTATACATATAAAATTATGTATGTATCTTTTTTGTTAAAATAGTAATATTTTCATCATAATCATTAAAATAAATAGTATAAATCAACTTATCTGATAGGTTTATTATTATTAATTTAAGTATAATATTTAAAAAGTAAATATAATAAATACTTTTTAAATTTTAAACTTACGGCGACATTTTTCTTCTATTCTCCAAAGCTCAATAACATTTTCATATAAAGATAAATGTATTTTACTTAGTTCATCATTAATGTCTAATTTATCTTCATTGTTACATGCCATTTTTCTCTAAAAAATGTTACATAAAAATTAATTTCATCAAAAACACATATTAATATCTTCTACATTTAAATTATTTCAAACAAAACAACCAATATGTTCATATAGGTAAAAAATAATTAAATTTAAATTTAGTACATTTTGAAATATTATACATAATTATAATTTAGCAGTAAAAATTATACTCCGCTACTTTGTTTGGGTATTCTTACATATTTTTCATTATCAGCTAACTTATCAAATTTTTTTTTAATTATTTAATAATAAAAGTAAATTTATAATGTTCTAATAATATAAGGTTTTAATAAGCTTATACATTTTGTTACCTTATAAATTTGTAAAGGTTCTTCAGTATTTCAAAAGAAATAAAAAGATCAGTTATATTATGACTTTTAAATAAAATTCCCAAATGCAGTTTAAATTGAGTTCTGTGAAGTGCATAAAACAAATTACAAAAAAAAAAAAAATTGTTTATTTATATTTAATATATGTACCTAATATTATTTTATATATTGTTTGATTTAAAGTATAAGTGTTCTGAAAAAATATGTCTATCATTAACAGACGGTGAATAAAAAAAATAAATTACATTAATGGCAGTATATTGAGTACATAAATCATGGCAATCATGTTACAAAAATGTGTAAATCACCTAAAAGCTTTACTAGTTTTGTAAATTAAAAATAGTACTAGGTAGAAAGTAAAAAATTCTTTATTTATTAAGATTTAAGAAGCCTTTTCCGAGAAATAGTTTTGGATCTACATCTGTTTACTGCGCAATTAATATCGTATTCATTATTCAAAGTTCACACTAACAAAATAATATTCATCAACACTACATGTTCTATTGTGGAAAATGTAAGAAACTTTGGATGAACACTTAAACCTCATTACAAGTGAGCACAGTGTATTTGAACACGAAAATATATGTTATTTTAGGTGTACGATACAGGTGAATTCATTAGTACCAAATAGAAGCGTAGAAAATTCATAATTAATATTCAAACCATATATATATATATTAAAAAAATCTGTCGGCACATACACTTACTGGAAAAAAAATTACAAATAATGTGTTTCTAATTAAAAATAATAAAATAAAAATATTCTAACTTAATTCGTACTTGCAAACTACAACCATATACATGTACCTAACCAATATCGTGTTTTGTACTCCGACAAGTTTGTATTAATTTATATCTTTATTTAATAATAATAACTCACCGATTGAAATAGAAATAACGGGTGGACAGGAGTAGAAACTATACGGAAAACTTCGTACCTGTAACAATTTTTAAAGTGTTTCATCCATATTTAAACAATACCTACACAGGTAAGCGCCGAAACTAAAACGTTAAATTTACCACTACACGAACACGCATGGACGGGGAAAAAAACATTTCTACCACTACCAAATTAATAAATGTCGGTTACGATACCGCGGTAAGCAGGTATAATATTAAAGTGGTTACACACTAGTCGTTCAAAACGCGCGTATCCGTGTTTTCAAAAATGCGACCGCGACTACAATTCGTGTTAGAAACGTTACGTGTTTGAGATTACGTTGGATTATTATTATTTTATAAAATAATGTACCATATTTGTTTGCAGTCAGGCACGTAGCCAGAATCTTGTTATTATTTTATTTTTTTTGGGGAGGGTAGTCGAAGTAGATTTTAGTACAATTTTCATACATGATTGAATTTTAATTATTTTTTTATTACATGAACAATATTTTATATTACATTACAATTTATAACTATTCGATATTTTAGTCTATAGTATAAATGTTCTGCTTTTTTGTAGTCTATAACACTTAATGTAGCGAAATAAATAACTAAATAAATAAACCTTATTTACGGTTTGTATGCTATAAGTTATAGTTCTAACACAAATTTAAGTGAAAATTAACAGTAATTAAAATTATAATAACGTGTAAATTTCACCGTAATAAATAGGGGTAAAAATGTCAAATTTGAATAACCCTAGAACAATTATTAATTTTTAAATTTTAAGCAATGATCATTCAAGATTTTGGATCATCATCTACTTATATTTTTTTTATAAATTAAAATTACATTCGCAAAAATAGCCTCGAATTCGTAAAGAAAATATAGATATAAGCGAAATGCATAATTTTTTATGTTTAATTTTTATTTGAAAATCCACCGATACCTAAATAGGTTAGCTAATATTTATTTACTAGGTTAGTTAATACTAAGTATTCTTTCACGATGCTACATTTTATTTACCAAAGCTTATCTGAAATTAAGCACTTATAATACTAAATAGATTAATAAAAACTAAATGTTTGTAGCATAATAAACAGCGTTTATTACAATAACGTATTAAATTTATATATATATATATATATATATATATATAATATTTCAAACTATAAGATTATAATAATGGTTTCTGTGAAAATATGCAAATATTTACAATGGATGTATTATTATGTTAGCATCAGGATTGTGAATACAAATTTAAATATTGGCTACATTTTTTTTTAATACACCTGAGTCTACATATCTTATTTAGCTTATCTTAATAACCATGTTATTATATGTGATCTTTGGATATGTGTAAATATTATTTTTCACCTGTTGAGTCGTAGACGATCAGTTGTTGGGGAACTTTGATATTTTACCGGACACCCTTTCTTTTACATTTTTTTTTCGAAAACTTAACTATTTTGACGTTTTAAAAATTATGGTGAAAAAAATTTGGCGGAAAAAAAGTTAAAAATTTGAAAATTACGATGTTTCAACAATATTATGTAAATACGTTTAAATTGAGATAATATTCCTACACAATAAAATTCACCTCATAGTCCAATGGTTAATAACTACTAGTCCGAAGCAGGAGTTACCTTGTTCTAATCGTAACTAAAAATGTTTGCATTGTTTTTCCGGAAAAACGGAACTTTAATTTTTAAAATGTTAGGAGTTTGCTTTCTACGCCTGATATGATGTGGAAACAATTGTCCTATATTTAACAATTTGAAAGTTGGCAATCCTATTTATATGTGAACCTAAAACCTCGCTGCGTGATTAAATCACATATCCAGACCACAAATATATTACAGTTACTATCCAGTGCACATAGATAACAAAAATTGTTTTATATATCTATTGAATATGCTACGACAATTTTACTGTCGACTCTCGATTCAATATTCCACAACCGAATAGAAAAATTAGGAATGATATTAGAAACGTTATTTACTTTTATCGTTGTTAAATCTACCAAACCGTAGTTATAGTGGATTAGTTATTATATAGAAGTCTGAGTAAAACCATAAATTGAATATGTTAAAACTGATGAAAATTACTATCTTTGAGAATACTATGTGTTTATTACTACACTATGGCTGACTTCAAACTACTATAACTTCGGAACCAAGTTTGACCGGCCAATTTTAATTTCCCCATCGTTTTAAACATATAAAAATACACATGGAGAGATAAAAAATTACAAAAAAAAAAAAAAAAGGTGTCAGGTAAAGTAACAATATACCGTTATTGGAATGAAAAACAGAACTTATGATATTGATTGTTGAAATAATGTAAAAACAATTTTGCAGTCTTGTAATTTATAACATTAATTTATTACTTCAAAACAACATATAAAGGTAGACAATAATTCAAGTTTATACTCACCAAGTTGCAAGAAAAGGCGGTGTATGCTGTCCAAGACAGATTTGTTTTTGGAGACCGACTGACTGTGATATCGGTAAAGGAGTGTATTTAAGGTACTAGAACAGGTTTTAGCAAATCAATATTTAAGAAAATAAAAGTTTTAAAATGCAAATTTTTTTATACATTTTTTCTTATTTATTTAATGTATACTTTTATACCTACATAAAATGCGTAAAAATAGGGTTAAAACTATTTGTAAATAAATTAAAGAAATTAAATAATTAAAATCATAAGAAATAGCTCTCATCAATTCTTTCAAATTAAAATTAGGATCATCAATAATTCGTTAATTGTAATTAAATTAATTTTTACTTCGATAACCGTATTATAAACTAAATCGTATTGATAGTATTATTCTTTTGACTTGTTGTTCTGTTTTTTGTTGTTATTGTTTATTTAACGTGATAAAATACGTACAAAATTATATTGTTTTTTACATTTTTTTTTTGTTATGACAATTATTATGTATACATGTGTAAAATGAATAATTTTATAATAACAATTTTATAATGTATAATTTATTTATTTATAAATAAATGTGATATGGTGCGGGGTACAGTTATAATTATATCTTAATGTTGTTTTTGATTTACTTGTTGATGATATTAATATGGAGTTTTATGACGTAATATAAATATCATGACACTCAATAAATCCAACATATTGTTGGTACCAAACACTATAATCCTCTAAGACTATTCCACAAAGTCTATTCCCTTAAAACTCAAGTATAAAAATTGAAATATATTAGTATGAAATTGTATTTTTATAAACATTTACCATTATATTAATTGTTTTAATTACGTATTCAATTTAGTATATTTAATATTTAATAACTAAATTATTAATATATGTTGACTCAATAGTGTTATTTTTACTTATTTGCATTCAGGTGGTTCGTTTTATTAATACTCCTGTAGGCATTTTCATTTAAACTTGTATTGTTATTTTAGATTCTGAACAGAGTGATGGAATCTATTGGTTTTACAATGATATGTGTATTTTTTTTATTTTTTTTTGTTTATTTCTTTTTTGTGTCTGTCGTTACGTTTGGGGCAGTAAAAATGCTTCAATTTTCTTAAACAGCAACTTTTCTGAAAGGAAAGTGAATGTATATGATACTTTGGCAAGTCAAAAATCAAATTTTTTCAATACTTTTTAAAATCTATAAAAAAAATTTGGCTGTCCAAGAACTCTTGAAAATTTAATACAAGGTTTATTATAAATTATACTTATCAAAACTAAAAAAAATTGGAAATTGTTACATACAAATTTTTTTTATAAGCCTATAAAGTTCAAATTTGTATAAAATGTGTCAAAATTACGATAATTTGCAAGTTATTTTATAGATAAAAATTCATAAAATTTATTCTGCTTATACTTAAAATCAATCAATGGCATAATGAGTGGCAGACACCCTTCTAAAAATTTGGAATTATCGCCATCTGATATTATGCACTTCAAATATGCT
>NW_020273610.1:1447212-1524557 GCF_003268045.1 Sipha flava
CCAATAGGAGATGTTGTAAAAAAGATAATTCATGTTGTTACAGAAAAAAATTCTGGGCTATATTGATTTAAAGTTCAAAATTTGAACTCTAGATTATCCATAAGTTATTCTTTAAAAAACTATAAAAACATTTTTACCGGACTTTAAGAAAAACATTTTATGACAGTTTGAAATTAAATTCTTATGAAATTGCATAAAATAACGATTTATCCTCAAATGATTTTAAGTATTTGTTATAATTCAAAAAGTATAAGTCGCAGAAACTCGAAACTTTTACTAGTTATTAAGTTTGGCATTTTCTTTAAGCGTATTTTTTTCAAAATATTTTACTGATTTTTAAGCAACTTATAGGCATTTGAAATATTCGATTTTTCCTAATAAAAAAATAAGAGCCGTATTGACTCATTTTATGTTAATTAAATATAGTTATATAGGATATTTATAAAGAAATTATATCCAAATAGAAAATTGTTGGAAGACTGTTTTCTATATACAAGATTATTATAATATAATAATAATAATAATAATAACAATAATAATATATATATTCTATATATATCTAACAAACCATCTCCGTTCAAAATCGTTATTCATATACAATGATACCTATCATTGCATTCAAATTTAACAAATCTATTGTAATGACCTATCCTATAAACGAGGTGCACTCCATCCCTTACTGGATAGCAGAGCGAGGCCCATCCGGTTCTTTTTTTCATTATTTCGTTGAAAATTCGGTTATGCGTAGAACCAGAAACGTTGGCAATTTCTTTTATTTCAGCTTTAGATTTTACAGTTTCGATATTGCTTTGATCGGATACATGATTATGTTTGTGAAGAAGACTTTTGGCTTTGTTTTTGTTTAAAGTTGTTTTGATATAGATGGACACTTAAAAACTACTTTTCAGATATTTCCATCGAATGAATTGTTTACATTCTTTATATTTTGTATACATATAACCATTTAGAGGAATTTTTTTTATTATTTTTATTCGATTTTAATATTTCCATCGCGAAGCACAAAACTAATTACACGAATAATCGATTGAACACAGACTAATAACGTAAAAACAGCGAGTATATCAAATATTAAATTAATAACATTAAACTTGAATTGATAATATTAAAAAATTGTACATGAATTTAAAATCATTAATATCAATATTATGACGTGTTGCATCGACTAATTTAGTAGGTAAATTATAGTTTATGTGCAATTATTTTTTTCTTATACAAAGACGTGTTTATAAAATGTTTTCATTCAGTTATCTAAATATTTTCAATTTAAAAAGTTATCTTAGTCTGATTGATATTCTAAAAACATAATTTATTGATTTAACAGTTTTAATAATTTTGGTGTTCCATCTTGGTGTACTCATAATTTAATTAAATGTTATATTATTAATTGTTGGAAAAAATAATAAAAGTAAAAAATGTTAATAGAATGAAAATGGTAATTCTTGATTTTTTTGTGCAGCTTATAAAATTAATACTGCAGTACCTAGATGTATTCATCGTAATATTACAGCACTTATATCATGATAATAGTTTATTTTACAAAATATGAAAATCACTAAGACAAAAGTACATAAAGGTTCCATATTACCAAAATATAATTATCTAGATGTAGTTTTATTAAACTAAATTAAATTTATAAGTAAATTTGTATAAATCAACATAAAAAATGCATGTATTTTTAAACGCATCGTTCGAGAAAACTTCTCATTGAACATTACTCATTTTAGTTATCTAAAATAATTTTATTTTTATTGTTAAAATTCAATAAAATTACATCAATACATAGCGTTATAAAAATGTTTTATCTTGCTGTAAATATACTACTCCAAAATAATATACAATTGACGTATTAACTTTTAATCTTTAAAAAAATATTTTGACAATAAATTATACTGTAGAAGAACTTTATGTAGCAGTACGTCGAGAATATGATTAAATGATTAATAACTTAATGCGGGACACGAGTTTATTCTAAACGTTTTTATTCCTTCAAGTGATATTTAATTGTTCAATTACTGAGATCGGTATTCTTATGAGTTTACTAGATTTAATTATATTGAACTGGTACATACATTATATTACACATCGTACGCTCGTACGCATGTATGTCAATCACGAAAATCAATCACTTTATACAAATAATTAGTAAATACAAAACAGTTTTTTATGTTAAAGTTATTATTATTATGTGTGATTATAAATTGAATGTATATTTATACTTTGGTAATTACTAAACTTCTAGAATTCTCTTATCAAAACGGAAAAACTGATTAGTAATATTTTTTACGACTATAAAAATTAACAAAAAATTACTACTTGGCACGTTCTTCGACCCGAGCCTTCGCTTCTACTCCTTGTATACATATAAATATTTATGTAAACAATATGATTCCATAGTGGTAATATAAAATTAATTATATCGCAAATCTCTAAATTTATTTGGTATACAGAATTCCAAAAATTCCAAGAACATGTTTACGTTATTTAACAATGTTGAAATAATCACAGAAATAATTAAATAATCACCAAAAATTATAAAAAGAAAATTTAAATATTTATTAATTTGTTTTTCATAATTTTCACATTTAGGGCTGGATTTGAACTTAGTCTTTAAATTATACTTCTAAAAATTACTATCCAATAAGTACTAAAATTAGTTAGAATTAATAATAGATTTAGTTCTGTATTTAGATATTTCACTGCAAATAAATAAAAAAAAATTTAAAATAATGAAACTTTACATTTCTATTTATCTGGTACTTACAATTTATCAATGTGTTACTAAATAATAATAATTCGCGAAAAAAGTATTTTTATTATTACATTCTAATGTATTTTGGTCTATACGGGACTTTCTCCTATCGTGCTATTTTTATAGTCTGTTCATCTCAGAGGGCGGCCTTTATGAATTCGTATTTCCCATTTAAATATACTATTAAAAAACTTCGTTAGCTTAGTAAAAATGAATGATACATAAAACAGCTATTCTAAATGTCTTTTTTTTTTTTTTTTATTGTAAAGTAGAACTATCAAAGAAATGACTTTATAAAGCCCAATCTTCCCATAGGTACGGTACTATACTATAATATTCATGAAAAGCCATATACTCATAAAAAATATTATTTGTAAATATTTGTATATTTCCATAGAGACTATTAGTATAATCTGATACTTTTAAATATTATATATATATATAAATTTAATACACGACGTTATTGTAATAAACGCTGTTTATTATGCTACAAACATTTAGTTTTTATTGATCTGTTAAGTATTATACGCGCTTAATTTTAAATAAGCTTTGGTAAATAAAATGTAGTATCGTGAAAGAATATTTAATGTTAACTAACCTAGTAAATAACTAACTATTATTTAACCTATTTAGGCATCGGTGGATTTTCAAGTAAAAATTAAACATTTTTGCTCAAATAAGTTTGGAATTTGTTTTCTGTAATTTAATTTTAAAATGTAAAAGTTCGAACTAAAATAGAAATGATATTCGAACTTTAAAAATAGCACTATATTAAGATAACATTAACAAATTTATTGGACTTTTACTTGTTATCAAAAATATATTAATATTCAACCACTCAAGTTAAAAATACTTAACTTGTGTTCTTTATTTTTAAAATAAAAATAATTTTTCTTTTTTATGCTAAATTATTCACTAATATTTTGAATATTACATAATTTATTTATACTGAAAGTATGCTTCTCCGAAAACAATTGTTTGGGTTCATGATGGCCAAATAATTTCAAGTATATGCGGCGTTATGTTTTCAGTTTATAATTTTAATAAACGATACAGGCGTCGACTGTCATGTTTGACAATTTTTGTTCATCCGTTCATAAGAAAAATACATTTAAAAAGATCACAATGAGCATAAATAAAAATTCAAAATATCTTGAGTTTAAGTGTACTTACTGTTAATATGTATCTTTAATAATTTTTAATGTTGAAAAACTACTCTGATGACCCAGAAGTAATTTTGTATCATAGTGCTAAAAAGTATGCATTAAATATTAATAAACAGTGGGTTTGTGACGGTAAGTTTATATCAGGAGATCAGTTCATTGCAGTAGTAGTTCAAATACAATTGAAATAAGAGTATAAAAGACCAAATAATTTTTGTTAATAAAATATTATAGTTGTATGAACAAACGTAAATTTTATGAGTAACGATGAATCGTAGACTATTAATTTCGAACAACAAATTTGGTACAATCAATTGAGCTGATTCATTGGAATCTTAACATTGTATCATAATTACATGTATAATCCATTTGAACAATAATATGTTATACCAGTAGTCACAGTATGATAATACAGTTGTAGTATTAATATAGACGGGCCCGTGTCGATATTGAAATATTGAAGAAAAAACGCGTTTGAATAAACCATTGTTGCAAATACTTATACATTACTTATTATGATTTTGCATTTAGGTTTTGAGCAACCGGTATAAGACGGTAATGTCTTGCGTACAATACGATTTCTTCGAGCTACGGTTCTATAGACCGGTAGTATTATTTAATAAGTTTCATCACACTAACGCATATTATTGAGTGTTAAGGTTAGTTATACATAAGGTATGTACGGGTTGTAACCGCGTACAAGACTACGCGTTAAACGAAACGTGCGTCGAACTGTACAGTTGTCCGTCTTGAACGCAAGCGTAGTATACGCATCAATCGCAGCGCTATTATGTGTAGACATCGAGCGGTATTAAACGTTGACGTTTCGTCACACTCTGTATGCATTCGACTGTACGGGTACACGTACGCACGACGGCCCATTGTTAACCGGCACCGTTGGTGCACGCGGTCCATTGATTATTTATTTATTTATTTATTTTTTTCCAGTTTCGATCAAGCCCACCGTGGACCGCAACGCGCGGGACCGCTGGACGGCGGAACGCCGAGACGGGATCCCCGGACGACCCGCGAGGGCCGATCGCGGTTGTATTGCACGTGGACCGCGATCGGATAAAAGTTCAACGTTTACCCGCGAACAGTGCTCGACTTGGGGGGGGGGGGGGCGCAGGGGAACGGCGTTCCCCTTCTAATTTTTAAAAATTTGAGCGTCCCCCTACTATTATGATGTTATGACTGTAACGCTCAACAAGTTTTGGGGACGCAATTTTTTTTAAGCAAACCCTTCTTTAATACTGCCAAGTCGAGCGCTGCCGGCGAACCCAATCGGGTCGTCCCGAACGGGGTCGGTGGGCAGGAAGGGGTACACGAACGGGGAAATTACGTTTCTACAAGTGTTCGGAACACGTGACGCTCGACGCGCGATGCGTACAAGCGTGCGCGTAAGAGCGCGCGCGTCCGCGATCGAGTGTGTGCCGCGCGCGTGTGTGCATGAGATATACGCGCGTGTGGGTGCGCGTATACGGCACCGAGCGGATTCTTGTACGGGACAAGTGTCGTCCAAACGACTGTTTCAGTCTGTCTCTAAACGTTACGCCTTTACGTTTCGCCCACTTAACCGTCCGCGATTCCCGCGCACCGCAGCGATGGCGTTGAGTCCCGTTCAGATATCGCGTATAAGACGATCGTGGTCGGCACTCGCCCAGGATCCGACCGAACTGGCGTCCGCGCTGGTGATCAGGTAAAAAACAAAAATCCTTAACGCGTTTCAACGCGATCGATAAACAATAAACATTGTTTTTTTTATTAATTTTTTTTCTCTCTCCGTAACGCGTACCCGTGTGTTTATAATTTTATTCTTTTACGTGTGATTTTTTTTACGATTTCGTTTTTTTTTTTTTTTTATTTTAATTTATACGACACGTTTTTAACGGATTTACGTTTTGTTTCCGTACCGTACGCAACATTTACAATCGGTGCGAAACAAAACTCCTCGAGATATAAGTACAATATCAAAGCATTTATCTATAAATCATTTTAGAAAAATACCGAAAAAATAATCTATAATCGATATGCTCGTGGAGGATAATTTCTCAACAACAATTATTAACAATATTTTAATGCAAACGATCATTTATACGATCCTCGTATCTATAAATTATTCATTAAATTCTTATGATGACGGCTAAAAATAAGAATTTGATGAAGGAGAGGTGGTTGTTTTTTGAAACATTAGTTGATTAAAAAAAAAAAAAACAGCAACATCCATTATGGATCATGTACAACTAATATTATTTATTTTATTATATTATTTATTTATATTTTCTTTGACAACATTGCAACGTAACTTAAAACGTATTATTGTAATAGGTTTGTTTAATCAATACAGCGTACGAAGAGTTAGCATTTACGACAAACATAATTAATTAAGTTTATTAGTTAACTTATCACTTTAGTAATATAATAGGTAGGTTCGAATTTTTCAAGTGGTTAGCTATTAGCTTGATTGTTGGCATTTATAACAAAACGATTAGATATTTTACCTTTTAATTTGGTATTAACAGTTAAACTTTTTTATTTGTTCTATACAAAAATTGAAAAATATTAATAATTTAAAAATAATATATGAACAAAATTAACTTTATTGATATGAAAATTGGCTCAAAATTTATAGTAAATTATTTTATTTGAATATGTTTAGTATTATACAATAAGTAAATACTAATACATGACAACGGGTACAGTACATGTTTCATAAACTGTAACTGTAATTTCCAATAAAAATACCGGTAAACTATTACAAAAAAAAAAAAAAAAATTAAGCCAATGTTGTTTTAATTAAATTTTGTATTTTGCTGAACAATTTATATAATTTACTATATCATTTGTGAGAAATTTAACTACAAATACTTCATGATATTAAATATTTATTACAGATGTAGAAAAATAAAATATGTAATATTAGACAATGCAAAGACCTAGATGTCGAAATGTAATTTAAGTAATATTAATAATAATAGTAATAATATATAAAAATAACTATATAATCAGTTGCTTCTTAAAATGTTGACTAAGTAAATTATTGTACTTCGTATTTTAAGTTTCTTGGAAAAAACAAATTGACTAGCAGAAAAAATATTGGGCTTAATTAATTTGCTGTTACGCATTTTTGTAGATGAAAATTATTCAAATCTATGTTTATAATGATATATTATCATTCGATATTTGATTTTTATTTACGCATAGAGTATCAAATATTGGGTATTGTTATGTAATCTCAAAATTTGAAAAATATATATTCTTGTTAATAATATATTTAGTAGAGAAAAATTTCAATTATTTATAAACCATATTTTAATTTTAAAGAATGTTCAAAGAAAACCCTGAATACATATCACTATTCAAACGGCTCAAGGGTTTGTCGATAGACGAGCTCCAATCTAACTCTCAGTTTAAAGCACATGCATCGAAAGTAGGCGGTGCACTAGGAGCAACTATCGATCACCTCGACAAACCAGAAAAATTAGAAGAATTACTTACAGATATTGGTATTAAACATAGAAAGTATGGACTATCACCTAAACATTTTGAGGTGAGAAAAAATTAAGATTGAATTCTTTAATCTAAAGTTGCTTCATTTAAGTATGACTTTTTTTTTATTATAAAATTTCAGTTGTTTTTCTTTACAATTTTAAATGTTTACTAAAAATGTAAATTATGCAGAATATTAATAAATAAAAGTATTTAAACTATTTAAATAACACAAACGTATCATGAATTTAATATTTTTTAAAAATTATAAGAAAATGAATTCATCTTTTCGAACGCACGTGATGGAGTATCTATAGTATCCTTTCTTAGTAAACGGACTATTCTGATATTTTTTGGCGGTAATTATATTTAACATATCAGTATATACGTACAAAAATCACTTAATCGTAAACGTATGGGTAGTTTTAAAGAATAACAGAGACGTAATAGAGTAACAACAATTCTGTGTCATTATAATAAATAATTCATTTAAAATCATACGAATCAAATTTGGTCTAATTTTATAAATCGTTTTATTTACACCAGAAACATTGAAAATTAAAATTTATAAAGTTCTAAAAAAAATAATTTATATACACTATATAACATTCACATAAAACGTTAAAATGTTCATTACAAAGATTTGCCAAAGTGGATAATTAATAGAGCAGAGGCGGCTGAACTTTTTTCGGCCACGATCTACTAAAAATATACATCATCTTTGAAGATCGACTTTCTTGGAAAATTTTTTTATAAACCAGAATAAAAGATAAAAATTATACAGATAAAACTTATCGACAATTTGTTCATAATCACCACGATTAATTTTCGTGTACATGGTCTAAAAATAAATTCAAACATGATCGATTCTGAAATTATTCGCGATCGACCGTTTGGCCGCCCCTGTAATAGAGTATACATGATTAGTGTAATTATATCCACCATTTAAAACAGAACCACGTACATAAATTAATAAATGCATGATCGCAGTATTAATTGTACTACAAATTGAGAACAATTGTTTTTTTTTTACAAATGTATATTCAATTATATTTTATTTTCGAAATGTTTTATATTAAATATAGTTATTAGGTACATTATTATAAACATTGTCGAGCAATCGTTCACAAATAAGAACAAACATAAAATCAAATTTTGTATTTTATTTTTATCCCATAAAAAAATTATAACTTAACGAATTCTTATACACTGAAAGTGTACATTCACTTTGTATGATGACTAGGTTAGTACCATAAAGAATCTTGAATAGATTTATTTGAATGACAATATTTTTCAGATTTAAAATCCACAAAGTTACAAAGTTATGTTTAATTATAGGTTGAGAAATGGATAAATAATCGTTAAATATACGATTCTATAATACTAACCTAGACATAATATTTAAATAATTAGAGCTAAATCATATCACTGTTTTCCTAGAAATAAAATAAATAATTATTAAAATCATGGAGTATCGAATCAATTAGTACATGTACATGCCAGGCTGATACAACAATTTTGCCATCATACGAGATTATGTGTTTTTAATTCGTTATTTTTAATTTGATGTTCAGATTAGTACAATAATTTTGTTGTAAAATCTAATTAGAACTATATGACGTTGGTATACTAATACTCCATTGTTTGTAATTAAGGTTATTAGAAACGTATTGATTGCCATAATAGCCGAAGCAATAGGTGACACCGATCCAGAACTATTAGACTTGTGGAAGTCCAGTCTGACCGGAGTGATGAGTATTATAGTAGCCGGATGCTGTGAGTAAAATATAATTTATTTCGATTGGATACGAATAAGGTCGTTGCGAAAGTGGTTTTGTAAACCCATTATTCGTTTTGCGCAAATATAATGTAACCGTATATTGTATTATAATTACAAATTTAAGATGGATGTGTATCTTATGTCGTGAAATGATTTTTAGATGCATTTACGGCGTTAATCAATCGTAAAGACCGACTATCCGCATTATAAATTATACTGTTGCGAGTATTTTATATTCTTTAATACGAAGTAAATATTAGTAAAATGAGTTGAAATGTATTGTTTTAGGTCCGTGACTGCAGTTTGGTGATATATTTTACCGTCATATATACACATTTACTATTAATTATTCATATATTTTTAACGAGGGTTGTTCATTTTTATGGTCTCATATAATTTACTATTGTGAAAATTAATTAACCATACGCATGTCATATTTATTATTAAACGCATAATTTAACGCGATTGGAACAACTTAAATTTATGTAACTAATTTTTATAAATTATTATTGTTTTTTAATTATCTTGACTAGAAATTGTATTATTTTTTATCATTTATACTAAAATAAAGTTTATTTGTATTGATATAAATAATATGCTATTTTGTATTGTATTACCATTAAAATATCTGTAAAAAAAAAAAGAATATATGTATTATGACAATAGGTCATAACATTAAGTATAGGTACCATTTATATCATTTTTTCCCATATTACTTATTAACGTATGACGTGTATCCATTGTATTAAACTCGTATTTTAATTCGTAAATGTTTGATTTATAAAACGAAATAAAAACCAACAATACCTGATTGTACTTAATTTGTATGGATGATGTATAGTTTAAATAAAATTAAATCGAAAGGAATCTAGTATTTAGGTACATTTCAAGTATAATCATGTGCCAAAAAATGACTATTTTTCAGTCGATACTTTTCTAAAATAATATAATACTAGTATACCCATTGCGAAAATTCGCAATAGATAATTTATTTATATAATTAAAAGTATAGGTGCAATCGAATCAATACATAAAAATTATTTTTAAATCAATAAATAAGTATAATATTGAAAATTGAAAGACATTTTGAAATTACAAGAGTGTTTATTAAAATATATGTTCCGCAGCCTTAAGATAGACTATGTATGAGAAAGTGTAATTATAACATAAAATAATTTTACAGTGCTTCTTTCCAGACAATATTAGCTAATATAATTAATAATATTAGTATTGTTTGTGAGTGGTTTATTGCTATATTACTGGGTAAGAGCTAATGAGAACACAGTATTTGGAAAAAATTGAAAATAAAGTTGATTGTGCATACATAACTATCCTCAAACTCAACAAATATAAGCAGTTAATAGCTAAAAAGAAAGAGCTTGATCCACTGAGTGTTCTAAGAGTGAAACAATCAAGATCCATTCATTAGAAGATGAGCTATGAGAATTTGAAGGTTGCTTGAGTGAATATGTCCCATAAGAAATGTACGGGGAAGAATCGCGTTGGTGGGAGTTGAGTAAATTTCAATGATTAATGACATATATGTGTCTAAATACCTTTCATTAAAAAAAAAAAAAAAATGAACCAAATCGCCGGATAGAATGGCCAGACGGACTTTAGTTTTCATAAATTTTTTTAATGCATAAGATTACAATTCATGCATATATAACCTAAACTGACGGCCTCTACATTTTGAGCTGGCAATTTTTTCCAAACCGACGTTTTTATTGTTCATACGAATCAGCTTTGTAGATGTTTTCGAAACGGGAGCACCGACGTGCAAAGTGTTGCACACTACCGAGTCGTCTATTCGTACGAAAATGGGAAGAAATAAGTTTCCATTCGCGTGACCGATTGTGGTTAGCGTCGTAGCTTTATTTATACCGAAATATTTACAGCTCGAAGCCGTACGTTTAGTGAAAATGTATAGTTTCCGAGAGCCGTGTAAACATTCCGATCTCGCCACATATTTGTACACGCCGCGCGCATCCATTATTATCAATTATTGTTTGTTTTGCCCAGACGAACAGAACCGATCGTTACGCGTAACGCGTAGCGATAAATCATCGGTCGTCGTTAACCGCTGTCCGTTCCACTTGCGCGCGGAAAGATTAAACCCGTCGTGTAAACAATTACATACACGACTGTAGTCGTTTGGCGGGGACGTAATTAATATTTATCAGCTCTGTACGTGTTTAAGAACGTCAATACGTTATGTGATGCGTTAGCCCCAGTGGCGTAGCCTGCGAGATTTCGAAAAAAATCGCCGGTAGGTACAAAAAAAAAAAATTAAAACATTTTTTTTTTTCTGGTTGTTATTGCTCTGATTTTTTACTTAAGTTTTACAACTAACAGCATCTATGTATCCGGTATATACTAGTATACTGTATAGAACGGGAGGCAAACCTTTTTTTTTTTGGGTCGAGTGCCAAATTTTTCCAATTAAGGTTTTGAAAATCATTCACGTGCCCTAAGGAAATTATAATTTGTAAGGATAAAAAAAAAAAAATTTCAGATTTATTACATCATTTTTATCGAGTAGGTACATATTTTTTTTGTAATTTTGTTAAATATCCTTAAATTCGGTGTCGTACATATAGTTATTTCATGCTATTTTTCAGTAAATAAAGTTTTCATTGCAGGAGTGTACTTGGTCATTTTTAGTGAAACACGAGCAGCAATTGTTTCATCGGTCAAAGCATTTCTTTCTTTCGATTTAATTTAATTCGTTGTAGAAAATACACTTGCATAAGCATATGCTGACGAAAAAATTGAAAGTATAAGGAATATTATTATTCTTTAAATGTATGTGATTTGTTTCTTTGAATTTTTTTATAACTGTAATTTTACAAATAGCATACGTTTATTTTGTATAAAACTTTTAATAATTTAATTTTTTTCGCGTGCCATAGGTTCGCTACCCCTGCTTTATATAGCCTGATATTATTATTATTATTATTATTACCCAACCGTCTTTAAAATATACATATATTAAATCTATGCTTTTATACTTGTCTTATTGAAAAGAATATCAAAATGTTATGGGATACGAAAAACATTGGGGTTGAGGGAGGAGTGAAATCCCGGAACAATATTTCTTATTGGAAATCCATGGCAATGTGTTATATCCCGTCTTTTCTCAAAACCGATTTTAAATTATAAACATGTGTGGCCCTTTAGTTGCTCGAGCTAGAAATAATAGGGATTTACCAAGTCGCATTCACGACTCAAGCTGTAGATGTCCTTTAGGAGTCGTATTTTTCCTTTTTATACTAAGTGCAAGTACACCGGAAATTGGATCGGATCAAACCCAATAGTTAACGATATTAGTGTATTATTTGTAATATCATACAGTTAATGATAATCGATTACAATGATATAATGTGTGCGTGGAAACAGTACGTAGACAGGTGGGATCTTCGCAAAAGGCTGCGATGTTCAATGAACGGTACATTTACACATTAAGTTTATATTCCTAGAGCATATTTGAGGAAGTAAATTTTTTTTTTTTCATTGGCTTTTACTACCGTAGTAATATACATATTTATATGTAATGTACATTTATTACATAAATTATAAATATATTGATACATATTATAATAATATTATTACAGTATATCGTCTCACCTCTGCATTGCTGCTTGTATGTATAGAAACTACCCTGTTCGCAAGTTTACCTGTTATGGACAGATTCACTCAGATGAAAATAATGAAATTATAATTTTTAATTTAAAAGTTTTCGTGTACTCGTACGTGTTAATAAGACTGTTAATGTAGAGTAATGTTAAAACTATTTATTCATCGTTAGGATTTTAGAGCAAAATAAGTGCACCTTCCCAACCGCCTCGAAAACTTATGTCAAACACGCCAAAGGTGTACTCACGTAATTAACTAATGTAGATGTAAGATATGCATGGGTTATAGGCGGGGTGTCATCGGCCAGGAGATGATCTGGTGGGATCACAAGTGCTGTATGATAATGTGGCAATGAATGTGATACGAAAGGGTTGGCATAACGTTTTGTCATAATAATAATTATAGCCCTGTTACGGAACTATATATTACTCTATACTAGGCTATTACGCTGGAGTAGTTCCGGACCTATCTACGGTTCCAAAAATTTTAAAAAATTCAAAGGCACACATTTGAGTTAACACATGTTACCCGCGGTTTTTACCACGGTTTAAAATATATATTAATTCGTTGTAAATTAAATCAATTTTAATTTAATTCTGAACCTCATATAATTAAGATGTCTGTTAAGTCCTGAATTATAATGGTTTTTTTTTTTTTAAATTGAGGATCCCAATGACCTGAATCTACCCCTGAAGTATTACGTATAATGCGATGTATACGTGAAATTACCGCAGCGAATACGTCTTTATTATACATATATATATACTCGTATTGTATACATTGAACCGCGCTCCGGCACTATAAATTACGGAAACGTATTGATAATACACTTCAAACGACTATGAGAGTTTTGGCTCGTATCTGCAGTCGTAGTAATAATATAATACTGTACTACAGCGGTAGTTTTTTTTTCTTATCAAATTTTCCGGTGTATAACGTACAACGATTTGTATTCATCCTTCACGTCGACTTCATACACGGCAATTAATATATATTATATACGTTTACATATATATTAGTTATTATTATGTAGAAATGTAAGCGCTCCTATTCCTCGAGACTACGTCAAGCGACGGCATGAGATCAATATGCATAATAAATGATATACGTCCGTCTAACTTAACCGACAAATACGCACGTTATGAAATAGTAATAATAATTTAGCTGCGATAAGTGCAGTGAATTTCAACACTTGTGTCGGAAACAGACGCAACTGTACTACATAGAGATATAGTCCTTTGTACCACGACCAAATATTATTACCTCATCAACGCCACAGCTTTTCGTTACCCTATCGTACGTTCCGAGGAAGAGCGTGAGCATTTCAACGCATAAAAATCGAATATTTGTTGATAAATTGATCCGTTTTTAACGTTTCCACGGTCGGATTATTGTTCCATCGTTGCATGTATCGCCATTCCACTACGCTCGTTCGAGCTTTTAACATTAAAACGATTCATTGATTGACTATTCAATTTTTGTATAAAATAAATATTCCACAAAAGCGTTCTACTCGGGAAAATTAATTGAAAATTCTACTTTAAATTCTGAGTGAAACAAGGATTGTATTGGTTTTATCTTGATTTGTGTTTCAGATTCTAAGTGAAACAAAAAATGTGTTGGTTTTACTACGATGTGTATTAGTTTTTTTTTTTCTTATATGTCTGTGTACGTAATTTTGAACTGAAAAATTGCTTCGATTATCATCAAATGAAACGTATAATATATAAAATGGGTTGTAGTTATTGCATTGAAGGAATAGTTTTATATATTTATCGACAGTTTTCCGAAGGATTAAGAAAAATGGAGAAAAAAATAGGAAAAACATTTCAGCCGAGATTCGAACCAGCATCACTAATAATCCCATTATATCATGTACTATTTCATTGCGTCAGTGTAGTCTACAATAGAGAATATGTTATTTTTATTTATTTTTGTTGTTTTAAATTTTATATAATAATAGCTTAACGATTTTGAAAATATACTTGTAATAATTTTTAGTACGTTAATTTCTGATCCTTCTAGTTACCGTTGATACCAAACCAGTTATTATACTTAGTTTATACTCAGTGATACTAGTTATACTAGTGATACTCAGTTATTTTACTTAGTGATTATACTCGGGAGGAAAGTGTTCAAATGATAACGTTAAGAAAATAATTTCCGTATACAGCCGAGTGTGTGACGCGTATAATGTATACGTGATCGGATCTGTTAAACACCCATTACTTAATATTTTATGTTCTTTTGACTAGATAAACGATAAAAACGTATTAGTATACACAATTACGTGTTGTAATTATTTAATTAATATAATGTACAAAGGAGCGATGTTGTAAACGACAGTTTTAACGTTGATAAGGCTCTTTTGTTAAGGTTTTTACTTAATTTTCTGTATTATTTTTATTTTACACTTGAAAAAAATTTATTTATGTTATTTAAACAAAAATTTTAATAATACTACTGTAATATATATATATATATGTGTAATATTATTAAAATATAAAAAATAATTCTAATATTCTGTGGGTGACGTCATTTATTATACGTCCACACGTATGCATTACATTTTCATTCTTCGATTACGTGTATAATGTTTGCATCGGAATGTTATTATCAAACGATTAAACTTGATTATACAGTTTTTGACCGTCGGATCTTAATAATATTATAACATCAGACAAAAATTCTCTAAGATATTATTTATGTTTTCTTATATGGTAAAAAGAACTATTCAATTATTTTTATTAATCATTAAATAATCCTAAAATTTTCATCTACGAATAGAACAATATTAACAACTCGCATCATATAGAATTGGTTATAACTTCTTGTATATATTTTCGATTGAATTCAATAGCTAACAGGAATATAACTATATATATTAAATTATATAATAATTTCATAAAAATTCTGAGAAAAGTAATTTAAAAAAATAAAATTACATCAGTAAAAGACAGACATTACATTAACTAGATATTATTCCTTTTTAAGACCCGTTTCCGAATTTTTAAGCGAAATATGCATGATTTAATCATGGTAAGACATGTACAAAAGTACATTTTCAAATTTCCAGAATTACGAAAACTGAGCTTAAAAGTTTTGAAGTATAATTGTCGTAATGTAATTATATACTTACCGAACTCAAAAAGTTTTTGTAATTATATTACTGACAATCATATTATATAAGAAATTACGAGTTTGTGTGACAATCTGAAGATATTTCCATTTTTATAATAATTTATTTATTTATTCATAATAACGGTTCAAATCTTAAAGTCTAGTTAGCTGCACACCCAGCGAAAAATTGCATTAACTTAAAATTTTTATTTTCGTTACTAATTAAACTTTTTTTCCATAGTTATTTGCAGGAATGTGTACTGTATACAACACACGTCAATACATTATCGATATTCAAATTTGAAACCAAGAGTGATAAACTGTTAACTCATCAATTATTATCCAGAATCAAGGCTATAGATAATACATCCTCTTATTTATAGCCGTATCCACAATAGATATACATAAATTATACATCATTGTAAGTTTAATATTTATTGATTTATCTACTATAATTTTATCTTTGCCTGATCCCATTTAAATTCCTTTATTTCTAAACCATATGAACTAGATAAATATATTTAACGACATAACATTGGTATAAAAAATGTTATACTTGACAAAAAAGAGAGAGGTACATTAATAATTTTATTCGATAAAGATTGAATATATGACACCTGATATTAACAATATTCCCATGAAAAATATCGCCTGGTTCTTCTTAAGTGTGTATACGATGAACGTATAAGTGAATTTTTCTCGTCACCGATTCAACTAGGATTGATCGAGAGATTAATATCGAAATATCGAAAAATCTAAAACTAAAAAAAAAAAAAAAAAAGAATAAATAAAAAATTGTATAGGAGCAGGAAATGTATTGTTCGTTTCACTCCGTTGACCCGTCGGGGGTACAATAATGTTTATGAGGTTGACGATCTCGGTGTCCGTAATGTTCACAGCATTCGTATTGCAATATCCGTCCATATACATACTTTCCGAAGTTCTGAACTAAGAGGGAGAGGGTAACAAGATTATATGTTGCGCATCACTGTCATAAATATTCACTACGCCATTTACATAGATACGTAGGTGCACACGATGAAACAGTTTCGTTAGGCAAAACAGCTTTTTCGATTTCATTTGACCGATCGAAAATGTTATAAATTTCGATTATCACATGAAGGGAAAAGTATATTAGTGAGTGAGCCTGCAGAGTTGAGATGTGAATTGTTGAAAATGTTGAATAAAGTTTTTATGTGGTCTTGGATTTTTTTGAATTTACAAGTCTTTGTGCAAATAATCGTTTCTTATGGACCACGGAGCGTCTGTTATTATTGGAATATACCGACGCTATCGTTAAACACCCATTTTACCATTTTACCACATTTTGATGTAATGATAAAAACTATACATAAGGGGGTTTTAGGGGTTCACCCCCCTCCCTGACGTTTAGGAAAATTATTAAACATCATATGTTTTTATAGAGTAAAAGTTTTTTATAGATTATATAACTATGAAAATGAACACCTTTAATCCCTCCATAAAATATGTTTTTGTTTACGTATCTTGATATACATATTTTACGTACCATATATGAATATACGATTGCGGCGGTTACGTTACATTAACCTAACTCAGTGGCGAGCAAAACCATTTCATATTTTGGCGGAAAATTAACTTTCTAAGACTATCTACTGCAAATAATATTGGTTTATCATACGGTGAACTCCCTGTTACAAGCTATCAACCTATCTACGGGTTTGTAAATATTACAAATTATTACTTGTAGATTTATTATTATTATTTTTTTTTTATTTGCTTACGTAAAAATAAATAAAAGATTTAATAGGTATATATTCATAATTATTAATTCTTTATAAATGTATTGGACTTCATGAACTTCAAATGATAGATATTAATAAAATATAATTATAAAATTACGAACATTTAGTAATGATTACGTCTTCTGCATTTAGTACTGTGTATTTAACTCCAATATAATAAAATTGTATAGTATATTATTATAAAAAGTACTGTAAGTGATCACTATTAAATTTTTAGTTTAAATAGTTGAAATGACAATAATTTAACGATTCATTATTTAATACTTAAATACATCTGCATAAGTTTACAAATCTATAGCTAGTTATTATATATTATTGTAAACCATACGAATTCGTTATACTATAATTATTAAATATCTGATTGTTTCCATGTACTATAACATAATACATGGGCGTAAGTGGGTGCGTATGTATACTTTAAGTTATGAAAAATGAAAGTAATAATAATGCTCTGTTAAGATTGACAGTGAATTATTACAGGACATATTTCAGTTGCTCGTTTCACTCCGGATCATCCATTCGTTTGCAAAGCAATTTGGAAGGCGAAACAAAAACATTAGGAAGAACGTCGTAAAAACGAGTATTTTTTACAAGTAATCAGAGGTAAAAAATACCTATTCTTTTTTTTTTTCGATTCAATAATTATAAAATCTTAAGTATATCCAGTATGAGTTTGATATGTGCGTTGAAGTGGTGTACCATCATTTCGTCGCGCGACAATTTGATGCAGTAATTTGGACGCATGACAATTGGTCGTAATATCAACACATGCTACATTTGGTCGCGCGTCATTTCGTCGCATAAATATATATTTTGAGGGTTCTGTCACTGGACAGCTTCCTTCTTCATACTATTATCATGTAGATATTCTCCTTAACTATCTTATTTGCTTATTGGGCATATGTTAAACATTGTAAATTTTTAATATTTAAAGATTTCAGATTGAAAATAACATAATTCTGTCTTCATATATGTTACTATCACCACTGTCAAACAAAAATAAATTTTCATTGTTTCAAGTTTTTATATGATATTAAAAATGGAAAAAAATATATATGTACGATGAAATGTTATTTGAGACCATTTGTCGTGCGTCCAAATGACTACGACAAAATGGCGTATATTCATGTTGGAGTTAGAGATATGGATCTTTGTATTGATTATCGACCCATATTTTAAAACGGAACTAAAAATTACGATTAACATGGAAGTTTTAAATCATTAATTTTTTATTATTATTTTAAGTTTTAAATCATAAATCAGTTTTCTTGTATAGTTTAAGGTTTATCGAAAATCCAACTAAATCTATAAAATGATACGGATAAAGTCATAGAATTTGAGATATATATAAGTCATTTACATTGGTGTAGATCATTTTTCTTATATGCGGATAACTTGTTTCTCGAAAATCTGGAACTCCTCGAAGTGACATTTTTTTTGTCGGAATTTCGCGATTATAATTAATATAAAATAATTGAATAAATTTAATGATTTCGTAAGAAAATTTCTGAAAACAGTAACTGATAGTATACCATCGCGTGTAAATAACAAAAAAAAAAAATAGAAAGGTCTTCAAACCCTATACAGTTTTAATCGTTTCATACTGCAATTGGTAAAATACGATATATTTAAGTACAAAAATAATAATAAATAAATATAACAATGGAATTTATAAAGCACATGGACCATATATAACCATTTCCAACTAGCTTTAAATGTAATTGTATATTTTTCAAATACATTTTTTATTTTTATTTTGTTTTTATCCGAGATATTATAGCATTCTTACATACATGGCGTAAGAAATAAAGGAAGATTTAGTTACCCTGCATCCTCTCACAGACATTATCCTGTGGAAAAACGTTCCGATTCAGAGTTATTTAGTTATTTCGGTCTGAATTGTATTTTCGTTATGAGGATTTCAATATTTCCAATAAAGAAGTCAAATAGCCCCGATAAACTAATATTTGGTTAGTACATTGCGCCGAAGTCGTTAAATTTGTCGTTCCGTTGCCGAACAAATATCATGTCGCTGTTTGTTCTATGAATTTACGATTAGATATAGTTTATGATTATTGTTTGTTTTCCATGCATTATATTACAATATTGTTTATTGATTGCAGACGAAGATGAAGGTACTTTGAAATCTGACCTGCACGTGCAATATAATTCGTTTGTTATATAATATTGTTTTTCGATCTCGATTGCATCAAGAGTGACAAAATTTTGAATGATAAATGTAATCATTTTGAATGTATTCTTATAACTGAAGATTTCATCGATTCATGATACAAAATTTTTTCTCTTAAAAAAAAATAAATAATTAATAAGATATTATCAGTTCTAATCTGTTGCTTGTGTCGATGTCACGTGTGTTTCTGTTCGAATATCTGAATTAGGTGCCGATTTCATTATTTATAATCATTAATTTTATTTATAATAGTTGTAACCAAGTGATATCGCCGAGTAAAACTATTATATGCTGTGAATGCAGATCCAATTTTCACCCATCGTGCACACAAATTGGTAATATTGCAAACTTTAATAAATTAGGCAGAAATAAAGATTTATGGAAGTGTAAACCTTGTTCAAATAAACAAAATTTCACTATCCGTAAGGTGAATAAAGATTTAAGCAATGAATCTGAACGATCAGAAAAGGACAGTATAACTGATCTATGTGATATCAAATCTTCTATTAAATCGATTTTATTTAAATTAAAACAGTTGGATATATTGAATAAATCATTTAATAAAGTAAAGGAATCGATAACTTTCTGCTCAAATAAAATTGACGATTTTTCAATCAAATTAGATAATCTTGTGTCCAAAATTAACGAAAACAGTAAGAAAATAACCGAAGTCGAATATAAATGTAATAAAATACAAGAAGAAATTAATTCATTAAAAAGAACTCAAAATATTAGCGAACAGGTGAAATTAATGAATAACCTTGATATTTCGGGCATTCCTAACACAACAAATGAATCTTTATTTGATATACTTGCAAAATTGTCAAGCTTAGTAAATATCAACTTAAAAGAAGAAGATGTGAGTAAATTATATCGCAGTAAAATGCGTAATGATTTAAAAAGCAACATAATTGTTATTTTTAACAATAACAAAAAAGAAGAATTAATTAAAGCTTTCAAAACCCAGTGTAAAATCAAACCTATAATTGCAACTGATTTATACTCAAACTTTGATCCAACACGTATATATTTAAATGATCAACTGTCGATGGAGAATAAGAAAATATTATGGGCTACAAAACAAGTGGCAAGTAAATATTGTTACAAATATGTTTGGTCGAACAGCATTGGAGTTTTTTTGAAGAAGAAAGAAGGTGATACGGGTACACGTGTGAGTACATTATCGCAACTAATGACGATAGATACAAATAAAATGATTGAATGTTTGTGGAAATAGTACCTGTTTCACGTTCATTGTCTTATCTTTATAAGTTGCCTTTGATTGGAAATACTATTACACGATAACTTGTTTATAATTAATTTTTGTAGTTTTTCTTATTATTATTCATGTCTTTCCAACCAAATATTCTTAAAGAAATTAATTCTAGTAACAATGTCGCTAATAAAATGATTGATAATTTAACTGATATTGTTTTTAATTCTAATGACTTATCAATTTTTCATTGTAATATTCGTAGTATTAATTTGCACTTTAATGAAATCTTGGTTTATCTGAAAACTATTACACAACCATTTGAAATTATTATTTTAACTGAGACATGGTTAAGTGAATATTTAAATTTTGATATTAATGGATATATAACATATAATTTCTTAGGCTTGTTAAAAAAAGCTGATGGTGTTACTATTTTTATTAGAAATAATGTAAATATCACGGATCTTAATACTAATATTATAAGAGATTGGAATTCTATTGAAATTAATTTTAAATTCAACGAACTTAATTATAAAATTATAGGAATTTATAGATCACCAAGTTTAGCTATTAATAATTTTTTAATGGGCATTGATGCCTATTTGTCAAATATTTCTAATACATATAAAGTAATTATTATCTGTGGTGATATGAATAATAATATCCCTAAAAAATCAAGTAATGTCTCTAATTATTTAAATATTCAGGTAACATATAATTTTATTTCATGTATTGACTCTTTACTAGGGTTACTGATACTTCATCGTCTTATATTGATCATATTTTTATTAGAAATATTGATATATCTAAGCAAATTCTTTTTTTATTAAAACGGATATTACGGATCATTTTAGTTTTGCATTCTTTATAAATAATGACTATATTGAAAATCCAAAGGATAATTTAAAAAACAATAAGTTTAATAGCAAAAAAAATATTAATTTCAATGTATTAAATACTTTAATTTTTTCATTTGATTGCCAGAGTTTATTTATTGCTAATGATGTAGACATATTGGTAGAGAAATTTAAATATAAAATAACTTAATTAATTATAAGTGTTGCTAAAGTTACTACTACATCAAAAAGTAAATTAAAAAAAACCAATAAAATTAAAATATGGATAACTAATGGTCTTATAAAAATTAAAAATAGACAAAAACTTTATAAAAAAAAAAATTAAATCACCTTTTGATTTAAATCTTAAACAATATTATATCAAATATAGACATTTTTTGAACGTATTAATTAAAAAAACTCATTGTTTATATTATATTGTTCTAATACTTTTATCTAAAAACAATATGAAAAACACATGGAAATTAATAAATGAATTCTCATATAGTTCTAAGAAAAAAGAACCTCGAATAAATTGCCTGGACAGTAACGTTTCGAATATTCTTTTAACTATCATAACAAATCTAATATATTGAATGAATTTAATAATTAATATATTAATGTTGGAAAAAATATTTTCGATGAGATAAATAATAGTAATTATAATAAATTAAATAAAAATTGCCATATAAATAATTCTATTTATCTTGATCTAATATACCCTTTTGAAATTTCAAATTTTGTTCGGAAAATTCCAGAAAATTCTTATTTTATAAATGATTTATCTAATTTTATTCTTAAAAAAACGGCTGATTCAATTTCAATCCCATTATCTATCATTTTTAATTTTTCAATGGTCTTTGGCAAATATCCTCCTACAAATAAAGATAATATTATTCTGCCTCTTTTTAAATCAGGTGACAAAAAACTATGTAGTAACTACAGACCCTTGCATTAACTTTAACTATATCTAAATTTTTTGAAAAAGGTATTAAAAAAAGACTTATTAATTTTCTTAATGAACATTCATTTTTTTTCGCCAAATCAATATGGTTTTCGTCCAAATATGTCAACCGTGGATCCATTAGTTAAAATTTCCCACATTATTCATGATAATTTGGATAAAAAATTCAAAGTTTTGAGTATTTTTCTTGATTTTAAAAAAGCGTTTGACGGTGTGAATCATGAGTTATTAATAAACAAACTTGATTTTTGTGGTAAAAGAGGTAATGCTCTAAACGTATTTAAATCTTTTATTTCAAATAGATCCCAACAAGTTATGATTGAAAGAACACCGAGTGATATAAATACCAATAGTTTTTCGGTGCCATAAGGTACTGTTCTTGGCCCAATATTATTTATCATTTTTATTAATGGACTTTTAAACTGAAACCTAAATGCTGATATTTTGTGCTATGCTGATGAAATAGTGGATATATATATATTCATCCGCATTTAAGCTTATTTGCTTGTAGGATGAGTTGCAATTATTTTAAATATTTATTGTATATTTGACTTGTTAAATTGATATTGTTGCAATAAACTTTATTATTATTATTATTATTTATTATATTTTTCCTAAATTAACTGTAGAAAAAAAGCTAGATGAAATTTACAAATTTGTAACTTGATTGAATGCGTAATTCATTTAAAATATAGAAAATTAATAAAAATAAATAAAATTTTTTCTTATCTAGAAATTGTCTGAATTCTTACCAAGATTAGAGTTATTTTTATTCTTGTACGGAGACGAATCCAATAAGTCAGAGTTCGTCAAAATCGGTCAGCCGTTCTTGAATTATATATTCTGTAACTAACCAGACTTTTTTTTATATATATAGATTTTGTATTCATAATTATAATTCGTGTATTATTAATAAGTAATTATTATTTCTTGGTATGATATTTTGTTTGTATTTTCATGTCGGGAAAATATTTTTGGTATTTTTAAACTTAATTTCTTACTTTTCCATGGAAGTATATATATCCAAATATAGTAGGTATTTGATTTTAGTTTACGGCTACACACGTAACTCATACGTTAAATAGTAAAACTTCACTCTTGGAACCCGTAAAATCGTAACTACTTATAGAATAATGAAAATCAATAAATTAAGATTATATGGAAAACAATATTATTAACTTAAAATAATCTCTTTTGTATTCTGTATTCTCCTGATACTTACTAAACAATTTTCATTGTTTTTTTTTTTTTTTTTTTTGTGTCACCTTTTTAATGATTAACTATCATTAAATATTGTACATTATATATAAATACTGCTTAAAAGTACACTACATTACTATAATAAACATTAAACACTTAGGTACCTATTGATAATAATGATTACAATTGAGTCTTCATAGATATTATTATAAATATGAAATATTGGCCAAAAAATAACATTTTTTGAAAATATCTTTTTTTTATCTAGATAAAAATGAAATTATCTTTTATCTTTATCTAGATAAATTTTGCATTATCTATTCCCAACACTGGCCACAAGTATGAGTGGATAGAATTATTGTTATACAAATGTTGACTGTTAAAAAAAGCCACCCAGCAGTGACACTTTTTAACTTGATTAATTAATATTGTAAGTTAATTTTTATTTATGAGGTTTTTAAACGGTTTTAAAGTTGATTTACTAAAATATCTATGATTTTAATAGGATAAAAATGCATAGTAATCTTTTAAAAGATCCAAAATGGATATAAGACAGGATATAAGAAGAATATCGATTAAGCCTGAGTTCCTGTCAATTATTATTGTGTTTATCCTCACATGTAAATTTCTTATAATATATATGCATTTACTTTTGTATACTTTTATAGGGATCAAAATATCTTTATTTATATTTTATATTTTATTCAATACCCAGGATTTGCTAGTGAAGAAACCACTCGCAGTGACCATACTTGCGTTGCAGATATTATTAATTTTATTAGAGTACAGGAGCACCAGTGAAATATAATCATGGGCGCAATTTAGGGAAGGGCTTGCGTGTGCTTAACACTCCAATTTTCGAAATTAGACATTATCCTATGCCCACATTAGGCGGAATCCACTGTATTTCAATTGCTTATAAATTATAAATATAATATAAATTATAATTATAAATATTTATATACAATTGAAAACTAAAATATAGGAACTTATTCAATTGCACTTGAATATTATATGCATTTTCTGCCACTTAAAAATAAAATTACACCCATTTTAGTTATTATATCATATAGTTTTGTAAATTCATCATCATATCAGTTTTTCTTAATCTTAAATATGCTACCTACATTATCAATTATGCATTTTATCATGTATGCGACGATATAAATAAGAAATCAATAAATAGAAATATATAATAATATAATAATATTATATATTGCAAGAAAAAATATAAATATTATGTAAACAAAATGTAAAATGTTATTAAAGTAATGAAATAAATATAGAAAACATTTTTAAGAAATTAAACATTTATATAATATTTTAAGTCATCTTCAATATCGTTGATTATGTATTTCATGTTCGGTGAGCTAGAAGTAACTTCATCATCTTGATGTATTTTATTGAATCTATAAAATATTAAAACAGATAAATTTTATTTTATAATAAGAATTCAAAAATATTAATATTTATAAACATATTATAATAGGGGATAACTGTTGAATAATATCTTGTAAATATTAAGATCAAATTATATATATTGTATGTTGGAATTTAAAATGGGAAACAAAATCGGAGAAAAATAAATTCGTTTACTACTTCTAAATTAATTATTTAATTATTAATTATCTTATTAATTAGTTTTACATGATAAAATTAATTTCTATCGTGAATAAATATTTCGAAACTATAAGTCAAAATGTCGATCGAAAATATCGATCGACATTCTCTGTATATAAGATAAGTGTATACCTATGTTATATGTATAATATTGTTAATAGTGCCTATATGTAATTATTACATTGCTCCATTGTCTGTTTCTTCTACGAAATCATATAGTAAATTATAACAGTTATTTTGAATGAATTAAGTCATTAGTTGAACGGTAAGTGTTTTTGTCTATATTTAAAACGAGATCCCTTCATAATCGACTAATCTGGATCTGAAACTAAAACCGACGAAATTAATTCATCCTAATCCAACCTGCTGTTGTCGTAAACTCCGATTTTTACCACCCTAATTTTCTGTTCAACGAATTCACAAACATCAATACTACACAAATTATATTAATATTTAAACCGATGGCTCAGTTTCATCGATTTCAGTTGTTTCATCGTTTTATACCTCGATACCCCAGTCAACTCACATTGATATTGAATAATAATAAAAGTCTGATCAATATTTGAAACTCAGTTTAGAATAATATTATATAGTTACCTTCATGAATCTATTTGTCGAAATACATGTCATATCGTGTATTTTAATTGTATTAACGTTGTTGATTAACTTTCTCTAAACGAATCACGTTCTAATATTAATAGATGCGCAAAAGCTTTGACCGAGCTATATTAAACTAGAAATACATCTAGAAATAATAAATCACGTTATTAGGAGAAATATGAAAATTTTTAATTAATAGTATTTAAAATGTTACTTATGATAATTTCGAACCAGTCATTTGTAATATTTTACACAAACAGTGAACTTGTAGATCTCCATTTTATTTTAACACATCCGTTATCAACCTAACCATGTTTCTAATCTCTCAATGGATATAGAATAAATACAAAGTTCTAATTCAAAATATATTATATGGTATGTGTATCTGAAATAAAATATAATTTATTTATTAGTTGGATTTAACAATAATGATGTTATTGTGGTATCTAATTGTTACTCGGTACGGGTGTTCGTTGAAAATGTAATATTTATATTCAATAAACGGCTCACTGGCAAAATTAAAACAGAATAATCCTAAAAATATTCATACTTCACTTATTGAAACTGTTCTATTTTAAGAGACAGAGGGGTTGATAGAATTATCCCTTTAGAACTCAGAGCTAAATAAAATAAGACACAAAATGAAGTACTTAGAGGTATCCGTTATTTTTTTAAAAATAATTAGTTTTCTATTATTACATCTATAATAATATTTTTATTTTTTAGTAAATTATTTTAAGTCATTATTTTGATTACAAGCTTGGTCTCATACCGGGTACATATAAAACTACCGAACGATGCTCTTACAAAAATTTTTCATTGTATATTTCATGTAGAAATATAAAAATGTTAAACGATTATCTATTTAATATAATACTTTTATGTCTTTAGAACGTTTTTTTCATGAAATTAAGACTGCTTATAAATGATTCATGAAAATTCAAAATGTTCCTTATCTGAAATATGTCCTTATAATTTATAAATACTATTTACTATCAGATATCAATTGTATTATATTCTTCCGATTGTGTTGAGGAATCGTATATCATTTGAGATTTTGGCTCTTCAGGAATTCTTCAATGTTTTTGAGGTAATCGTCGTATGCAAAAAGATTATTACCTCTTATCCAATGCACACGACGATTAACAGATACCCCTATGGAAATTAAAAATAACGTCATCATTGGTATCATGATCTTTCAAAAAACACTACATTATCTATATACATCGTACACTTTTTACAACTTACCATCCGAAAACAAAAGCACTTTCTTTTGTATCCTATTTACGTTTCTATTATAATTATTCGTATTCATCTAAAACAGATTATTATCATACAAAATTAACTTGCAAGTGTGAATTGGTCAATGGACCGATGATTATAGTTATACCTAATTATTGTAAACGTTTAATGATATAAAAAAATACGTACTCCGGGACCTAGGAAAGCCAAAATTGAATTTGGCTCCCTGTCAATACATATTTGTTCTGTATTAATTTTATTAAATATTTTATTCTCTAGTTGGTACAGCTGTAAAAAAAAAAAAACATTATATGGGTATTGATGCTCTCATAACATGATCTGTGGACTTACATCTGACAGTTCATGGTCCTTCGTTAACCTCATTATGACTTTCGGTGCCACCCTACTTGCCAATTTGATTAACTTCACCATTTCCTCTTTAGTCATGTTCACTGGTGGTGACGTGACGATGCCGTCTGTCCTCTGCAGCGAGTGGGCATCGACAAAGAAGTCACCTACCAGAAAGACGATTCGATCTTCGACCCCATACACATGAGCATTGTTCCGGGCGAACGCGATTTTGACCGGGTCACTGTCCATCGCAATGACTACATAAAAAAACGCGAACCGTTACGAGTCCAATGTTAGTAGACATTACGATTTAATAAACAATTAACATGTTAAATAATATGACAATAATTGTATTTTCATGTTGTCAGCAATATACCTTTGCGGCAGACCATGGCCAGTTGGATCGCGATCGCACCGGAACCGCAAAACGGGTTTATCACAGTACCCAGCGACTTACACCGGGAAGCCATCAGTTTTGCCAAAACTTCTGGAGGACCGGAGTAAAGGGTCGCTGTAGAAATCGTAAAATGATGAAAACACAAACGGAGTCGAACGATAACTTAAGACGTTCGTCTGTCAACATACCTGGGTCTGCCATGATGCCGTCATTGAATTTCGAAAATCGTGCAAACCGATTTTCCCACAGTTTATAAGTGACGTTCAATTCCTAGGAATAGTACGTCGTAATTAGTAAACATTGGAGAGTTCATGCAGATAATTATGTATATATTAGATAATATCCTGTTGATTAGTATCGTGTTGTATGTATCTGTTGTTTGTTGTTACCGGGACTGGGCAGTATCTTAGATACTAGTATTTAAGATACGTATCTGAGATCAAATTGTATATTGAATCTGGTATCGTGAATTTAAATACTTTTTAAACTTGTATATAGTATATTTTTATGATTAAAGACTAAATACAATCTATTGTTATGTAATTATAATTATTAATAATTTAGATTAAAGTTTTTCACGTCAAAGGCATTCACTTGATAAATGAACAATATATACAATATTTGTTCATAATAAAGATTATATTACATATGATCTTTAATATGAGCAAATTTTGTAATCAGTAAGTTATATAAATCCAGTTTATCGGCAGAATGTTTTCTTAATTTTATCGTGTTAAAAATTTATTTTAGACTGTGTGATTGTGCGATGATCGGTTCATATTTTCTGTCTACGCGGTATTTGTGTAGTGTCGTCCGATTTTAAGTACCTATTACTAAAAACAAGAATAATAATGTAATTGTTAATATTCCAGAATCCTTATATGGGACATTCTATATAATATTAAATTTTGATGAAGAAATAAATGTAAATTGAAAATTTAAATTATTTACTATTAATAATTATTAATATTTATTATCAATTATATGCATATATATAATAATTTATTATTATTAATTGAAATTAGTCTTTAAAAGAATAAAAGGTAACCAGGAATTTATTTTAAAACATGGGATATAATATATACATGTTTTTATTATAATACTACATATCATTTTTTTTAAATGTAATTATTTAATAGTTAATAAATAAAATTTGTAATTTATAAATATATTTATACTCTTTTTATTGTACCTAATGTAAATGCATAAACAAATAAATAAATATATATTAATAAATGAATAAATTATCTTGTATCTTATATGTATATCAACTACCTGTATCTCGTATCTAATATCTTAAAAAATATCGAAGTATCTTTTATCTTGTATTTAGATACTTATTTTTAGGTATCTTGCCCAGCCCTGGGTGTTACACTGTTAGCAATCGTTTTACTGTGATCGACTGATGCAAACAATCAGCAGCAAATTATTTTGCCGCCCTCAAGTTCACGAGTTATTGAAATGATAATGTTTTTTTTTCAAATCCACTCAAATATTCTTGTGTGCATTTGTGGGAAACAAATTTTGGTCCCGACAAATGAAAAGCGTAAATGTTGATGTTCTATAACTACACTGCGCACAAAATCGAGTCGTATCGCGTACGTGAAAAATATGCAGAATCCGGAAGGGCCACCGTTCGCGTTGAACATGACCGTAAATAATTAATGGTAATGTGGTTTTGCACTTACTTTGGCGCGATTTTCTTTCATTTTCGGTAGTACGTAAGGAACGATTTCGTCTTCATCATCACCAAACGTACTGACTTGTTCTGTCATCACGCGGACACTTGTCAGCGAGTCGACCGCATCGCACATCAGTGCAGAATGCGCCTGCTCGCTAGTTACTTCGATGACGTCGGACGCGACTTCACCGGCGGACGGTTAAGTCTGCGTGCACGTGTCAACGAACGTTGTGCAGGAGTCGCCGCACGCGAAGTCACGTTTGGCCACTCGTGTGCTGACAGTAGTGACGAAGTCCGTTTGTGAACCGCATTCCGCAAAGGATACGGGACTGGTAGCCGTTCGACCACCGACGTCATCGCGAACCAGAGGGCCGTCTCGGTCGTTCTTCCGGTCCCGTGCAGCAATCGTGATGCGCGAAACCCCGACGGGCTAATGTGGGAAAAGTACGAGCGAGATGATACGTTAAGAAAACCCTAACGGAAATCGAAAGGTGTCATACCGCAAATAAAACCTCAATCGTACGCACCTTGATCCTCTGTTAACCAGACAAGGAACCGTGGCCATCTACAGATTAAACAGAAGGTAATCAACTGCAATCGCTCGTCATTCCTGTCCGCCTCCTGAGTAGGACCACTACGGCGATCGGAACTGAAAAACACATAAATATCATGCATTTCAAGTGCGGATGCTCTATCGATCGAATGTCGGACGCGAACACTTCTCGACGGAGCAGAAACGTCGTTGTTACCCGTTCGCGGTGCATTATTGCCTGACGGTACTGTCGTGTAGATCCGTTTACCTGATAGTCAATCCCATTTTCTTGAGATGAATTGATATTGTTGATGGTTTTGATAAGTTTACACTAAATATACCTCTGCTGTTAAGCAAGGCAATGTCGAATGTTATCGTAATAATTTGTTCAACAGTTACAATAAAGTTGCAATATATTTGCCGGGTTATGTTTAAATTAGGTTACGTAATCCATATCGTAAATGGCCAGTGCAGAAAAAATACACAACTTGAAATCAAATTTATTAGTTAAATAATTATAAATAAAATGTTATTCTTTCTCCATGTAATACTAATGTATCTATAGAACCTCGTGATCGGAATCACTAAGGTATACTAGATGTATTTGTAAAACAGGATGCAAAAATAATAGATGTACTTGTAAAAAATTAATATTTTATGCAATTCCAATTGGCACGGTATAATAATACAATAAATTGTGAATATAAATAGTTATGTATAATTATTACGAACCTAATTTTAATATTTCGCTAAACAAAAATATCTAAATACATATCAATTTTTAAATATTAATAATATTGGGTAATTTCCTATTCATAGTTGTAAATGTGCCAACAAAATATTCGATTTTTACAACATTCTCTATGTTGTCAATTAATGCCTAGGCATTGATGATATCATCTATTATCGTTAAGCATTTAAAATATTAGTATTTTATATTATTGTATTCGAACACGGAATGGATCACCGTGTGATTTCCCGTGTCCACACACACATACACACTCATATACACATACACATATTTATATACATACACACAAGCCATGCATGCACGTGCATACACGTACACAGGTACTTATGTATTACATTTCACATACACTTATGCTCAGGACACCACTCGTACGAAATTGGAGTTGAGTACCTCTGCACTTAATAAAACTAATAGGTTCATAAATAAACGTCTGGACGTGGTGTTTGATGTTTTTGCGATCGTTTTATCGCGTAACCGTGTCTTTGTGCCACATTATAAATGTAGCATACATGTTTCAATGTACACGCGTACTCGGTGCAGGGCCGTATTTAGCGCAGGGCAAGGGGACATTGGCCAGGGACGCCATTCCAAGAGGGGCACAAATTTCAACACAACTTATGTAACATTTTTCACGAAATATTTGAAAAATGTATATTTATTTAACTATGTTTAATTATTTTGTTAAATAATATATACGATTTACCAAACGTAACAACATTTCAAAATTATAATAACTTAAGATTACAAAAATAGATATTCTAAGCCATATTGATCAGTACTCTTTACAAGATTTATATCCGAACTTAGAGGTGGTAATACGAATATTTTTAATGATTCCTGTCACAACAGGTACTTGTAAAAGAAGCTTCAGCAAGCTGAAAATTATAAAAAACTATCTTAGATAAACAACAGGTCAAAGTATCTCACCAGTATGGCTATATTATCAATAGAAAAATATGTAGTTGAAACAGTTTCATTTTATAATGTCATTAATAAATTTACTACGATCATTGGATATGCACTAAGGGGTTTTATTTTCTTACTAGATTACAAATATACGTGTTCACGGATACCGTAAGCATGTTAATGTAACAAAATAAAAAAATTTATGATTAATATACGTGAATTAATAAATGCTGAAACACGTGAACACGTATTGGAGTCATAATCACTCGAATACACATAATATTCTTATATGGGTTCAAATATCAGATTTAAAAAAAAAATATTGATACCGGTAAAACCGATATTGTCAATATTGGCCGATAATTATATAATCAATATGGGCTTGAATATCAGCACTAGTATTTATTTTCATTGCGGTGTCATTATGTTTTTTCCCTTTTTTAGCGGTTTATGCTCCATTACAAAATTGAATCATTTACAGACGATTTAGCTTTTTTGCATTTTGTCTGGATCTTATAAATTTCCAAATTTTAGGATGCATAGCGTTTAAAATATATGATAATCCAATATGCCATCCTTCTACTAAATTATTGGTTTTTTGAATGTTATACTCATCAACGTAGTAATTCAAAATTGAAATTGAAAATTTTGGATTTTTTTTTCCCGCTTCTATCCATTTTACCATCCCGCGTTTATTCAAAATAATCAAGTAATCGCGATAAATCATACTTCAACTGTGGGTAAAAAGGAGTGTCAATAAAACGTTCAAAATATTTAACAACAGAATCATATGCCAAGACGTTGAATTTCTTATTTCGAATGTAAAAGAGGGATATTCTTTGTATTGTTTTGATCGATCATATTCTTCATTGTGTCTTCAGACAGATTGCGGAATGTGAAAAGGAATGAGTGAGAATGTTGTCATATGTAACAAAACCCTAAAGGCATAAATACATGAATTCACAAATTCACGGGTATACGCGTCAATATAATAATTCACGGATACACGCTAATAATATTATAAATGCATGGAAAATGTTAAGCAACGGGTCTTAAAAATCTAACCTTAATTTTAAGTGAAATAAGGAGCACTAATATACATACAGAGAGATAATGAATGATAGAGAGAGAGAGAGAATGAACTAGAAATTACGTTGAAAACCACCAAAATTCAATGGGGTCATTCACTGTGCGAGGAGCACATAATTAACGAACGGGGTATATGTACGTCATAGTATATATGTACACAAAAAGATACATCATAAATACAAGCGTATCAAATGTTATTCATCGTACGCCGTGCTTTTCAAAAAACAAAAGAAAATATGCATACATCAACCAACGTTTGAATAGTGCACTAATATTATATTAAATTATCTTTTCTCGCCTGTACAGGTAAATACTAAAGGTAATGATCAACGAGAAATGAAAACATCACGTCTTGATCCGGGATCGTCGTTGTCGTACGAAATTTTTACCGTTATTGTGACGAGACGACATTATTAATTATTATAATCTCGTTATCGCGGCGATTGCTTGTCAGGTAAGCGTCGAAACACACGACGAGACGACTGAGAATCAAGAACTGTTATTATGCGAAATAATGTTTATACCATTGAAACGTGATTTATTCTTTGGCCGGAAAAAATTATTCGTTAGTAATTTGCACCAACTACCTGGTGGTGATTTGTATTCGTATGTAATATCATCTATCCACGGACGAAAAGTAACACCACCGCGCAATGATATTTTCAACTTCATCGCTAGATGGCAGATCACATTTTATTGCAGAACGTATGTATACATTCGTGCGTATTTCGAGCACTTGACGAGTATTTCATTATAACGCTACTTTGTTTTTACGTTTTATTCTTAATCAACAATTTACGTTTTATAAACTTCAGCGAAACTATTTGAAAATCACAATTTACTATATATTTTTTACGTTAATTTTATTACATTCGTTGTCTATCAGAATTATATTTTCGAAATATAATTCGTGGGTAGATGTAGTTTTATAATTACTAAGTCGAGTAGAACTTCTGAACAATATTAGTCTTGGCTGAAAGTTATTAATATTATTTTTGTTCTAGTTCGGTAATAATAAAGTTTATAATTATTAAAAACAACAAAATATTTTAAAAACTTAACATTTGTTTTAGTTATTTCCAAAAGGGTAAGAAGTCGACTTCCCCCTTTTTATAGATCCACCTCTGTTATTTATTATATGCGTGTCTTTAATAGTGTACGTTGTAATAACAATTTACGAAACATTTTATTGTACTTATTTGACGTAAGGCACAATATTATTCACGTTAGGGTTTGTTAAGCAAAGTTTTTTTTTTTTAAACATATAAATACGAATAAAAAAATCGTACCTTCAGTTTGAGGAGTTATTATCTTTAACGCGTTTGCAAGGATCGACGGAATATCAAAAAAAAAAAAAAAAACCGCAAAAACGAACACGTACTACGATATTATAATATACTATAAAATGAGGCGAAACTGTTAATATTGTTGGAAATAATATAATCGTAGCAGCAGTGTAATCGATCGACTGGCACGTAAGTATTCGGAAAAGTCTACACAACGCACAGTACGCCTAAAAGAATGTTTTCCAACTTGGAGGCATACCACTTTGAACGGGAGAGGAGTGAACACAGTGCTGGGGGTACAAGCAGTCATCACAGAGTAAAATAAATAACTTTTTTTTTATACCACTACCAATGAAAACAAAAACAGGTTTACAACTTTATAATTTTAGTTTTACCTATTAAAACGTATAAAATAAATCATTTTTTCTGAAATTGAAATTCATTGAGAAAGAGGGACATGAGATTTTTAAAATTTACAAGAAAGGCATGGCATAAGAGTGGTTAAAAAATATTGAAACCTCACATTTTCAAGCATAGATAGTTTACCATATATGTTGGTTACGATTATAAACTATCGAATTTATATAGAGAGATAGATATCAATAGAGTTTGAAATGTAACTCAATGGCCCTTTTTTCCGAAAAAAAACGTAACGAAATAAATTTATGTTATATGTATGCGTGCGCACTTGTGTGTGTGTGTTTGCTGACATTGTGAACCAAATCCAGTCACGCAGCAGTTGCAAGACTAATAATTGATTGGAAAAATAAAAATATTGTGACAGGGTGTTTACCATGTCCGTCATTATACGTGGGTCAAGCGCTTTTTGTCACCTGGTTTCCGGCTTTCAGTGTTCGATCCTTCAGCTAAAGGTGCGTGACATATATACAGAGATATCGGAATATACGAGTATACGACGTGACTCAGCTCGATATGGACACGCATAGCGATAATATTATGTCCGACGAAATATATACTGGTAATAGACAAAAGTTATAATAAATTTGTAAGACTAAATTACAGTCTTATTACTAATTTTCAGACCTGTTCCCTTCCCCCAATATGGCGCCCCTTAACAAGATAAAGAAAAAAATTAACAAATCGATTGGGATAAGAAGTATTTTAATCCTGCTTGGAAACTAGTACAGAAGAACCTTCAAATGAAGATACTGTGAGTGAAGTAATTGATAGATACTTGCCTAAAAGTATACGTCCAAAAGCAATTTCACAATACCAAAAATATCACTCATCATCTTTAACTTAACCTCTTATATCCCATCTAATTTTCACCCCAAATCAGATGCATCTAAAATTCTAATAAATCGACATTCGCAGAATCCTGAACCTTCTCGCACCTCTTAATTTTCATCCTCCCTAGAATATTTTCAATCTCTTATCATGTCACTTATAAATCTCCTAACAACCCTTATTAGTAAAATTATCTCTAAAAATGAAATTTAATATAAGCATAAATACTCCATTAATCATACTCAACTGGAACGCCAATGGACTTCGATAGCTCAAGATTAATTTCAAATCATATTGATTGATAAAAATATCGAAATAGCAAATTGTGTTCAAAACAAATTTTAATTCTAATTTCAGCTTCCCAGTAGATTATTAATAGAAATTACACAAATAATTAAATATAACCGCACAATTTGCAAAAATTTCATTATTCGAATTTCTACTCTAGTTTTAGCTTACATCTTAACCTATTAATATGCAACTTGCTTCGGTAATTTTGAATAATTTGTTGTAAAAACAATATCTATTGTACTCATTATATTCATAATCCATATCATAAATGATTATTTTAATATACAATATACGATGTACTTAATTTATTATTCTTCCATATCCATATATTTTTTAAAACTTATCATTAACTCTGAAATAACCTAAATAAATGTTGAATTTTATAAAGACAGATCAGAATTATTTTTAACTTCGGTTTATCATAATTTATCGTATCAAATATTTATAAAATATTGTAAGTTATTCATTATTCAATCATCATTCAACTATCATTTATTATTTAAAAAGTTCTAAAATTATGTATCTAATGATTATAAAATCATTAAATATCAAATTCAATATCAAGAAAAATGTCCACTCCGTCACTATAATAGATAGTAGATATAAATCGTGTCTTCTTCTTTTTCTTCGGTAAATCAGCCACTAGGACCATTACGACATACAACCTTGCTTCCAGTTTTGCCTAACCGATGTTTTTGTTCTCCAATCTATGCTAATAGCTATATCTTTTCCTAATGCTTTCACATTTTCACATCCTCCCATCTCAAACTAAAACCTCAATCCAAGACTTGAATGTCTAAAAAGCGATAAAAGTCCTTTCATACAAAATGTCTACACATACTGATAATAAATTGCTATTTTCGAAATTATTACAAGGTAACTTAAAAAATATCAAATAAACTCAATCGATATGCAAATATTTAATACAGTTTAAGCAAGATCAATAAAAATATAATATAATAATTAACGTCAGCTATTTCGACAGTACACATCGTTATCATTACGATATACAGTATAGAGTAGTATAAACAATCCATCTAACAATATGTATAAATTAGTCGTGATAAATGTTTAGTTACCCATCATACAATATTTGCTAATTCTTACTATCCCTTTAGGTCGGGTGAAAGTAATGGGTCTACCTTTACTGACTCTGTTACCGATTTATTCACAAAAAAAAAAAGTCTTACTGTCTTTGTACAGTATGCTATAATACATAATATGGCTGTCATCATTAAAAAATATTAAAATTAAAAAAATATTTTATCTCTTACCCTGTCTAAATGTCATGATACCAGACATTTAAGTCTGTAAATTAAATAAATATTTTATTTTCAAGATAATTATTTAATGTAGAAATCCTACAGTAGGTACGTCTAACACTATTAAATTCAAGTATAAATATGATATGGTACGTCAGAGTCGTACAACATTAAAATATTCATTTTGTTTACTATTCAAATAATTTTAATCCATATTTTTTATTATCAACATAGTATTGCATGTTAATAATAATCAGTTTTTCGTTTATTTTTGATAGTATAAAAGTTTTCATTCGTTACGGATTTTCAATGAGAACCCGGAAACATAAAATTACGAGTAGGATTAAATTAATGTGAAAAAAATAACATTTGCATGACTAATTAACTACTCATTCTATTCAATATCACAAGAAATGTATCGAATGTTCTGCAAAACGACTGTCTTTGAACTACTTTGCTGACTCAAATCTCACGTATATACCTTCTCGATTCCGGACGTCCGGTCAAAAAGAGTTTGATCAGCAAATTCTTTTAGACTAATCGTTCTGAAATCTTTGTACTGTCATTTTTATGAACATTGGCGTTTAGTTTACATAACGCTACATCACACGACAGCAATAATATTATATTCAACGATTTTTTTAAAACGCATTCGATAAAAAGCGTTAACACCAGAACAAAGCATATCTTTTCATTATAACCAAGTCAGTATAAATGCATAAAAATATATTTATTTAATTTTTTTTTTTAATGAAATCAAAACACTTTTTCGTATGAAATTATTTATTTTCTCTGTACCCCGGGATAGAACACTTATTTATATAAAATATTATGTAAGGAATAGTGTGAAGTTTCTCTTATTTAAATTTACACTAAATGTCTCGACCCCATATTTTTTCACATACGCACGTGTTTGTATAACGCACGCAGCTACAATTACCCGGGAAATTAAACACTATTATTTTATCCACTACGCAGATCACGAGAGCTTAGAACAAACTAACAATATTAAATAGTGCACTGGAAAGTACTTTAAAATTATTGCCGTATCACATGGTTTGCGTGTGCAATTGAAAAAGTTAACGTATTTATATAGGTTAGAAAATAATTGAATTGTATTAAAAAAAAATAGATTGCAACATTCATCAACAAAACAAGTTTAAATAAAAGCTCTGAGTTGCAATTCTAAAAAATAATGCCTATGACGTGCTAATAATATCTTCGTTATCACGTTTTTGTTTTCAGAAAAAGTATATTTTGATAAACCGCCAAATCTCGACCACGTTCACTCTTGAGATTTCATCAAATCATTTGTTTTTAGTCGTAGAAAATAGGTAAAATTGATTTAGTGTTCCTAATATTTACTGTATAATAATTATTTTCTCATGCGCTAGGAAAAAAAAAAATAAAAATATTGGTGACTTGCAAATCGCCTACTGCAAAATGGAAAATCTGATTTTCAATCTACGAAGTTTTTACCCACACTAAATGAACATTTTCACTGATTTTTCAGATTTGAGTGCAGTTACGCTGTTACCAGGTTCCTCGTAAAATTAGATTAATTCTCGACCACGTTTTATTGGAGGTGTAGTATCCGTTTATACAGATACTATAAAGAATTACCAACAATTTTTTTTTTTCGAAACGGGCAGTATACCACCTACTTGAAAATATCATGAGTTGGTACTTCAAGTGAAATGATCAAAAACTTAAAGGTTAGTCGATTAACTGCAATGATAAATACAAGCGTTTAAAACAAATTCGCGTTATTTTTATAAATAGGTACTTAAACATTATACATAGGTAAATATATACAATACATAAATATACATTGTTTGTCTTAATTAAATAAATAAAAAAATATTAATACTTAGAACTAAATATTTTTAAATTAAATTGAAAATAAAATATATATATATATATGTATATAATACCGTTAGTCTATACATTGCCAAATAAATACATGAATAAATAATACAATTTCTTATACAAATGTTTCACGTCCATCAAGGGGAACAGTAGACGCTGTAGGTGAGATGTATTCCATAATCACTTTACGGTCTTAAAAAAGCGATCTACTTGGTCCGTATAATACATGGCCGGGCATAATACTGCTGCGTTCGTCAACAAATATATTGCGGAAAAATTATCGTTATTATTTTCATTCGTTAAGGCTTGCCGTATCGAACCTTGAGCAAAATTTTAACTTGGAAGTTTTTTTTATCAAATAACGAATATAATAATTTTTATAAACTACATATATATCTAACATGTACTCATGTAAATAATTTGTCTACAGCCAGTGCTGAGCGCATGCCATAATACGATAATATCGTGAAACGGTTTTTCTTTATTATTATTATTTTCCATTAAATGTACACGGTTTTAACATTACGAAAACGTGGTGGTTGAAACATTTAGCTAAACGCACCGATTTTGCTATAAATCGTTTCACTGTCGACACGTTTCATTTTAATCGGAGTTTAGGTGTGCGCATGCATGTGCAATGATGACGTGCCGACAACAGAAAACAACGAGACGGTATTGTTGCTATCATTATTATTGTTATTATTGAAATCGGCGTGCGAGTTCTCAGTCGGAACCGATGGATATAACCTGATTGTTGGCGTTAACCGAGTAATAAAAGAAAAAGAACGCCAAGAACATGACGAACAACGAGGGAAACGTGAAACGCGCTATCATGTCGATTGTTTTGGCTAGATGGACCGGATTGTTTGACAGTTTCTCGATGTTTTCGTTCTGAAAATCAAACAAATAAACACAAAAAATTTAAAAAACAATAATTAAACAATTAGTATTCATGATACTGCAGCGCTATAATTCTCGTCGCAGATGGGCGTGATTGATTTCACGTCCGGCAACTAGGGAAGTTAATACATTTTGATGTACTGAAACCAAATGCGTAAACTTATTTCTCACAAACATTAAACAACAACTTTTGGTTAGTGTATTCAGTCGTACGTGTGTTCAGTCTACCTAGTATAGTATCTGCAGCTTAGCATGTAGTTTTAATGGCTTGTTTCATTATATTTCATATCTGTTTCCTGGTCGAACGAATCTTTTGAACGCTTTCACGGCCCGAGTTGTTAATTATTATTGTATAATATTATTACTACGTACCAGTGAAATTTAGATGGTTGCGTTTACGTTTTAAATAAAGATTGATGGACCTCCGGTAAGGTAATTTTTTATCATTTTCTCATCTTTTCATTATTTATTTCATTATGCAATTTAAACAAATTACTAAAACATTTGTTTGGTTAATGAATTGAGAAAATGTTTAACCTCAATTATTTTATCGTTAAAAACTATAAAAACGCCTAAATCAAATGTATGTATATTTTACATTGCTCGAGCGTATTAGCTGTTGTGAAAATAGAATTTAGTTACTAGTAGATGAAAATGTTGTCAAATAGTGAACTACTTCTAATACGTAGTTGTTTTCAATATGAATAGTTATGAATTATGGCTTACCGCTTTTGGAATTACGTCTATGAGTAGAGAATGCGAACAAACGTTTTGAGTACACTCCGTACATTTAAACTCTTTGGCGATCTTCTAAAAAAAAAAAAAAAATCATTGTTAATCAATGGTTATTTATTTTTGTTTTACATTTGTAAAATCGGTTGAAAACGCAGTTTGTGTATTGTATTTTGTTTATAAACACATTCAATTCGCCCGTGTAATGTAACGTTTTGTTCAAGAGTCACGATTTTTTTTTCCTTCTCGTCGAAATTAACTCGTTATGCCTGTCTAAACATTGATTCATTTTCTCAATCGTTATTGTTGTTCCCAATACCATCATTTTATTTCTATTTATTCGACGGAAAACGTAATACTTTTGTAATCGTAACTATTACACAGCACAGCTACATTATTTTATGTACGTCTGTTGTACCGTACGGCAATGGTAATAAAAACCTAAGTGCAGGTACCTGTTTACACCACAACAAGAGGATATATTACTAGTATTATTTTCCAAACCACCTCACCTCACTCCACCACAACGACCGTCACTACTACTACTACTATTAGCGCTACGTCTTAATATAACAATATCACGCGCGCGCGTTCGTATCTATACACTATAATATAATATACGCATGCAAAACGTCAACTCTGCTGTTTTCATAGATCAAACATTACGTCGTACGATAGGTACAGTGATATAGGTCACACAATAAATGGTGTAATAGACGGGTAAATACGTCGATACGAGGTGGACAACATGTGCAGAGTACCAATTCTTGTTGTGCGCTAACCAACGATTATACCACGTGCGCGTATTCACGTTCACGTCTACCGCGTGCCCAATGATTTCGGATGACATAGGTTGACCGTGCTCGTGCCCACAGAAATCTCGGCCGACCGATTTCGTGAACAGCAAAAAAAAAAACATTATAAAAACGCTACGCGATAACATTACGTCGTCATAATTGTTCGCGCGTGTTATTTTTGAGTTTTCGATTTTGTACACCTCTTGTCCTGTCGAACGTGCCACGGGTCTACACGGGAGTTACCCTTTTTCGCCAAAATGAAAAGGTACGATTCCTGTTTCCGCCAAAAAAAGTGTGGAAACTATTAATTTTAATTTTTAGGCACTATTGAATAAATGTTGTGGTATGTGTAAAAGATAATGCCATTTGTAATACATATACCGATATTGTTTTCTTATGACTTTATGTCAGACATTTCTGATGACAACAAACATGGTAAGTACGCCGATTATGTCTTAGAAAACAATATTGATAAAAATTCGAAATTTCCCCCAAGTATGTGAGCTTCACGTACAGCGACATTACACAGAAAACCAAAAATTGTATATCTTTTCATTTTCATTTCAATTGGTTCCACACAACGCGTCCATTTCGTCTAATATAACGGCAGCGGGATGCCGGTAACGTCATAAATATTAAACGTTTTAAATACGAAACGACTGACCGGGTTCATCAGTCAATTAATCGCGACGAGGTTATGTGATCGAGTCCAACGTTCCTCTTATCGTCGTGAACGCGAACGAATGAACAAGGTCCGACGTGATTATGAGTGCGAACGTACAACTGAAAAGGACCTAAAAGACCGGATCTCCTGAAGCTCATCCGAGGGAAGACCCAAATATATATACATTCAAAGGGTCCATTGTTGAAATTTAGAATGCGATTGTCAAATATTAACCCTATGGACGAGGTCAAATCAAATATTTGTTCTAAATAACTGTGCGATTTATTTTGACTTATAATTTTAATCCGTTCGACTTGTGTTTTTCGTACGAGTGTTGAAGAGTATCCGGTTCCAGTGCAATTAAACTCTGCATTTGTCCTTTTTTTTCAACCTTGCATCGACATCTGAAGGTCTATGGTAAAACAAGTAAGTGCTGCTTTATTTAGCTTGGCAGACTGTACAATTGCGCTGATCGGCTCTCGAACCTTCACAACCCTAAGAGCCCTCCCTTAAACAAGGTGGAAGGTAACAACCCTTTAATACATTAATACCTTACCGCTATTTACATATATATCACCATCTTCCCCTACTTTATTTTATTTTTTGTATTTTTGGGTTATTTCATATAATACGTTAAAATGCACAGAACTTCAAGGAAACATATTATAATGATAATGTAACGTACCTAATCGTACAGACGTATTAGCCTATTGGACTTATTAGCAACCAATATTGTCTTATCATTAACAGCACAAATGCTTCGTCCACGGTGTAATATAAAAACGAATTAGTTTTTTTCTATGGTTTGCATACCGGGTCGCGGTATGTATCGTGTTATAGAAGCTTTGAAATTCGTGAAACGATATGCAATAAACTATACTATTACTTTATGTATTTAATAGGTTTATGTTTTATACATAATATTATTTTATATATTTATAAGTTTCAAGTTTAACAATATTACTGCGGTTAAACGTGCCGACACTTATTATGTGGTCCGTTTTTAAAAGAATTTAATAACAGTTTTTTTTTCTATTTTTTTTTTTGCGAAACGAAAAATCGATATGCTCCGAAAATGAATAGTAAACTATTCGAAATAACGTTTGAGTTCGGATACCTATACTATATGTAGAAGGTACATTATACTGACTTCATCCTAAAAACCTATGCTACATAATGATCGCAAATGGCGAATATAACCTATATAATATAAACTAAACTTTTTTATTCACGTCACATCTGAATTCCCATCATCTGATGTCGTATGACGACCCCTCGAGAATTATATATTTTTTTCTCCTTTAATCCGATGCGGTTCGAATCAGACGTATTATAGATAATATAACGAAATTTATAATGGTAATTCGGTTTAAATTATACGTCAAAGTGTTTTTTTCCCTCTCTACCGGTGATTTTCAATTTACTCTGTAATTTTTCCGTTCAAATCCGTCCTGATTCTTAAGACATTAAAATGCATTGTCACGGAACGAGTGTTCCATGAAATCCAAACTACAATGCTAATACGTCAAGTTTTGTTTTGCAATTGAGCGTATGTTCCATCCCAAATACACATTTTGAATTTCCGTGTTTTATTCGGGTCGTAAACCATTTCAATATACTACTTATTAAAAAAAATGATGCTTAAGCTTAACATTTATCACCTCTAAGACTGTACTATTCCTCTCGTCGTCTATAAGTACGTCGCAGTCCTAAGTATTTATCATCTCATCTTAGCATCTAAAAACAAACAAAGAGTGAACAAAATACGTTCACGTAGGAAAACATTTGGACATGGGGAAGACAGACTGATCTTCTATGGTCTTAAAATAACATAATAAAAAGCGTTAATCCATAGGAAATCTATGTTGTTTTTTTTTTTTATACTAACCATATCTTTATGAGTATTTTATATAAGAATTCCTCGTGCTTCTATCTTCGAGCGCCTCTATGTGATCAAAATTCCATCGAAATCGCGTATACAACAAAAACAAAAAATAATCAATTTACCTCAAACTGTGCTGTTTTCGATTGAAAGAAATGTGCGCGAGCCAGTAATTATTGCACCTAATATTATTGTTGTCGAAACAGTCAGTTATTGTTAACACCCCCTAAGTGAAGATAAAAATAAAAGTTAATAAATAAAAACCAATGTATTGTATAGCTTCGAGCTTTTAATGTCTTAAATTGTTTAATCGATATTATTATTGTTATTATTATTAACATTAGTACATTTATTTTTATTATTTTCAGGGCGTGTCCCTTTCACGGGTAATTTCTGATGTATTTAAAACAAGCCCATGACGGAAACCCGCATAACATTCCACGAGAAGGGTTTTAATTAAAGTTCAATAAAAAATATTATCATTTCACCTTGTCGATTTCGGTGCCTAATAATTATTTATTACTATCTGCTGCGTCGTTTCGTCGTTTGATGGGGTGAGTTTTTTCATCGGTTAAGAAATAAATAAATAAATCATAACAACCATAAACATAACGTCCGTGTCTAAAAATAATTTTCTTACGATTTGTTCGGTTAGAAATTTGTTTTTCGATCGGTTTAAGTTTCACGAACAGATATCAACAGAAACGACGAGCAATTTGTCTTCTTCATAACAATATCGGACCGTCACAACGAATAGTCGTTTTCATTGGGAGTCGGTATTAAATCGTTACGGTCACGCGTTAATGTATTGCAATATCGATTCATAGCGTTTAGTCGTGTGCGGTCATATTAGTTTGCTAATTTATTGCTCGTTGGTGTGTGTATGCGTTCGTTCGCGTTGTACACTTTTTACGCCGTTACTTTAACCCTACAATGCATGAATTTTATTATTTTTTTTTTTAATTATTTTTTTTTTATCATCAAAATACCTACAAATGTACGGAAAATTTTTTAAAAAAATATAAAACATTTTATTTTTACTTAGGAATAGATGAGATTATAGTTTGTTGCCATAAGGCAACACTATCCATTTAAGGTACGCATTTACTTAAAATATCATTTTTTTTATTTTATTCTTTGTAAAATAAGTATAACAATAAACAATTAGGTGCCGACGAATCAATGCCATGACTGCGGCACGCGACGAACGCAACACAAACTATATTTGTGTCCTACGTTTTGCTCGTACCGAAGGCGCAGTCCGACGGGTGCCATACCCCGAGCGCCGATCGGACGCGATAACGAGTACGATTATTGCACCCCGTCACCATCGTGGGAGGGGGAGGCGCAAATACATGGTCGGGGGTAAAAATTAAACTATACAAATTGTGATACGCGTGCGAAATCGTTATGGTTTTGTGCACGGTGCGTCACGGGAATTTCACGTGACATCTATTCAATCGGATCCGCAGAAAACGCGTACGAACGAAGGGACTTTTTTCATCACAAATGTTTCTGTTCGCAAACAATCGCAGAATAATTTTAATCGTAAAATTAACTAGAATATTATTGCAATCAAATAGTAACCTAACAATAACGTGTTATTTTGTGCGTTCGCTGCATTGGGCTCGGAGGCAATTCATTGAAAATATTAAATCATCGTCTTTTCACCTAGCGTGGGATTTGAAAATTATTTATCTCAAAATATCTTACAATCTATAATCTATACACGAGATCAACTTCGGCATTTTTGTACGGATATCGACTCGACCGGTGTAATAATGTAAACTTTTATCAATAAATTCTGAAAGCAAAATTTGGTGAGCTCCCATTAATGTTTCCTTATTTATTAATAATACGTGCGTACATAGAATGTGCATCTATTGAAAAAAACATAACATCGGAAAAATTGTTTCACCGTTGTTACACGAGGACACTGTTCATGCATTTGATACAAAATTTTATTATCATTGTATATGCATTGAATGCAATTGAATTAAATTACGTATCTACTGCGGACAGTATTGTGCATACGCTGTGGCTATAAGCTACAAATAAAAACACGAAACGGCAAGTGGTTCATAAAACAAAACACGTTTTGCTCTCGAATTTTGTTTTTCTAACGACTGTTGTCATAACTACTGTTTCGAAAACGTTACGTTGCGCATTCTGTATCGTTTTCCGGTACAAGACATTTTGGTAAAAATAACAAAATTTCGTATGTTTTCGCGCAACGCATCATCGCATCAGGGATTGATTTTTTCTGGGACAAAAAATGTCAGCAAAACAATTAGTACGACGACGATTTTAAGAATCGCTTGTCCAGCAATCTTCGACTGCAACGTTCTCGTATATACGTGGGTTAAACATTGTTTGCCGGAAAAAAACACGATTTCTATGCGGAGTCGTTGTCGTGTCTCATTATACAAATTAATATAATACAATGCACAGTAACTCGGCGAACGCAGTCGAGTTGGAAACTGAGTTATGCACATTGAACGTAAACAGTTGCAGCGTTCGGACGCATTTGAACCAAACAAAACGAAAAAAAATCCGTCTCCTAAATGTTGTATTATGTTTATTGTACGGTACAATAATACATTCGGCGCAACATAACCACTCGTTACGGTTAAACAGAGAAATAGTTTACATTTGTTTGCGCTGTAATCACTACGGTAGTACATATTAAACAATAATGGTGTAGAATTTCACCCAACGGGAAATAATTACGGTTCGTAGTGGTTGGCATAGCGTGTTAGATTTCGAAGTAGTGATTTCAAGTGCTCCGGATGCGGAAAGTTCTGACACCGAGACCCTCTCAAATCTCTGCAAGTATATACAGGTTTGTGTTCACCCGATAGCGTATTGGAGTTGGTGTTTCTTTTTTCTCAAAAGAGAAATGTTCTATCACTGCTGAAAGTTTTTACCCAATCGTATATTCAATGGCGATACATCATATCATATATAGATAATTTATAATAATTATATTGCTAATTTAACGTTTTAGATTAAATTGTATAAGCGTCGAGGGTGCTTAACACTTGTGACATAGTCCTGCTGACCATCGACAATGAAATAAAAAATATTAATCGGTATTGGCTAAGAATTGTTCGTTCAATAATGAGTCATTAAATATTTCAATATCAATTCAAGCAACAGTCGGATGCTTGAGCAGTAAAAATAACGAATTAAAATTTTGAATCGCCCGGTTTAGCAGCACGCTATAACTTAATGGATTGACTTTTTCTCATAGTCAAATATAATTACACGAGTAATTAATATTACTCGTGTAATATTAATATTATACCAAGTTCAATTCAACCGATAATTATTGAAACGGCGAAAACGGAGAGATACTCGCACGGAGTACTTCTATTCCTTGTAAAACGTTTTAGAGTAAGTACATAATATGTATTATTATTATATTGTATTATTTATTCTCAAGTGAAGCGTACGGTACGTATTTTGCGTTTTTTTATTTCAAGAATATAAGAGATATTCGTGTTTATCATTTTTTGTTGCAAAACAAATATCAATATATTTACAAGCACTATCAGCATTGTCAATAAAACTGAAATCAATTAACTCCACCGAACGCTTATTATTTTTTTAAACGTTAAGAGTGCTATAAAATCCTTACATATTCAAGAAATATATTCCAATGTAATACACACGATCCGTTAGAAAATAGTGAACACGATTAATCTTCTATTAAACCGTCTTATTCAAGCATTGGATCACCTAAGTACAACTACGAGCGTTATTCTAATAATTCGTCGGGATATTATTTTTTTCGCAAAACATTTTGATACGCGCTTACACATGGTGTTGATTATTATGAAATACAAATGCCGTTAGAAGCTGTTGTCGATGATTGCGTACCTATCAGAATACTTATGAAACATTATGTGAAAATTGTGCGCACTGCGAACACATACGACGCAACAAAATCGTCCGTTTATTCTTTCTGTCGCAATTTATTTCCACAAGCGTTAAACATCGCGAACGGAGACCAGTACGGACTCGCAATATCTTCGTAGGACACTGTTTCAGCAGGATTACTCGGCGTAAAAACGATTCCCGCGGTGTTTCACGAACGATAACGATTAAAATGATTACCGTCGTAGTTATTGTTATTGCTATCTTTACCGAGGAGACGGTGGACGATCTACGCGTAACCCGGCCGGTGGTCAATTCGTCGCCAAATCAATTACGTCTTTTTGACGAAAAGTTAAGGACCGCAATTTCGTTTAAGATACGTGTGCCAACCGTCGAAATCGATAACTTCAGACCGGCCGTCCGACATAGATGTGTTGCGCGCGGTGTACCGATGAAATGAAATCGGATATGTTTCGATGCCGCTCGACTCCGTTACGCGTACGGGGTGAAAGTTTCGCGCACGTGCACGCAATGCGCCGCGAGAAAAATATCGTCACCCGCAACGGTATTAGCGCGTTGTAGGTGTCTGCGCGGGCGATGTTTTTTGATATTATAATAAATTCGAAAAATCCAAAAGCGTTCTTCTTATCCGCTGGGAAAACGTAATCCATCATAATGTCATTATCATAACGCGGGCAATCGCAACGCGTGCACAAAAGGGACGCGTTTCGTGCGGTGCGTAGCTTTCCGGTTTCACCGGGATCGCTACGAGGAATCCGTCGGCGGTATTCTTACGCGTGCCGCCGCGTAACGCTCTACATATTTTCTCGGATGTCGCAACGTTTTTCCACGTTTTCTCGTCGGCACGCGGGGAAAGATAAACGCGGTGGAATAAAATATTACACTCACCTAAGTATGCACATAAATCATACGAGAAAATTCGTAAATCCCCGAAGACGAACCTCCGCCGTCATAAAAAAAAAAAACAACAACAAGCTACTCTTATCTGTGATTGTCATTTTTTTTTACATAAAAATTTAATTTTTTTAAAACCGATGGACGGCGAAAAAAATGTCACGCCATATTACGATAACACATTTCCATCAGGGTTCGTTGTACAGTGCAGTATTGTCGGTTACGTATCCGCGCGAGTATTTTCAATGTTTGCGGGATGGACGAAACACGTAGTTCGTTGTTCGTTGATCGAATGAAAGAGTATTAATATAATGCCGTGTGAATTCGGTTTCGGCGACAGGTAACGCAGGACGGACGGTCATTTTGAAAACAAATATTTCCCATGTCAACGTTAAGTGAATCCGATCACTTTGCAAGATTTGAGTGCGGTTCGCCCGCCGAATTAACGAGGTTCGCGAACGTTGAAATCCATTATATCCGCAACACCATCATTAATCGTGTTTCGGGTTTTAAATAATGACAATCCGTTCGGTTTCGGACCAACTTTCCGTCCACCGCAGTGTACTACATTATTCTTATGTATGATCGTATACGGGCACCAATATTATGTTCACGCAGGAGTGGATCTAGGAAGGAAAAAGTTTAGGAAGTCAGCTGACCCACAGTTAATGATTATTAACACAATTGGCCTTTTGAAGACTTCTTATATTTTTTAAGTGTGCCGACTATAGCTCGAGTACTAGACTGGGCAAAGTCCTTAGTTGCCACCCTCCAAATGACGCTACTGGTTGTTTTTCAATTGGTGAAGTACAGTAAAGATCCCGATGTCTGTCGCCGATGAACACGAAAAATCGATTGCAAATCGATCGTCGTTGTGATTTTATTTAATTGTTATATATTAACAAGGTTAATGATGATCTAGACAGGCGTAAACGAGGAATAAGAATAACGGACAGTTTGGATAGAGTTAGTTAGTCAGTTCGGAAAGATATGGTAGAAGCAATGAAAGTCCTTCGAAAACCGTGAAATCTTGAAAATAATTAGAAGAAATACTAATATTTATTTTAATTTAATTACATACGTAATTTTATAAATGTATATGTTTGGTTTGGTTTGTAATGTCATTTGTTGTTCTGACATTAAAATACGTAAAAATTACCGAATTAATTATAATCTAAATATTTTATGACACTTTATTTTTACGTATCAGAACATAAACTTTAAAGTTATATTGTACAAGAATACTTCCAAATTTTTCTTATAATTTATAAAACTATGATACCTTTCATTTATTGAAGGTTTTTCAGCCCATATATTAATTGGAAATATACAATTTCGTTGTACATAATTGTTATATAAAAATTTATAAATTATATTGTTTATATTGTATATATTGTTTATAAAAATTGTATAAAATATAAGCAATCGTTTCCTAAAATAAGTTATATTACAAATTTTCATGAATTTAAACAACGGCAACATTGCACTAAGTATTGGTAGGTAGAATGTACGCAATCGTAATATTGAAAAAGGTCCATACGGTATCGTATCATACGCAATCGTAACGCACCCATATACGTAATCTGTATCGTAAATTTTGTAACAATCATTTCTAAATGTTTACACTGTGCCATGCAGGTAACCTAACTTTTAACCGCTTTTAATAAAAGTTGTTTCCCTAAATTCTAACACCGCAACGTTGCATGTAATAATTGCACGCGATACGAGCGCGTTCACGTGTTACGCGGTGTAGCGCGTGGCCGCGAGGTCGCGACATTTGAAAAAATCAGTAATTTTTTATTAATAAATCCCACGAATAAAACGAAACTGAACTGTGAGAATATAAAGTTTAAAGAATAGCGCGCTATAATATAGCCGTCCGGTATTATAATCGAAATCATTGCGGAATAAGACGCCAAAATGTACTATACGGTCGTCACGTTTCCTATGGCCTCCGTTATGGTGGCGCCGAAGACTAAAACATTTGGCGATTTTAGAACTTAGTGGACTTAGCCTGAAATTTTATTAGATTTTCATATAGACTTGTACAGGCTACCGAATGCGACCTCCCCTAGAACGGTTTTATGGAAAAGTGGTCGAATCGATATCGATACGAACTTCGGCGCCACTTGATACGTTCGTATAATACGCATAATACGTTTCACACGTATCACTGCACAGGATAATAATTGGGACGAAATAAATCGTGTGCGTCTTCAACAAGATGTGTTGAGTATGATACTTTGATATTTGAACTCAGGAAAGGTTCCAACAATGTATCTATTAATCCGGCATGGCACAATTTCATGAGTCGCGCAACAAAGTCAAATCCTTTGTCATAAAAAAAAAAAAAAAAAACGTAGTGCATCGTAGTTACGTTTAAGACTTGTGGACGTACGATTATCGGGAGTAAAAGGATAAGGAACAACGTCTACTGGGCTACTACTCACAATAACCATCGCAGGCAACTAGTGTTGCGACGACCGTTAATAAGATTTACAACATTTTACCGAATTTATTGAACGACGCGAGGAACTTTTTATTCATGTGTTATATTATAACGTATACACTTTGTTACACTGTTCCACATTTTTTCGTAAAAACTAGACGGTTTAACAAACAAACGAAAAAAAAAAAAACCTTTGGTATAATACGAAACAACTCATGATAAACTGAAAAATTGTTTTTTTTTTTTAAAAAAAAAGTCTTACATTGTGCCAAAAAAAATATCCAGTACAAAGCGAGTCATTTTATGAGTCACTATGAATATTTTATTACCGTCTGTCAGTAGAAAACTATTTATTAAGCTGGAAAAGAAACGTACTTTTTTTTGTATTAATCGTACCTATTATATACCTGCAATACTTTTATAAAAATATAATAACGAAGTCACGTAATAATATGCATATAGTTGTGTACGTTGTATAATATATTTAGTTTACGCCGAAGTTACGCATGTTAATTATATTGAAAATTATATTTTATCGCAAGAGTGTTTGATTTTAGATTTTGTTTCCAAAACGTTTATACAATGTATCGATGTATCGGTCGAATAGAAAACAAAAACGTAAAAAATCGTTTAATTCAAAAATTACTGCTAACTTGTCATAAATTTCAATATCTGTTCATTGACCTCACTAATACCAAACTTTTTTTTTCTTTCAACATTTTCAAACACAGTGTTTAATATTTCCATTGTAGTACAATGGATTGTAATATGAGTTTACCATAAGTATTCTTAGAACAGTGTAGTAAAATTAGTTCAAACAAATTTTAATGGTTTATCGACCAATGGTGTACTGATTTAAAATCTATTTTCATTTATATGTACGAGTTGAACGTAAGTTTATGTGTTCGTAATCAGTATATTATTGACACGACATATTACTTTCGTTTCCGTTTCAAAATGTCGAAAAAATCATAGTCATATTGTAATCAATCGTTACAAAATATAATGATGAAAAAAAATATGATTACTCATTGAAATGGTGTACTTGAATTTTCTTACTGAGGATGGATATAAATGGAATGCAAGATATATTTTAAATACGCCGTTGTAAAATAATATAATATAACCAACCTTTTCGACTAAATACTAAATTCAATTTTTCTTTTTACTCAACCTACAGGTGCATATTTTAAAATTGAAATATAATGAAGGAAGAAACAATACAACTGTAAATATAGAAAGCGGAATATTAGCGGAATGATAATATATTACTTTCATCAACCCTTTTCAATCCACCACTGAACCGCAATGACCGTTTTTCGCTCGCTATCTTTTAGAATTCTACATCGCAACAATATTATATCATTATTATCGTTGAACGCATTAAACTTCGTTTTACGCGAATCACGTACGGTTTTCCATACATAAAAATCATCCCCGCCCTAGATATGTATACATCATAGCGGTTGTTTACGCATTTTATTCCGCCACCGTAAAAAAAAAAAAAATACGAGAGAAACGAGAACAATACATGTAGTGTACATCTGATAATAAGAGATGAATACGAAGTCGTCGGGGACGGGATGTAAATGCGACGCGTTTTATAATTATGACACATAGAACTCGGATACTTCAATCATGTTGTAAGAAAAAAAAAATTGATTTTCATGCATTTCAGTTGTGGAAAAGCTGTTTGCGTGCGATGAGTTTTGGTACACTGCTCAACTGCAGTATCGCAATGTTTGTTGATTTCTTTCGCAAATTATTACTAGTATTTCGCATTACATCAAAACTGCATCGCATGGTGTACAGTGCGTCACGTTTAATAGGCTAAACGGCTTACAAAAGCTTATAGATTTTCGAAATCATTTTCAGACCCCGTTGTATTATCTTTCTCTTTCATTATCTCTATCACTCACTTTGTTGTTAACATAAAATCGTAGACTTTGTTTAAGACAATAGGGATACATTTTCATTTTCAGTAGGTACAATCTATCGGTATTTTCATACTTTCAGATTTAGATAAACGCCTGAAAAAACATTAACGATGATATAAATACTTTTATCTGTGACATAGTGATTTGTAGTACTTAACAAACACGTCTGCCTTTTTAAAGTAGAAATCAGATTTCGATCTGTAGCATATATACCCACATTTTATTTTTTCTTCGTGTACACTCAACAACTAGTTAACTATTGAGTCTCTGATAGTCCCTACACACGAGTGGGAAATATATCTATATAAAAATCTCATGTCACAGTGTTTATAACCATACTCCTCCAAAACGGCTTAACCGATTTTAATGAAATTTGTATATACATTTGGTAGATCTGCGAATAGGTTTTTATCTATTTTTTATACTCCTAAGTGCTATTGCTTAATAAATCGTAGTTTAATTTAATAATTTTTAACCAGGTCGATAACTGAGCAATTGAAAGTGAATTATTAAATGATACTATTAACAACTATTAAAAAGCTATTAATTTTATTTTTTGTATTAAATGACGGGTAATTGCTTAAATATTAAACAACAAGATCCCGCAACAAGGGCCAAAACAATCAAAAATGTTAGTTTGAATGATTATTATGCATATCGGTTAATGGTTAGACGCTTACAATAATATCAACGTTATTCTACGATGTCGTGAGCTTTGTCAACAATTCATAGTCGACATGTATGTAAAGATAGAGAAAAAAATATTATCGAAGCCATCATTTTAAATGGCAAATTCCGAGGTGAAAATATATTAATACCGCGAATCCTTATTATACCCACAGATGTGCCAATACAATTTAAACGCCTTCAATTTCAAATTAGATTGGCATTTGCAATGACTAGCAATAAATTTCAAGGCCAAACGATGTCTGTCTGTGGCTCAGATTTGATCACATCATGTTTTTCACACGGCGAAAGATGGGATAACAAAAAATATTGTACACTCTGTCGCATTAAGGGATTGATATTGTTTTTTACTAATATTGACATAATTAGCGATATATACGAGTATATAACTTTAAAGAATCAATTTTAATAAATTATTAAAAAAAATGTTTGATGTTTTTTTATTTTTATATTTCGTGACCGTCCACAGCACTTCATACCTCTTTCGCTTATATATCACATCCTTACACACTTATATTATTTTAGTTATTTTTTTCTAGCAAAATATTCTCTAGAAATAATTTATATGACAAAACAGCGTTTGTCGGGTCAGCTAGTATATAATATATATTATATATATAAATGTGTATAGGGAAAACTTAAAATGGTGTTTTATTACTGTAGTATTCAATTTTAATTTTATGCGAGTTTAACTATCATTCTTCATAAATAAGAGATTCATTATTCGTCCAATGAGTATATAAAAAACAAACAATACGATTTTATATTATCAAATAACGAACTAAGTCTATTTTTTAGTTTTTATTCTTTCGTTGTTAATCATCCAAATTAATAAAATATTTGAATTAAAATTTAACTGACGCTTATAAACTAACGGAAATTTTTATTTTTATATTATGAAAATAAATAGTTATTAATTATGTAGCGCATATTGCGTTTATAATATAATAATACATTAAAATTCAAAGAAAAAATAATATTTTTGAGAATATCTAGTTATTTTACACATATTTTCTTCAATAATTTATACAATAGTAAAATATAACGATCGAAAATTTGTTCTTACTAATTCCCTAAGTGATTTAAGTCGTTAACGGTCGAATGTACAATACTTGAGAGAAAGTAAATTCGTTATCACGGATCATTATGACATTACTAAAAACTGAATTCCTTACAAAAAACCGCCATAGATTTTCTTGTATACAACACTAAATTAAAATCACATTTTATAGTGTTGGATGCACTCAGAACCATTATAAATGTTCAAAATCCGAACAGACCAAAACACTTGATTTATCTTCATAAACCCATAAGTTCTTTTTGTTAGTCAGATTAATATTTTTTCTAAAAAAAAAAATAGTCTTTATCTATAGAAAATCCGTACAACTTGAAAGAGTTATCCCATAATGCTTATTAACTCCCGATTCGGCTTATCCATCACAAATATATAACAATACAACAGCCCTTTTTAATACGAGATAAATGTCCAGTGGAGTATTTTTTGATGCGGTTAACATTTGATAGAGCATGCGACCTACTTTTCAAATTGAAACGGCTTAAAATAATGTGATCCTTTTCCGTACCCATTCGCATCCTAATATCCTACGAGCTAACTATCTCCTCGATATATGTTTAGCGTTATCAACCCTGTACGGGGTCCTATCACGTTTTATAACTCGTACATTGTACGTCAACAACTGTCCACAACATCGACTCAAAACGGCGGTTATTAACTATGACTCCCAAACGACTAAGGACTAATGTAACGGATTAATGTAACGGCGACGTTAGCGTCAAGCTTTGAAGAGGGCACTATTGCAGAGTTTGAACTGGTGTTAATGTGAATAATATGAAACGAAACGGTGATTTTCCTAGGGGCTCATGACCAGTTATCTGATAATTACGGTCGTAGAGTTGTATCATCAGTGGCCGATACCATGAAATGATATAGATCGATGATAACTTATTTATTCATATCGTGTATTGGCTTACAATATGTGATTATTCGATTTAATTTTGGCGATTCAATCCGGTTCAACCATACAGGGACTTTAGTGAATAGGTCTGTATGTCTAGCAAAACTTTCACAAATAAATGCGGATTTGAATGTTTATGATAAAAATTGCTATTAAATTTAGAATGGAAAGATTCACAAACAAATGTTGTACCTATCATTAGTAGACCATAATTTTGGAGGAATAACTGATGATGACACATTACATCAGCTCGATTACGATAGAGCGTCGTATTATGTGTGTTATTAAAACGTCGCGGACAAAAACTGATCGCCGTCAGTATTGATCTCATTTTGAGTAGACTATAGATTATAGATACAAACACGATTTTAAATTTGACTGTTTTAATAGAACTTATTTAGTATTCATTATAACATTCGGCGTTTATGTCATGTAGCTTTAACCCCTATTTCAAAAAGGTCTGAGTTTATACCATCTTTTGGTATCTATTTGGCAGGTAAAAAAGGTCTGCGTAGGAGATTACACTATATTTTAAAATTAGGTAAAAAGTTCGTTCGTGTAGGAGTTTACATGCAACCGGAAGTTTAGTAAACTACACATAACTACATATAATCAGTTTTTTTTACTCAACACCTTTTTGGATTGTTAGGTGTATATTTGTACGTTTTTTTGTTTAAATATGCAAAAATATGCAGAACATGCACTCACGTCAGAATATGCTAAAATATGCAGTATACGATTTTGATATTTAATTAATGAAGTAATGATTTATGAACACTCATTGATTGCATGCATATAATGTTGAAAATAGCAACATGCATTTTATGCAAAATCCTGTCTTTAATAATCATAAATATAACAATAGTTGACAATCTGCGGCCGGTCTTGGCTTGGCATTACTCCGCAAAACCGAAAACTAACGAAACGACCGTTGTTAATTAAACCGTCACGTTAAAATGTTTGTCAATTGTTATAGGATATAATTACCATCCATTTCGGGGACAAACTGTAATCGTGTTCGAACGAAATTGTTTCGATTTCGCGTTCGTACGAGTGTTTAAAAGTGTTTTCACTGACGAGCACTTAATTGACGATTATACAATACGATTTTTCGTGTAACACTTCAAAACCTCTTCGAAGCCGTAGGAATTATATCCTTGTGAAATGAAGGTAGTAGACAATAGTCCCTTTTAAATACATTATACGTCGTATTCATTACAAATGTCATATTTAAAACAATACTCACCGAGTATTTCCGACCACTGTTTAAAATATACATTTAAAATCAATACATAACACGGAATTATAATGAAATTAATGACACGTATTTCTGACTCCAAGGTTTTAAATCAAATAAACAATATTTTAATGAAACAGTGTTTGACTTATACGACACCCTCGATAATAATAATTTGCTGTTATTTAACATCTCTCGGCACACCAATGCGAATAATTTTAATAATCCTTTTTTTTTTTTTATTTAAATGATAGTGTTCCTTGTATAAGATATCTAATAAAGCGTGTAAACGGGTTAAATACTATATTTGGCCAGATTTTTATCTCCGTAAAAAAAAAAAAATCGGTAATAACAATTTTGTAATCAAACTAAATCTATTTGATTAAACGTTCTATTTCAAATAATTCAATTACACCTCGATATTAAACGGGCATACTCGTAAGTTCAAAACAGTTTCGTGCTAAATTGTTTTTTTTAATCGATACTAGCAGGTTCTTTATTCCCATTTATTGAACTTGGAGTACAATGGAGTGCAGTGCGCTAATAAATGTTGTATTATGAAGAGAATCCTAAGAAAATAAAAATTGCCTTGTATCAAAATTTATACTGTCCACCATAAATAGAACAAATCGGTTTAGAAACCTTTATTTATATCATCTGACATTTAATTTTTCCTTAATAATAACTCCTGTAAAAAAATAAATGAAGAAAATAACAATGTGACAGTAAAACTAAGTTTTCTTTTTTTTTTTTTTTTTTTACGAGTGTAGTCTTTTATTATTAAAAGCGCTAGCTAATGTTTAAATGTACCGAAAAATAGGAAAAATATTTAAAACTTTTTCGTTAAAATTGCAACGTAACCCAAGAACACAATATTAATTTTAACACGTCTATTTGCCACGAGCTTTTACATTTATACGATTTTCCAAACAATCAGCTGATATTTTTTGAATGCAAATGTCGCTGTACTAAAACCGTATACTGCTGCGACCGCCATGAGGCCATTATGTGAAATACTCAAATACGTTCTACTCATGACGGCATGCGCACCAGTAATGTCCGCCACAGCGGCGCCGTACCCTGCATTTAAACAGGGCAGATGCCATATATCATAATATTTCAGTGAGCTGGTCCAGTCTCCAACGGTCGGGTCAGCGAGTCATTAATTATTGTGAACAATAAACGAACGCGGTTGGCAATCAACTCGTCGGTACACACCGCCTCCGCAGATTAATCTACGTGTCATATACGTCTAATAATCTTGTTCGCGTAATGCGAATATAGTTTGGCTCCAATCAAATCGATTGGATTCCAATCGAGGGTCGAGGTGGTCAGATCTCATCTCGTTTCATGAATACACGCACCCCTGAATCGTTTGGTTTTGTCGTCACTGCGTATTCGCTATTATTGTTCCAGTAAATATTAATGTTTCATAGCCCTGATCGCACGTGTTGCGTAATCAATAATTGTACTTGAATGTTAAAGAGATCATCATCTAACAGTCGTTATTATCTCGGTATTTTTCGTTTGTTTTGATTACCGATAAAATAAATTTGAAATATCAAACAAAAACATTTTTGCAGCAATATGGAACGGAAAAAGGGCCAGGAGTCGGTCGAGACGAAGGTGGATGGAAATTGTGAAGATAGACCTTTTTGTTCGTGGATTGATCATTTAATCCGCTAATTACAATTCTAATTAAATTAAAAACGCCAAACCATTAATTAGTAAGAATACAATTAACGCGCTTTTTTTTTTATCATTGTAAATCTTTTCTCTAAACTCATTAGACCGTTAACGTTGTCCTTTCTAAAATCGTTTAACATTAAGTACCTACTCGTATTTGTTTTAGCACTGGACACGAGAGCAAAATTTTAATATCTTTTATCGTTTAAAATGTTAATACCACTTTCCGATTTGATGCTTGCAAAAACCGTAAAATGTTTGTTTTTCCATGGTTCGTCGATAAGTTTATTTTTATTTTTTCTTACTATACATCATACATTGTTCGTTCGGTAAACGCTGGCTAATTATCTCGAAAATGTTACAATTTTTTTACAATTAAATACAATAAACGTTGTTGTGAAATATTAAAATGTTATTTATAAATGGCAACTAACATATAATTAATCACATGTAATCGTTTAAATTTTAGGTTATTTCAATACATCTTTGTCTGCCAAATCGAGTTCTGATAAAGGTAAACTGTGCGCATTCGTAACATCATATATTTTCTTCATTCTTTCACGGTTTTTTGTTAAATATTTTGTGAAAATAATACCTTCACGAATAATATTTTATTTTTCATTGTGCATGTGTTGTTATTTTCTTTTTTTTACAAACTTTGTATTATTTTTGTAGCTATGATCAATAGCTTGCGATATCGTTGAATCTGTTTAAATTGATTAAGATTTCATACATTATACTAATGATTACGTGCTAGTAATATAATAATTGATCTCGATTAGCTTGGTTATTCATTAGTTAGGTAAGTTTCTTCGTTATCTTATTACGGTAACACGATTATTGCTTCTGTTAAAAGTAGTCTTGGTAAAATTGCGATGCATTCGAGTTGCGTCCGAAAATTCAATTTTGTTTGAGTTGCGTGCGCGATTCGCTCACGACGCGTCCAAATTATTTTCTTGATTTTCGTTGAAAATTACATATTTCCCATCCCAATTCGACTGACTGAGGACAGTAATTTACATAAAGTATGGTGTGGCTAAAAAATGTGTATAATTTTCGATTATTCACAAGGCTAATAATTGATTTACATATTATACAGGATATGTAATAATAAATATTATGTCATATTGTCCGATTTTTAATGTTATTTTTTTTTATCTTGAAAACGATTGCTTCTGAACATTTGTATAACTATGTATGACTTTTATGTATAATTGGTTTTTATTTTTATTTTTTCGATAAACATTTTGATTATTTCAAGGTTTTCCGTTATTAAACGATTATTAGTATCAATGTAATATATGTGCTATACTTATGGTCGCAGTAACGTAGGACGATAAGCCTTGACTAAGATCATTGAGCAATAATAATTCTCATTAAGAGCCAACTGTTTACGTTTACGAGTATATCTTTAAACACATCGAAATACGATAACAGTAGTTGTGGACGCAACTCGGAGCCGTCGCCGAAAAGCCATGAACGTAACTCGGACAAGTGTTGTGAAATATCCACAATACGGAGCTCGTGACGTGTTTTTTTTTGTTTTTCTAAGGATACAATTCGTACACAGCCTTTGATTGTTATCAAACGGCTAATCAATCATCGTGGTGCGCGTGCTGCGTGCACAATAAGGGTCGTAAAATTCATTTGAAACATATTAATGAATCGTTGTCGTCATTTATGTTGAATAATTCGTCGGGCACCAAATTCGACTTGATCGATTCAAATTAATAATTCTAACCATGCGTTTTGAAATCGACTCAAAAACACTTCATTAATGGATTGAAATATGTCATTCTATTGTATTCTGACTTGATTTTATTGATTCGATGATGGGTAAACGACATGCACTTTGGGGCAAATCTTTTTTAGGGATTACGTCAAATTTTGACAAATCGGTGTTGTATAATATGATTTTTGCGGATTTTCATCGCGATCACGAAGCCGTCCGTAAACGGTTATGATTCGGATGAGTGTTATAGACCCCGCAATCCGTTAAGTACATAATATTTATGACGCATGGATGGTATCATTCAGGAGCATTTCAATACTGCTCTACAGTACCGACATGCGAGCAAGTTAATCGAATTTAAACGTATGAGTAAATAACATACCAACACGGCGTCAGGGATGTATTAATCAACATCGGAACTCGAAAGCAACTACTACATATTTGTGTTATGTTTACCCGTTTATGAATCGTAAAATAATATCATTTCTTGGTCGGTTGAAAACGGTAAAAATATCTTGTTTAGCGCGATCGATTGTAAACGGACGCCGAAACACGGAAACCAACGATGATTTACGCGAAGACATTGATAATAATAATAATAATAATAATAATAATAATAAAAATAATAATATCACGGGACGATAGAAGTAGCAACGTGGAATAATAAAACTTAGAATTGATATTTTATATCGCTAAAAAAAAAAAACATACATTAGGGTTGAGGTACAAAATGAAATAAAAAATGCAATAAAATATAAATTAACAACGGTAAACACAATAATACGATTCTTTCTCGAAGCATTTGTAAGGAACTATGATGGTGGGAAGACGAATTGCCTGCAAAAACCGCTATCCAAGATTTCTAATTGAATAAAAATGCGGAATAATATGGACAGAGACAAATGACGTCCGAGTATTTTGTGCATTTTCCAAAGTATTATGTCTAATCTATTCTTTTTATTTGCTTTACTTTTTATTATATAGTTTTAAGATATTGATTGATAGATGATGAATGATAATGGATACGGTGTTCTGAATACTTTAAGTAGTAATGGAATCGATGGCTAATTATATACATTGACGAAAATCAATGAATTCCTCGACCTCCACATAAAATTCTAAAATATTTTCCTTTACTCGATGATGTTACACACCCACAGCGACCCATATATTATAATAGTTCACAAGAATCTATATAAAGGACAGATTTAGGTGATAATGGAACGAGTAACCTAACCTATGGACATACTACGACGTTTTACCAAAACAAATTAAATACTAAAATAATTAATTAAAAACAACTAAAATAAAATGTTAAGCTACATTGGCATAAGCCGGATAAATTTCTTACTTAAATGTATGCCTATTGAATTTTAAAGATACTCCTCCCTCCAACATCTTGCTGTTGGTTCATCCCTGACTTATGCGACGTATCAAATATATTATTATATTTGTATACGCATACCACGTTCGAACAGTGTATTAATACGAATATTCGTTTCCCATTGTCGTACTGGAGTATTTTTTTATCTTTAGTTATTCATTGAAAACTTTATTTCAAACTACACTTAATGTTTTCTTCTATAATTTCACATTTAAATAAATTACGCTATCTTTTACTTGATATCATTATAATACTTGATATCATTAAAATGTCGAAAACATGTTAAATAAAAAAAAATGGTTTTCTGAAATGAATTTAATTTCAATAAATAAAGCAATAAATAATGTAGACAACTATTGTTAAAGAAATATTCATACAATGTTTTGTCACACGACACTTACATAAAAACAACTGCATTATCTCTATTATGTTATTATAATTCAGTGACAACTCAATTGGCTAATTACATTGCTTTTCAGGAGAATATTCAGTATAGGTTTCATGATGTGAAAATGTATACTCGTATAAATAAGACTTTTGAAAAACTCCCAAAAAGTGTGTCGGAATGAAAAAGTAATAAATTACTTTTATTATTATAATAAAAAATTCGATTCTCAAACCTCAAAAGCAAAAAAAAAAAATACTAGCTTTTTAAAATTTGAATAATATCGTGTATGCAACGAGTCAATACAAATATTACATAAACAAATTACCGTAGAATTCGATTCAAATTTACATTTTTATTTATTATTTCTAGTACACGACGTGCCCTATTTTTTTTTTTATTTAGTTTTTCAACTAAGTCCAATACGTTATAGATATCAAAAATTTCGCTCGCCATATTATGCTATTTCTCTTGAGAAAAATTTGTGCGCTCAGATAGTCAGAACAAACATATTGAACAGAACAACTGTTTTGTATTGATTATGGTTTAAATATTAAATAATAAACCAAACACGCGTTTAACTTGAATTTCGCAAACATGTTAAACAATAAAAATTGCAAAATTATTGCAGTTGACAGTGATCACGATGTACTAGATGGTTGGTTAGTGACTTAAAATTTAATTGACCTAAAAATGTAAACATGAGATCGAAATTTCATCAATTTGTGGTTTACTTTGCCATACATTACTTGTTTATGTACTATATTTTATAATTTTATTAATATGAGATAAATTAATTTGTATTGGATTTAAAAAAAATTAAAATGCACAATTGATTACATGACATATTCTTCAATATTAATAAATAATAATGTTGTAGTTCAAATTGTTTGGCCCAACTTGTGAAAATCTCGTATCCGTAAAATTAAAGCGACTTATCTTTCATACAGAATATATATTATTAAATTTATAATTATAGGCTTTTGATACAATTTGGAAAAAAATGATAAGAAAACGATTTCACAGTATTGAACGGTATTGAATGAATAAAATATATTACCAAAAGTAAGATCTTTGTCAATATTAACGTCAAACGAAACGTATAAATATCTGGTCAAAATAATAATAAAACTGGACACTTTATAGTTAGAATGTTAAAGTCAAACCTAAAAGTTATTTTTTTAAATTATTGTAACTTTACTAGTCAAGTTAAATTCTCGAAATCATCATATCTAATGCACTCTAAATAAAAAATAATTAAATTAATTTGTTTAATTGAGAAAATAAAATAGATAGTAATTAAATTTTGAAAAAATCATCGAGAGTTTTCAAAAACAAATTCTCTAAAGTGACAATCTTGATATTTTAAAACAACGATCAAAACTTTTGGACTAATATTTCTACTCAAAAGTGTTCACATGAAAAAAACAAAATAATAAAATTATATTAAATAAAATGTGTTATTTGTACAGAATAACAAATATCATAGTAAAACTTTGGCCCTCTTTATTATAGTATTAATACCAAACGTGCACCAATAGTCAGCAACTAATTTGCAAATATTTTCAACGAAGGTTTCATAATTTTTAATTCAATAATTTTTATCCAAATTAATATTTTTATTAACTAATATTAGGTCTAAGTTAGAAATTTCAGAAATTTCGGAATCCATTTTTATTCTTACTTTACTTAATAGTTATAATAATCATATCAAAGTAATTTAACTTTAACTATAGTTTAAAAAAAAAAGTTTCATTTATTACAGTAAAATATTAAAATAAAATTAAAATATAAAAAATGTCGCGCGGCACGAGCAATTTAAATCTAAGATTTAATTATGTTATACACCTTCTTACCGCCTCGAACTGTAATAGTATTATCGCGACGTATGCATACGCATTCGTATATACACACCCGTATAGTTATAATAATATTAAGTTTTTACGGCTTTGCGGTTATGCAATTTAACATACCTACATATTTATGGACGAAAAGCTTTTAAAGTATAAATAAAAGAATATTCTGCCGCAATTGACGTTTTGAAATGGTATTATTGGGTTTTTATATTTTTATGGTCCTCATCCATACGTCATATTATTATTATTGCTTTGATAAAACTATCGTCTCGTCGAACTGCGTATTCGCCATAAACCGGACCGATGATATTATAATAAAATATGTAACATTTTGATAGGGTATAATAATATTATAACTTGCACTTTCTTCCCGTCAAATGTTTAACTGGAAGAACTATTTATATTAAAAAAAAAAAAAAACTAATTAAAATAGATTTTAGAATATTATACGTGTACGTTGTTATACTGTTAAAGTAAGTAATGTGTACAAGGATGTAGCCACTAGATATCCCTTCGTTCGCATTCTATTAAAGAAAAACAGGGTTTCAACAATAAAAACCTAATATATAAGTAAATAAACAAATAGTTTATAGATATTTAGAAGTAAATAAATAAATAAAAGTTTGGCCTGGAGTATTATTGTATTTGAAAACTATGATCCATTTTGAATTAAGAATTCTTCTTCAGAAAATATGCTAAGACAATAAAATCGCGACTGCATATGAAAAAATTATTCGTGATTTTACTAACTTTGACGAATAATAAATATAAATTAAAACCTAATAAAGAATTTTTAAATCAAAATCGGTCGTACTTTACAAATATAATAATACTTCAGGCTAAACTGTTTTTTTTCTATTAATTTACTAGTATTAACTTTAATAATTCTTAATTTTTATTTAGTTTTAATAAAAAAGTTATAATAACAATCGTTTGGTTGAAAAGCAAGAAAACCTATTTTTTATCAAGTTTAACGTAAACGATCATGGTGACGTCTAGTGGCACCATGTAGGCGTTACCAATTTTAACAAAAGGATGACGTATCTGTATGTGCCGTTATAAAATCATTGAAATTGAATTTTAAATAACCTATCTATTCCAATTACCGCTGGTGACAGGATACATGTTGGTATGCAATTCAAAGTATATACTCCAAATCCATAGTTAATACGTTTTGTATTATAACGTTATGAAAATTAAAAAATATGAACTAGTAACTTAGCGAACGAAATGATCGTAGTTTACCGTTTAAGTATTATCAAGCAAAATAAATAAAATAAAAAATAAAACAAAATAAAATGAAATAACGAATTTTTTGGACGTAAATCCGTCTTAAGATGACATTTCCAAAGAGGCGATACGAAAATATCACCAACGTGACCGTCTACGATCTTATTATGTAATGTCCAGGTTCTTTGCATCAAGTTTCCGCTCAATATAAACACGATCTTGATTAAATTTTATTCGTGATTTACTGCTGCACACTGGTCTCTACACCAGTTTATTTTAAAGGCGCTTGGGTGGGTTACTTGAAATTTCTTCGGATGAAAGGTGAATGTTAATAAGATCTGAGAAGTACTGAAAGTTCTATGTTTTTCCTTTTGAAGATGAGCTTAGCAATTTTATTTAAAGTTGGAGTGCAAATGTTTTTGTGTAGTGAATCATCAGTGATATACCAGAGAACTTCTGATATTATGCGTAAGCATATAGATTGAAATTCCCGTATTATATTAGAGCATTGCCGAGCTCTAAAGTTGAATAGCACATGGGTCCTAGAAAAGCCGAATGTCGAGAAGTGTAGGATAGAAGTCATCCGACCTTGTTCGTTAAACTTCCGCCATCCTCGTCGTCGTTGGTGGTTATCGGCGTGACGGGTCTGCGCGTATAACTCTCATCGGAACGTGTGCAAGTCAACTGCGGTAAGTACTATAAGTATATAATCGAACTCTTGGTTCGAGATGGTCTCGTTTTTGATTGCGCACGTTTTAAAGATCGATTTCTTCCACTCCATCGTTGGTCGTCATTACGAAATAACAATCATAGCCGCAGCGATACGTGATGTCTATATCCGACTCGACGGTTTGTCGCAATTATAATAGTAATAATTATCACCGTCAGTATTAATCACTATGCACGTATAATAATATTATAAAGGGGTGTAGCGTTCACGTAAGCACTGCGAGCACTAACTTACGAATAAGGTAAAACAAGAAGTTTATAATGTTATTATAATTATAGTAAAAACTTCAGCTAGTTATTTAATTTTTTTTTTTTAACTTTTAACAATTATAAAACAACAAATATGTTGAAGAATATGTGATAACAATACATTGATGAACACGGCAATGTTATGGTTGCAGGTAGACGCTTTCGGACGGCAAAAAATCTATTTTCATTGTATTAATACTTATTATTTGCACGTCATGCCGTCCGTGTTACATGTTTTGATACTTCTTAGATGAGTTCTCAGATACGGTATACGTACAATACCATAGAAGGGGCCTCAGGTTTATGCACTTTTTGTGATTACTTCGGATTTTGCATACATTAAAGTACAACACGGTTTATTTACGTACAAACGTATTATTATTTCCGACAACCGTTGCTTTGAAATCGAAATGTCCGATAACGAAATTCTTTCTATAAAGAAATAATTGAAAACTTTATCGAAAAAAAAACCAAGAAAAAAAATGTATTTATAATATAATATTATAATTTATAATTCAATCGTTAAAAGACAAAATTTGTTTCGTTCAGTTAAAAAAAAGAACTGTTGGTATATTTATCTTTCTTCTTATTTAATGTAATAGACCGTAGACTTACTGATACATTTTCAATTCGTTTGCTTAAGAGTCAAGGACTCAGTTGCGGAATCACGGTGCAATAGCAAACACAAGTGAGACTATTAGATAAGGTAAAAAAAAAGATGACAAAAAATCTAGATAATTTATCTTCTTCTTGGTTGAAGGCCATTCAAGACCATCCCATCTCACATTCATTCCTCCATTCTTCTCTATCCATTGCTCTTTCTTTCCAATTCGTTCGTTTTTCAGGTGAGACTATATTTCGGTTAAAAATTAAAGCTTGGGGCGGAAAAGCTCTAAACCGCAAGTGCTTCTCTTACCTTTTCTATTCTCCCAATATCTCTTTTTCATCCCCAACCGCTCTCTTTCCCTGTGTTCTTTATTCTTTACTTGGTTCACTCGTGCTTATACAGCGTTTGTACGGCGTAAACTATCGAGCTCCAGAAGATAATACGTACACGTATATATGTGTATAAATAGAAATAAGAGTTGAATTTAACGAACTGCTTAACTTACGACATCTGACGTCGTTATGTACTGCTCCTCAGAACAAACGTATCCTACTCGGTAATCGGTTATCTTTGTTGATATCATATTATGTTTGTGTTCTATTAATAATTATTAAACTGTTGTAGGAGGTACATGGGTGATGATATTATATAATTTTTTTCATTGAAACATATAAGTGTAACGTACACGAATACATTAGGTGAACCTTTGGTTAATATCCGAACACGATAACCGTAAACGGAAACCGTAACTTTTCGGGACATGGACAACGTCATCACGGCACAGGTCGAGAAAATTTAAAAGGTAACGTATTTTATTGCACTGTAAAGACATTTTTTTTGTGATTCGCTTATAGGCGAAGGCCCGCAGTGGAATTCGTGTTAGAATCGGCTTTGATCGTGGCGGGTTTTCGAACCGAAGACTTTAAAAATGTTTTTGTTACGGATAAAACGTTATAATCGTACATCATGACTATCGAGTTCTTATACGGTTCTCGACGATTAATTGGAAATCGATTAAATTTCTTTCAGTTGATACCGCGATGACTATTGGATTTAGATTTTTCGAAATCAGTAACATTCTCCGTTGCGCCTTCATTGATCTTGCGTTAGTTTAAGTATCCCTCGTGTAAGAACGTCGTGATATATTGCAAAAAAAAAAAAATTACGTTTCTTATCGCGGTAATCCGTTGACAAACAGTAAGAGTAAATATGCGAGAAATGTTCCTGCGTTCGGGCTTCACCGCGTGCTTTGTACAACGTTCAGGAAATTTTCTTTTTATTTCATTGTGCACGACGTACCGCCAAGACAAACGCAAAACTATCTGTGTCGCATACATGTATTATGCGTATAAATATTTACATGCGCGCGTATTATGTGTACCACATAAACAAGTGCGGTTTATTTTCATTCTGTTTATTTGCTTTTCATTCGATATCGTAGAAAACGAAAACATTACGACTATAATAATATAATATAAAGTAAAAATTTACTTTTAAAACGATTAACTTGATAAAATATGTACAGTTTAATTTCAGTACTCTCGTATATAATAAATTTATATATTATGTTTAGCAAACTCGCTTAATACGATTAGTTGGCTTATCGTTTGGATTACGACCGAAGATAATCTATTACTTTTTGCAGACGTATATTTTGTTGATTACTTTTTAATGAGTAAAATTGTGCTCTTTTAAGTTACTATGTATTATATTCGTTTTTATTGCAATACGTCTTATGCAGAATGATTTTCTCCAACAGACAATGGTATTATCATGTGTGAAGTATACAAGCATACTTGATAAACTTAAAAGTCGTCATAATATTATGTGCCTTAAATAAGAACATTTTCGAATATTTTCATGATTATTTATAGCGAAGCGAATATTTAATTGTCAAGTAAAATATTAATTTAGAGATATATTTTTAAATAACATTTTTCGAACGGGACCAAAATATGTTTCTGAAAATTATATTATTCCCACGAGGCAGTAAAAGTTTTAATGGCTTATTAGTCGTGACATTTTTTTTTTACGCCAAGTAGTGCACTGGCTTTTATGGAAAATTACCACGTTGCCCTTAAACGAAATAATATATAGTGACTGTGTATACATATACAAACACACACACACACACATACCTCACCGTCTGTGTGCCAACTATCCAACGACTCGATGTTATTAAGAATGTGTACGTGCCAAGTTCAATAAAAGTCTGACGTCTGATTTTTCAAAGACTTTATTTCGTACGTCAACTCAAATAGCGTAATAGACGATTTTATTATGTACTCTCCATATATAGGTATTATAAAATAATAAGTAGTATTAGCTGTATTAGTAGTTATTAGCTCCAATTTCAATAAAAAAAAAGAACGGAGATTCGTCGAAGAAGAATTAATGAACATAGAGGAACGAAAAAAATCATATGTTTCGGCTGGTTTCATCGAACAAAAGTAAAATTAATTCATCAATATGAATTGTTTAAGATCGGTTATAAACACTATTGCAAGTTATCAAATTGGTATTGCGTAGAGCTGGCTGATACTCTACAACAGCCAGCTAACATTTGGGCCGACAACAAAAACTAAATTAATTTTAAACATTGTAGTCGGTGGACTACTGTACTTTATATTCACTACCTTCGTCGGTTAAAACAACGGAAATTGAATATAACTTTTAATACGAAAATAAACAATATTTAGCGCGTGGATAAATATTATTTTTGTTATTTATCATTGGTCAAAATTAAATTTTGAGCTAAAATTTCAATTTGATAACCAAATCGAAAATAATGTGCAAGCCTTCAAGTCCATTACGTATTATAATAATATAGTGATATTGTAGTAAATATCTTTATTTTCTGAAACTTTCAAGAAAACATTTTGAAACCGTTAAACTTATATTAAACTATACTTCATATAATATATATCAACCTAACCTAAAATCAATATTTAAATAACATTAAATGTTATCCATTCAAATAATCTCATTACTCAGTATTTGTAATAGATTGACAAAATTGTTGTACCCAGAAACAAATTAATTATTCTCGTAAAGAATATTTAATACACGAATTTTACTGGTGAAAAAAATACGGTGCATTTTAACGAGTTAAAAAATATATATATATATATATATATATCAAAAAATAATTGTACATCCCATCCACCTTAGTGAACTCAATACAGTGATTGACGTACCACATAGTCAGTCGGTCAACTGATACGATACAACCCTACACAAATACGTATTACTGACAAAGTCCATAGCGAAATATAATATAGTTTATGACGTGCACGTCTTCCCGTAAAAATAATAAAATTTGACAGTCCGCAAACATCGGTAAGAAAAAAAAAAACACGCGTGTTCGGTGTGCAACGTGGGTGGATAGGTATAAATTAACTTTTCCTCGTAAAATGTATCTGGAATCCACATCCCTATAAATATCCTTTTGGCCGTGCCGGAGCGAAACGAGCGGTACGGTTCTGCGGTATTGATTATAGGTTTATTTCGCGTTCCCGCGACGGACACGCAAAACGACACCCTTGGGTGGTATCTGACGTCCTAACGTCGCGCATTAGATACATTTCAGTAATTACGTGCACAGATATGCAGATTGTTTTCGTGATTGCAGTGATTCAACTTGCGTACCACCGAAACGCTCTTATGTCAATGATAATAATAATATTGCGTACAATTCACCGCAACAGACGATGATAACAAATAGCACTGCGATATGCACTCCGTCGACATCGAGAATTGTTTAACGTCAATGCGCGTTTCGTCGCGCTTATCAATTGCTCGAGCGCGATGAATTTCGGTGGGTGAACGATACGCACATTGCACGTAAAAAAATAACGTTATTGATAGGCACAATTGTAGTTCTTACCTTTGAAATACTGCAGTTGCCCAAGTTTTTCGATTTGATCTTCCTTCGCCCCGTCCTGTTGACGATTACGAACTCCACGAAACTGGCGAACACGAACGACATACATACGCCGTCCCACACGTTCATAGCGGTCAGATTGGCCACGTCGGGCAGCGTGCGCCGAAAGCTGTTGGATGTCGTGAAATAGTTCAACATCGTCGTGACGCCTGCGAGGTATACTTTTAGGGTTTAGCGACCGATTTCCCGTCCGGGGTTAGAAACGAAAATATACCTATAATCGTTCTCGCCGGCACCGCGTTCCATTCCAGGAAAAACGTGATGAACGACGACGTCACCAAAATCAACCCCGGTATGAAAATGGTCGCGAAGTAAAACGTTCGGTCCCTGCTGAATATCATTTCCACTTGCAGACAACTGTAATCGCCTGAAATTGGAATCGATATCGTAACAGAGCACATCCAAATAGATTAACATGACTAAACGGTGGCATTCGTGTGAATATGAATGGAATTCACACGTACATAAATTATTATGGTGAGTTTAAAAGATTTTAATACCTCTCCAACTTCCGGTGGAAGCGCATTCATAAGTGCGGTTCCGCACCAAGTACGCGTTTGAAGTTTTCAAATAAGGCGATTTCATCAAAATGTAACTGTTGTTCTTCCACACATACTTCAGATCTGATTTTTCGTACGATACTACAACAGAAAGAATCCAAGAATCAATGGTATCGAAAAATGATGGTACGTAATAGGTATTATAATTCCATAATAAACGTATTATATTTACCTACTAGCTATTTCAATCCTTAATGTTTAACAAAAACAAACATTATATGCATACATTATTTCATAATATAAAGTTTAGATTGTATGCATAATACATGATATAATATTTATAGTTTCGAACTAATTACCGACGAATTCACCGTACGCACTTTAAAGATATTCAGAGCTGATGTGCACTTTGTTCGTATGTACTCGTAGAAGACGGACTTTCAAGAAAATTGAAAATAAAAAAAGCGTCCTGTCGTTCTATTAAGAAAAGTATTTCCGATCACTCGGGGTCATTGATTCCTCATTGAGTTTCTTTTATGGTCTTCAAATATATGTCACTTATAATGTATTACTTTGTTCTTTTACGATTGTTTGCAATTCTTAAAAGTATAACAGAAGTGAATAGTATGTCCTTATTTTATCTATTTTGATCGAATCACGTTATAACTAAAAATATGTACATTTTGTTACAAGAGTAGTTAGTTTAGTAGTCTCATAGAAAAAATTGTAAATACGCCTTTGTACTTAATTATAGTTGTATATTCGATTATTATTCCACAACGTAATACTAGGTCGTAAAATATTACTCACTGCTCTCCATGGAAAACGTGCACAGTGGTTGATCGAACGGAAATATATTCATCGAACCTTCGCACAACAGCACCAGATGACGCCTGTAAAACGGAAAACAAATTTAAGACCGATGTATTCCGCAAGTCTAAAAAAACTCAAATGTTATGCGTGTGAATAGGGACATTTCCTATGGACATTCTAAGATCAGTCTTACTTTTATATCTATATACGTAAATAAATATTATTACAAAAAAGTAAAAGATCAAGAGAAATAACGTTTTCTCCGTGAGCACGTACCAAAAAAGAAGAAGGGGTCCCCTGTTCAGTTTGAGTATTAGGTAAATGTCTCTGGCTTCATATTAATGATCGAAAACCCTGGTGGACTATAGCGGAGTACGTACCTGGTAGTGTACTCCACCCGACCATCTTTATACACACTCAATGTGAACCGCATCGGTCTCTGAGTCTGCTTGAAGTCTCCGTGCATGTGGAAATTCGTGTCCGGTAGCCATACGTCGTCGTGGTGGTGAATGCCGTTCAGTACATTGTAGTTGGTTCGGTTGGAGAACCGTAGCCGCGGGTCGTACCATTCTTGTTGCAGCAAAAACTCGATGTCATATTTCTGATTTGTACAAACGCGATCGTATTATATTAAAATAAACCTCGGACTCGGATTATGTGCTTTGGACGAACGCGCAACGGTCACGGGGCGAGTTTAAGGAGAGAAGGTGGTCAAAAAAAAAAAAATAAAAAAATAAAAAAAATAATACAATTGAATTTGATAATTGTTAAACGGGTTGGACGTACCAACCACGGCTTGAAGTATATTTAAAATTAATTTAATTAAATTACTGATTAAAACGAAGATATTGATTTTAAATCGTGGTAAAAACGTGGGGAGACCCGTTATCTTAAAATTCATGCGCTTTGGAATTTCAAAAATTACCCTTTCTCCCACATCTTGTATGTCTGGATCAACCCGTGCCAACAACACCGGGGCAGCAAGGGTTCTGGGGAATTTTAATATTATTGTTGTGCTTTTACACGCGTGTTTGTGCAAAAGTCGAGTTCATTGTGTCGTCCGTATTTTAAACAACGTTAGGGATGCATACGGTCATTATGGTGCCGACAGTGTGCCGTTATGTAAATTAATCCGCCTGGTGCTAAAACACTGAGTAACACGAGTATTTGGCAAATGGCCCGGCGGCGATGTATAATCATATAATGCATGCACTTCGTCACGAGAGCACATACGCTGCTTTCGATCCGAAATAATATTTATATATACCATTAAGTATCAATTTTTATTTTTTTTTTTATGGGCCATTAAGATCTTTTGCAGCTTCTATTAATTTATTTTTCTAATAAATATCAAATTTACAAGAACAAAAATACAATTCTCGACTCTATAATATGGTGAAAAAAATGTATGTAAAATAGTGAAATCCCAGGGTCACACAATAATAGTGTGACTGTGGGTCTGACTTTAGGGGTGTGAACGAAAACATTTTTTTTAAAAAAAACCCGAAAAATCCAACCGTTAATAGTTTTCAAATTATCGAGCGATGCGTATACATAATTATAATATACGGATGAGAAATGTAATAAGTGTATCGATTAAACATGTACCAACTGAATCGGATCTTTTTTTAAACCGAAAGAAGTGAATCTAGTTAGTTTTATTATCGCAGTTGCACAAATAACTAATCAACTTTTTGAAATCATTTAGTTTTCAGATGGCGCTTAGTTTGGTTTGGAATGTTACGAGTGTATACTACTGCTCCTCATTTACACATCGTACACGTTTTCGCGTATTCTCGTGAAATTAATGTTCGATTTTTAAGATCTGTTACTTATAACAGTTTTCAATGAAATTATAATATTATTCATGTTTGTCTGTGAATTTGTGTATTTATATATTTACGCCTTAAAGTTTTTGTAATATATGATATGATAACATTTTAAATCATTAATATATGTATTCCACACATAAAAGAACAGTTTAAACAAAATTCGAAGTCGCTATCAGTTCAATATTACACATGATTAAATCGAGTAAGTTTATTTCATTTGCCATTTTTAACATGTCCGAAGTTAATAAACAACATGTGTGTCAAATTTTATTTGATTCTTGGTGAAAATGCATAACGAAAACATGTACCTACAATAATTAAAACCATTTTTGAGGATGATTCAATAAATCAATATTTGCCTATTGAGAAATTTAAACATTCCAAAGATAGTAAGCAATCAACTGAAGATGATCAACGTTCTGAAAGACCGTTGACATCTAGATATGATGATTTTATGATTAAAAATTTGCTGAAAACCGTAAAATGATCGCAAATTAATCGTTTGTGAGTAAGCAAGTGAACTGGCAATTTCAATTGCATCGTGTCATGAAATTTTAATAGAATATTTACGAAAAGGTTGCTGAAAATCTTAGTGCTTTTTGAATAGACCTCATATGTATATATGAAACTAAATACCTTTCACTCACTGATCATTCACATCACTACATCTCAAAAATGATAGATCGTATAAACTAGTAATTTGACATAGTGGTTCCCCTAACTTTTTAGATGTATAAAAAGAAAGAATTTTAAAAAAATCAACTCTTAAGAGGGATAATAAGGGGTAAAACAAAAAGTGTTAAATATGAAAAAAAAAAAAAACGTCTAGTTGGAAGCGCTAAAGCTATAAATAGAAAATGTGGTGAGTAGTTTTTTTTTTTTTATATTGTAGAGATTTTAGAAAAAAAGGATTTTTATGCTATATCTCCAAAACAACAAAATGTATGAACTTCAAAATTGACATAGTGGATAGTGGTCTTTGCAATATTATATACGTGCAATAAGGTTGGATTTTGAAAAATATTGGCAAGTAGGTTTCATGATTTAAAACCATTGGTAGTTCAGCGTACAACCAAAACTACCATGCCGAATCATTTGAAATTTTGTTTTATTTGTTTTATAACCAAAAATTACACAATACTAGGCTTTAAATAGTGTAAGGTCATAATCTATTAAAAACTATGTCCCGGTAAAGAATGTTTCGTGCGAAGTCAGATAATTCAGCTAGTAAATATATATAAACAGTCTACATTACACTGGACTACAGTTATAACTGCAAATTAAGACTATTGTTTGAACCAGGGGCGTATTTAGACTTACTTTTAGGGGGGAGGGCAACTCAAAATTTTTCTTTAATTCAGGCTAAAAATTTACAAGTAAAATTTTTGGTAATATTTATATCAGGTGAGTCCTTAATATTTGTGGTTTTTTTTTTTTTTTTTTTTTTTATCTAATGCCGGATCCACTTAGAATGGTCTTTTGTGTAGTTTTTTTTAACACCTATCTGTGTTTTGAAAGTTTCGCTTGTGTTTTATCTAATTTTTCACTAAGTATGGACTAGATCTTCAATCAAAATTATATATATTATTTATCGTTATGGGACATATAAACGTTATAAGCAATTGAGCGTTTAACGCTATAAATATTTTAAACGTTATTCAATTTAAGCGTTTAAACATTATACAAATTTAAACGTTTAAAAAATTTTCCGTTTATCGTTATTGACAGTTAAAACGTTATGATAATTTAGCGTTTTGTGTTATTTAAATTAGTATAAAATTTGAAAAGTTTTCAAATGTAGTAATACTATAAAATAAATTATAATTTTTGTTTCTTAATAAAATTACTTATATAAATAGTACTTATATATTACTTATATAAATCAATATACTTATATTACTTATATAAAAATTGTCTTGGTCTAAAAATTCTCGGGGGAGGTTGTCCCATCGCCCCCCTCAAATACGCCACTGGTTTGAACTATACATTAATTCTTATGATGTGACTATAAATGCTTTAACTATTTACATTTCTACTGCGCATTATAGAAACTATATGCTCAAATATAATTAAGTATATTGCCAATAATAATAAAATATGTGAAGTATATTACCAAGCTTGATTCATCTGGAGACGATAGCGTGAACAGCACTACACTGACGTTGACTAATGCAGGTCCTGTAAAAAAATGTCATGTTTCTTACTATATCAGATGATTTTCCTTATTATATCACCACATCATTTGATGTTGGAACCCTACTGGGTTGGTTATTAAAAATATACGTTTCTGAACTTCAAATAATTATAATAACATTTTGGTGGGGGGGGGGGGGGGGGGGGGGGAGAGAGAAACGTGGCAATAAGAGTAAATTTAATTTTATCTATTCTTCAATTGCCGAATTTGCAATTTAAAACAGTAAATAAAATAAAAAAATTAATTAATTTGAGTACATTATGCATATTTTCTACATCGAAAATAAAAGGACATAAAATAAATCAAAGGTCTCGTTTGTGAGAAATAATATGAAGATCACATCGAATTCGATAAATTATATGCAAACATTTATAATACTAATAAATCATACGTATTTTTACAATGCTTATCGTTTTATATTATATTTTTCTCGGTTTAATTACAAATAATGCTCAATATTTTACAAGCAACGCAAACAATCCTATGTACAAAACAGTCATATTATACACATATACGTATACGTAAAATGCATATTATGTCATAACGTTCGTAGGCAAGAATTGTGATTGAACGAAACAACAATATCCCAAAAATAATCGATGTTATTATTTTTATTAAAACTATATTTATCCAAAACGTAATTCAATCTGAAATTTCAGAATAATATGTGACGTCTCAATTCGCTTTGCGTTCCCGGACGCCGTGTGACGGACCCGAGTATGGAGGGTCGCCAACCTATAGCCGAGACTATTTTGCCAGAGCTCATAGGATTTTATATATATATTTTTTATATTGATTAATAGAATGAGAATAAAAAAGAGAATAATAAAATAATAATAATAATAATAATAATAATAATAATAATAATAATAATAA